>NC_061118.1:49929780-50258733 GCF_002878395.1 Capsicum annuum
CCTGTCCACGTACTGCGTACACATATCTGTCATACTTCTGAAGTCTTAGGCAGAAAATGTACGGATAGGGTAATATTTTTTGCCTTGCTTGGCCCGTTGTAGATCCCTCTTATCTTTGGCGCCAAGTTTTGCGTATGTGTCTACCTTCTTGAATGGCCCCTAAACTTCAACAACTTTTAGAGAGGGAAGGGTTGTAATTTTTTTGGACTTTCGATTAGATAGTACTTGGCTAATTGCTTTTTTCTTCCTCCCAACCGCCACTGTAGGAGTGTATGGATCCCTCACCTTATTGGATGGTATGACACCCTTCTTGGATTATTATTTCTTAACAACTTTAGCGATAACCTCTAGGTTTTCAAAAAGTTTATCCTGGATGTACTTGTACTCTTCGCATGTGCAATGAGAACATGGGGGTGAAGAGGGGTGATGGGGACATGTGTAATGGGGAGAGGGATCTGTGAAAGGTGTGTTTTTAAACATATTTATTTTTCTTGAGCATCAACATGCTCAACATCACGACTGGCAGTAGCATCAACATATCTACCACCAACATCAACTCCACCAGCAACACCCCCAGAAGAAGCACCTGAATCTATTGTAGTAGTTTGGTCATGAAGAGCCTCAACATTAGGCTGACCTTGCCTAACTGCTCTTCTTATGGTTGTTGCTCCAACCAATTCCTTATCTATTAACTCCACCGTTGGGTCTACTATTGTATCAATAAGACCTAGAGTAATAAAAGAAATCATCCCTAACTCCTGCTCAATTGGCATAATCCATGAATGCACAACTTATAAAAAAGATACATTTAAATCATATAATAATTTGCAGTCGGTTGGGTTACATTTTAACACAGATAACTTATGTAACAGATGATCTATCTGTCATAATAGTTGATCTGTATATCACAACAGATTAATAATATGTTGCATCAGATTACCCATTTGTTGCATAATTTACAATAGATGGGTAATCTATTGAGTCAGGTTCAGAGAACCAGAGCAATAAATGGTTAATCTGTTGTGAAATATGGATTATCTGTCGTAATAGATTACCCATCTGTTGCACCAATTGTAGTAGACAGGTAATCTGTTGGAATAGACGACCCATCTGTCGCAACATATAGCACATCTATTTCAATATCTTTGTTTGGGTTAAATTATTTTACTTGAAAGAAGACGTACTAATCATCCGGAGGGTTAAAGAGATCAACCTCATTAATTTTTGGGTTGCCCTTTGCAGCCAACCACCTAAGGATTCTTGGATAAGAAACCTCATCCGGGTAATCCTTGAACTACTTTCAGAGGTGAGGAATGGCTTCAAATGCCTAAACCTAAAAAATTTAAACAGGAGGCAAACAAAAAAAGTCATAGTAATTATTTAATATAAATTAATGGATGAGTAAATATAGTGATTAAATTTATCATGAAAGCCCAAGGAAAGCCGTATAATGTGATTGTCTTTGGGGATAGCTTTGTCAGTTAATATATGACAGTCAAGTAATAGCTATCATATCCCCAAGAATAATTATTGAATTTCTCAAAATCATCAGTAAGCTTCAACAAATCATCTTCTATGACTTTGTTGACGTCTTTTACCAATATAACGGCATGGACAAACCAAACCAAGCACAACTGCTCCCTGTACTGCTTTGGTATGGTTTTATCCTTGAGATATTATATCAACTCATTGGCTTTGTACCCACATCCAGCAATGTCCAACAATCCATATATTTTTTCCTTGCATTTGTTAGTTTTGGTGGGTGGTTTGGTTTTGGTGGATGGTTGCTTGGACAATGCCTTACCACTATTTTATGGTGGTTTGGTTGTCCTACTTGCCTTGGACTTTTGCATGGTATTTTATTGGTGAGAGGTTCTTTTGTACGATCGCATCTCAAGCCCATCAGTATGGCAAACTCTTTCAAGCTAAAACAAACCTGCATGCCATAGTAGTTAATCCAGATTTCATCCATCTTTTCCCCCCTCCTCCGAATCTTTATCATCCTCCACATACTTGATTCTGTGCTTAAGAAGACCATCTACCATTCTCATTTGGAAACGGACAGTGTGGTCCTCAGGCAGCTCAAGAAAGCATCCAAAGCAACTCTTCTTAAAAAATATGTCTATGTTTTCATTATTCATAATAATCCTAAATTCGTCAAAAGGTTTCCCCAACTGACATTTAAGAACAAAATCACCAGTTAGTTTTGTAGGGTGATCTATTGCATCATAACTTGAAACCTGTCAATAGTAATAGTTTTGACAACCTCATGCTAGGATTTTGATATTCATTCACGCCCCATTGATGATGAATTATCATCATTTTTCTCACTTTTTTCTCCCTCTTTTTCTTTTTTATCTTCTTCTTTATCCTTCCCACTTTTATTTTTCTCATCACCATCTACAGACCCTTGTCCACCTCCCTCAACGTCGTTTTTTTTAACTTTTCTCAGCTTTACTTTTCCCTGACTGAGATTGTTTGGGAAGATCCTCTGAATCCCTCTGAGACATGTTTTACAAAGAACAGAGAAGGAAAAATTATATTACAATTGATGTATGCATAAATTTTAAAAAATACATTGCAAATACCACCAATATAGAACCACCAACAGCCACCACAAACACTACCAACTAATGCCACCAACAACCACCAAAAATACCACCAACTAATAGCACCAACAGCCACCACAAACACCACCAGTGCCACCACGCCGGCCACCAACACCACTACCACGACCACCAAAATCACAAACTACTGCGATAAAAACTAGGATTTTCTCGGGTTTTTCCTACGATTTTACCATTAAAACTCAAAATTGTAAACCCATTCTCAAAGACAATACAACTAAAGTCTTTTTTTTCATCATTACCTTAAAAGCCCTAATTTTTAGAAAAAATAACAAATATAGAACTTTTCTCGAACTCTGTTACCTATGAAGACAGAGAAAATGACTGATACAAGCAAGAATAAAGTCAAAAATAATACGTATGTGGTCAGAAATGAGAAGAGTATTGATCTGTTGTGAATGGTTGAACAATTTGTTGAGTAGTCATTATCTGTATTGTTGAGAGATAGAAAAGAACAAGAACTCGAGATTTGAAATGATGAAACATTTTTCTCGCAAATGGATGATTTGTATTGGTTGATATATATTTTGGAAAATAATGACAAGTTTTGAAAATGTTAATTTGATTCGAATTGAACTTAATTATTTTTTAAAATTTTAAAAGATATGCGCAATTCTTAACCATCTCATCATGCTATTGCCAAAAGACTCAATTGAAGTTATAGTTGACCCTATGAATTCACCCCTAGTCCTAGATTAATCAATTTAGGTATTTGTTGAACATATGAACTCAACTGAAATTATATAAAAATAAATATTTAATCTATTGCAACAAATGACTTAGCTGTTAGAATTTATCAAATAGATTATGTCATCTGTTGCAACAAATTAACTATCTATTGTAAATTATCAATTAGGAGTTGCCATCTGTTGTGACATATGACCGAGCCTTTGGAAATTTTCAAACAGAAATTGTCATCTGTTGCAAAGTATGACTTATATGTTTTAAGCTCTTTTTTTTTAATTTTAAAGCAATTTAGGTATTATTGAACATATTAGGTAATAAGAATTGCATCAACTCAGAGTGATAGATTGACAACTTTGGTCGAGAAAAACGCAATATTGTCTCATCATGCAAAAGACTCAATTGAAGTTGTAGTTGATCCTTTGAGAACTCTCCTCTAGTCCTAGATTAATCAATTAAGGTATTAGTTGAATATATAAGATAATAAGAATCTCTTTAACTCAGAGTGATCGATCGACGACTCTGGTCGAGAGAAACGCAATACCGTCTCTTTATGCAATTACCAAAAAACTCAATTGAAGTTGTATTTGACCCTCTGAGAACTCACCCCTAATCCTATATTAATCAATTAAGGTAATAGTTAGACATATAAGGTAATAAGAATCACTTTAACTCAGAGTGATCAATCGACGACTCTGGTCGAGAGAAACGCAATATTGTCTTATTATGTAATTGCGAAAAGACTCAATTGAAGTTATAGTTGACCCTTTGAGAACTCACCCCTAGTCCTAGATTAATCAATTAAGGCATTAGTTGAATATATATGGTAATAAGAATTGCTTCCATTCAGAGTGATCGATAAACGACTCTGATCGGGAGGAATGCAATAACATCTCATCATGAAATTGCCAAAAGACTCAATTAAAGTTGTAGTTGACCCTATGAGAACTCACCTCTAGTCCTAGATTAATCAATTAAGGTATTAGTTGAACATATGTACTCAATTAAAATTGTATAAAAATAAATGTTCAATCTATTGCAACAGAGGACTTATCTGTTGGAATTTTTTAAACAAATTAAGTCATCTGTTACAATAGATTACCCATATGTTGTAAATTATCAAATAGGCACTGCCATCTGTTGCGATAGATGACTGAGCTTTGGAAAATTTCAAACAGAAATTGTCATCTGTTGCAAAGTATGACTTAGATATTTTAAGATCTTTTTTAATAGCAACTTAGGTACTGCCTAAGATAAAAAAGATAAAATACTAAGACGGTAAAAAATATTACTTGGATGACTCAAAAATCTCCTCATTGAGTAGTCTTATCTAGTCTTTTCAATGTCACTATCTCCTCGTGTTCCTTAAAAGTTATTAATGAATATTTAAAACTCATATCTAGAATACTCTCTCCTTCATACATAAATTAACTCAGCTCATCTTTCTTTTTATTCAAAATTCTCTTTTCGTCTTTTTTTTCTCCTCTTTCGAATGAGGATCCTTTTAGATCTTAATCGATTAATATCTTTTCTCGACTGAACTGAATGTTCTGATCCCTTTACTTTTTTGACATTGCAGGTATGGTTCACTATTGCTCTTTCCTTCTCGTCTTCTTCTTTGTATGTTATTTAAATTAGATATTTACATCTGTTGTTTTTAATGATTTACCTATTACCAGTTTCCTATTTATCGAGAAAATTGAAGGAAAGATGACCTTTTAGTCTTGAATGAACGAACCATTATTTTTATTAAAATATACAAAAAAAAGTCATCTATTAGGAGAACTTAAAAAGCCTTGTTATCAATATAGTTTTTTTTATGTCTTTTGTTGTTTTACTTTGGTGTTGTTGTTGTTGGGGGGTGGTGGTGTTGGAATATGTGGTGTTTGTGTTGTTAATGGTGTTGGAAAATATGGTGTTGTTTTTTAATTATTGATGTTGTTGTTGATATTAGTGGTGGTGTTGCAATAGTTTTCTCAACTATTGCAACTAATAAATCAGTTGTTAGAACAGACGGAGCAATTGTTGGAAGAAATCAAACCAGTAACAAGGCTGGTTTGATTTATTCCAATAGATGAACCATCTGTTGTAATATGTCATCCATCTATTTCCACAGATGCATCGCCTGTTTTAATAGATGACTCATTGGTTGAACAAATGGGGAATCTGTTGTATCAGATGGGTCATCTATTGATTCATTCAATTTTGTGTTACCCTTTTGTAATGTTCTTTTTGTTCTTCTCTTGTTTGAAATCAAATGTATTTCTCTTGTTTGCAAATAAAAAGAAGTGAAACTGGATCAACTTTTGCCCGACCAACACTAAAGGCTAGAGTAAAGATGGGTTCAGAGGAATAAACTGCTTGCTTATGGAACCACTTCATATGTGGGAGGTATGTATTACTGATCAACTTATCGTGAAAACATACATCCAGTATAATGATTTTGTGAATGGTTGTTCTTTACCTATTAGACGTTAATCCTTCAAACAAGATATGGCATTTTACAGTTAAGAGTGTTAAGTTCAAATTGGTAAGGCTGAGGGACCAAGTAGGTAGTGTCGATACCCTGTTACGATTTAATAAAGATTTTACTAATGTTTATATGTTAAGTTTGAAGAAGATTTAAAGTTTTTGGTGGCAGTGTAAATATTCAAATAGTGATTGGACTGATTTTAAGGGTTCAATGGACTTTTGAAAGGCCTTTGAAGCCTCACACTACAACAAATAATAATGGAAAACCAATAAAAATTCCCCTGGTCCAAATTTATGTGGAGGGGTTGCTCGAGGAGACTATTATACAGCAGAATATAATTGGAAGAATACTTGTGCGGGAAGGAGGAGGTGCAGAAGACCATATATCAACTCAGACCTTATTTTAGAAAAGTGTAGCGAAACTGGCTGATGAAATTGACATGAAAATGAAAAAATTGAATGAACCGCGAAAATGAAAGTGTATCCAAAAATGAAAATACTTCAGTCCATTTTGAAAAGAAAAATGCTAAAGTAGACTGGAGTTGTGCACTTTGCTCTGGGACTGCAACTAGCTAGTGTAGCCTGAATAAAGACCCACAAAATGCAGGACTAGAACTCCAAGGTTGTAGCTTTCCGAGCACCGATGGTGGTAATATTGTCGGTCAGGATTGAAACTTGAACCAACAACTCCTGAAGTAAAAATAAAGGATCAAGCCTAAGTGGTGATTTCTAAAGTTAAACTTGCATCCCAAGCCTTCCGCTTGTGGCTCTGGTCGGGTCAAAGGCAGTGGAAACAACAAGGCATGGGATTTCTGCCCAACTTCAGACCTTTTTGTTTTTACTGCCATTGACCTGATTAGAACCACAGACAGAAGGCATGGGATGCAAGTTAGGCTTCAGAAATTGACGCCTTGGCTTCCCTTATTTTTACTTCTGGAGTTGTTGGTTCAGGTTTCATTCTTGACTGAAAATCTTATCAATCCTCTTTGCTTGTCAAGATGCTTCCTTAGAGTTCTGGTCCTGCACATTATGGGTCTTCATTGAGGCCACGTTTTTTAGTCACAGTCTTGGGCAAAGTGTCCAACTCCAGCCCTCTTTAGTATTTTTCTTTTTCAAGAATGACTGACTGATTTTAATATTTGGATACACTTCCACATTTGAAGCTCATTCAGTTTTTTCATCTCTCAAGTCAATTTCATTAGCCAGATTTGATAGAAGTTCCTTACTTGCTTCCTTGTGTTTCCTCTTAAACAAGGTCTGAGATAATATATGGTCTTCTCCACCCCTTCCCGCACAAGTATTCTCCCAACCACCTTCTGCTGTATAATAGTTTCGTCGAGCAACCCATTCATATAAATTTAGACCAGGGGAATTTCTATTAGTTTTTCATTATTGTTTGCTGCAGTATGAGGCTTCGGAGGCCTTTCAAAAGTCCATTGCACCATTAAAAGCGGTTCAATCACTATTGGATTTTACACTGCCACAAAAAACTTGAACCCTTCTCTAAACTTAACTCAAAAACATAAGCATAAAAAGTCATTAAATTATAACAGGGTATCGACACCATCGTCTTTGAACCCTTCGACCTTATCAGTTTGTACCTATCAAACTTAATTATAAAATGCAAGATCTTGTTTGAAGGATCAATGTCTAATCAGTAAAAAACTATATTCACAAAATCATTATACTTTATGTGGGTCTGTCACGACATCCTGATCAATAATACATAACTCTCACGCATTAAAGTGGATCCATTCATCTGCATGCACCTTATTCTTTCTACCCCATTAATGTCAGACAGTGTTTATTCATCTGATGGCTATTAAAAAGTGGTGAACAGTTGTGACATTTTGCCTAACATATTCAAAATAGCTGATGAATCAAATTCTCCATCTGTTGCAACTGATGAATCAGCTGTTACTAGAAATCAAAACATCTCCTTCAACAGATGGTCCATCTATCACAACAGATAATTTATATGTTGCAACATATGTCTCATCTATTGCACATACAGACCATCTATTGCAACAGATGGTAAATCATTCAAAACAGCTAATGAATCAAATTCTCCATCTGTCGCAACTGATGAATCAGCTGTTAGAAGAAATCAAAATATCTCATCCAATAGATGTTTCATCTGTCACAACAAATAATCCATATGTTGCAACAGATGTCTCATCTTTTGCATATACAGACCATCTATTACAACAAATGGTAAATCTGTTGTGACAGTGGGTTATCTGTTATGACAAATGGGTGATCTTTTACAATAACTCAATAATAACGACTGTTATCAAGTCTCAAACTATTTTGTAAAGGTGAGAAATTTGAATGTAAAAGAAAAAGTAGCGACTTTCATAAAAAACAAAAAGCCATCAGTTTGAATACAATTAATACAATAGAGCTGAATAGTCATCCCTTTTGGCCTAACACATTCAGATTCAATCCTCTATAAATCGGTCCCTCCTTAATCTTCATTCTACTTCACTTTTATTTATTTCTTGCATTCTCTTTTCGTATTACATCTTCAACCACTTCTATTCAAAAAGCATATTCCTTTCTCGTTGAGGTAAGTTTTTTTTATGTAAATCTACCAGTTGGTAGTACACGTTGTATTTTATTCAGACTCTTTTATTTACTTTTATGTTTACGTTTTTTATCAATTCATGCGTGTTCTATATATGACTGATCCTATTTGGGACATTACTATTCTGCGTGACACTGTGCGGAAACTTCATAGGCAGTTTAACAACCTGCAGAGGGAGTTGGTCGCCGTGAGAGCAAGGATGCTCAGAGAGATGCAGAGGTTGATGAGGGCCCTGCTGCTGCCGATTGATTGGCGCCTGGTAATAATAATGAAGCTGATGATAATAATAATAATTAGAATGCATTTTTTCTTTTAGCGTATGTATTTTAATTTTTCTATATTGAATCTATACCTAATGTATTTTATTTTTTGTTTAATGAAAAATTTATTTTTAGTCGACTTAGCCTTTTTAATTTTTATTTAATTTTTATTCTGTCTATTTCTTCTTCTAAACATATATGTTAACATGTCGACGGTTGGAGGTAAGGAGCAATTTTAAATCCAATAGCAATAATAATTTTGGCTTTTGAGTTCTTTCAACAAATGGACCATGTGTTGGAACAGATTGGTCATCAGTTGTTTTTTTGTTAATAGATTATCCATCTATTGTGACAAAATTGTCATCTGTTAGAGGAAAACATTCCAGTTTGATGAACTGTATTGTGTTCTTTCAGCTAATGTCCATAGACGGGTAATCTGTTGAAAATAATTGTGGTCTGCTGTATTTAGTTCATGTTTTGCCTTTTTTTATTGATGCACAAGTTATTAAAAAAATATTTTATATATAATAAATGACAACATTATATTCACAACAATGATTTAAATATATAAAAGTCCACAACAAACAACAACACAAGTTTTTACAATTACAACGATCATGGTGGATTACGATCCGGACATGTAGTTCTTTTATGGACAGCGCGGTTATATATGGAGCACTTGTTTTTTCTTGATGGAAATGATTCTCCGACTCCACGTCCCCTCTTAAATGGCTTTCTTCCCGGTTTGATAGTGCTTAGGTCAATATATGGAGGAGGTATTAATCTCCCCAAAAGCTCTGCAAGAACAACCCAAGATTTTTTGGGAGGCACCAGAGTAATATGCCCACTATATGTCATTGTATATTTTTCCTCCGAATTATATGAAGAGGAGTGATCATAAATTTTAGGTCCATATTTTGCATCGTATTAAGCTCGAAGCGCTGCCATAGCAGTGGACAGGGTATTTTGTCCAAGTCAAAAACTCTGCATGTACAAGATCTTGTTTGAAGATCGACCGTCGTAACATCACCATCACCGGTGATACTGAATTTGTTATCTGCAAGTTAATGAGATAATAACCTATTCCCCAAACTGATGTTCGTTGATATTATTTTTTTCCATTTCTAGAACAAATGGGGTTCCTGCGTCCTTGAACTATACATGTCTTTTGTTACAAAAATTTGCCATACTTATTTATTTTTCAAATAGAGGCTTGATGGAAAATTCTCTTTCATTGTCAAATAATGAATTCACCGATTCAGCTATGTTTGATGTCATAATATTGTACCTATACAAAAGAATTACTTAGTACGACATCATACTAAACTTGTAACTCAAACGAGACATTAAATTCATAAGAATGTACCTATTTGTTGGATAGAATGCCTGGCTCCATCTCTCAAAACCGATATGTACGAGATGTTCTACTTCCTGGGGATGCATATCCGCTATTTGATTGAAATAGTCTTAAAAATCCTCTCTACTATATGATTTAGCTGCTCTATAAAAAAGGGTCATGACATTTTCGTTAGAAAAGTTAGTCCGAATATTCTCTCCAAGATGCTTGATGCAACAACCAAAGTAAGCTGAAGTGAAGAAAATTGAACATATCTTTGGAATACTTGATGCCTATCCGAAATAAAACACAACTCTTCGGTATCTTCGTCGCAGCTTCGCAGTTGTTCAAAAAAAAATTTATAAGAGGCATTACATTCCTTGTCTGCTACACAAAAAGTGACAGGAAAGATGTGATTCTCCGCATCCTGGGCCACCGTCGCTAGTAGAACTCCATTATACCCGCTCTTCAAGAAGGTACCATTGACGGTTATGCCTTTTCTCAAATATCAAAAACCTTGAATCCAAGCACCATGGGATACAAAAAAGTATTTGAACCTTCCATTTTCATCAACATGCAACATCATCTTACTTTTGGGATTTGTGGACTCAAGCATGTAACGGTAGGCATCCAGGACTACATACCCATGCTCATGTGTCCCCCTAAACAAGTCTTTGGCAATCCCCATGACCGTATATATCTTCCAATAATTGACTAGGACACCCAATTTCGTAAGGAGTTGGTTGTCCATAACCCTTGTAAAAGGGTCTTTGCCATCAGGGAAATTATTCTTGAAATATTCATCGAGGACCTTTGACGTGGCATGAGGATTTTGGCCCGAGATGTGCTTTGAACCATATGTGTGATACTTTTCATGTTAATGAATGACGAATCAATCAGAACTTATGTACTTCACCGCTCTCAACCACCATTTTCAGTTCGAATGAGCACATTTGTATTAAAAGACACTGCTCGAATTAATCACCTTCTTTATTCTGAAATCTTTTTTTCAAGCAAGAAATAAACAAAGTGGTAGATAGTTCTTTCTTGTCCTTGAATGACATTCTATTAAAAAAAGCCGGTCTCATTGTCTTGAAGATTGTTAGACTATGTCGATCGAGAATAACTGCCCACCGTATTGGTCGCATCAATGGGCATAGGTGTTTAATCATCATCTGGAATATTCATGTTTAGATCATCCAACCTATCATCAAAGATGTGTTGTTGTTGTTCTTCTTCTATATTTTGGTAATCATTCTCTCTCGTCTTTACAACTACGTACACCCTTAACACCAGCCTAGATGAATCACTAAGACAAGCACACAACCGAACCTGATTGGTTATCTTGAAAGGTAGTACCCTCTGATTTTCAAAGGAGCTATGCATGTAGCCGATGACGAGTTCTTCCGGTTGACAATTTAGTCCATAATAGCTGATAATTAAGTTCACAAAATTATCATATGAAACATCACTTTGTACTGTCATAGCTATCATCTCTAGCATTTTATCCTTCTTCCAATGCCATACATATCGATTGCTCTTCTCGATCCATTGACCATGACAATTCACCCCTATTGTTATTAATCTCTCCATTAGTGGTACCTAAACTAAGTCATTTGTTAAAAAAAGTTAATAGTGATTTCATAGTGCCATATATAAATCCCAACAGATATGTAATCTGCTGCAATAGGTGAAAAATAAGTTGCAACAGGTAAGTGATCAGTCGTAATAAATTACTTACCTATTGGGATTTATGTTACGCTTTTGAAGCTGATTTTAACAAACGAGTCATCTGTTGTAATAGGTGAATCATATATTGCAGCAGATTATATATCTGTTGCAACAGATGAAATGCCTGTTGGGATAGATGTTACAGTACTAAGGCATCTTTGAAGCTGATTCCAATATATGAGTGACATGTTGCAACTGATAATTAACTTATTATGATAGATGACTTACCTGTTGCAATAGACGACGTGTCTGTTGGAATCGAGTTCGGTATCTATTGCAATAGGTTACTAATATGTTGCAATAAATATTTACCCTATTGCAGCAGACGACACATCTGCTGAAATCGAGTTCAGGTTCTGTTGCAACATGTTACTAATCTGTTGCAACATATATTTATCACGTTGCACCAGATAACTAATCTGTTGCAACAAATAGGTCATATGTTGCAACAGATGACCTATCTGTTCGATTCATGTTATGGTAATATAGAACTATAAATATGAATCCAACTTATGAGTCTTCCATTGAAATAGATATCTCATCTGTCACAACAGATGATTTATTTGTTTAAAAAGATGACTCTTATGTTGCAGTCATGTTCGCGTGCAATCTATTATTGAAAAAATAGCACAATAGCAGTTACCCAAATGATAAATTCAACTAAAAATCATAATTTGACTTACCAAAGTCTCCTATGAAGTAATGACAAAGTGGAAAATGATGTACAAAACAAAATTTGACCTAAGAAATTGATCAAATAACAACAGTAGTGGTAACAATAACAACAACAATGGTCAACAAGAAGAAGATGATGATAATGAAGCAAAAGATGATGAATAAAGCAATAACAAAATGAACAACAAAAATCGCTAAGAGAGAAAAAACGACAATGGATGGGCAGAGAGAGAAACATACCTTTTTCCCTCTGTTTCTCATTATATTAAGTAAATATTTGGATCAAAGTGTAAATTTAAAAACTTGAGAGCTATTCTCAAACTTACTCCACTTTCTTAATCCATGATATAGTAATTGTCACCTACACTCAATTATTAAGACTTGTGTCACCTACACCTCATTTTCAAACTCTTTTATCACTTTTAGCTCAAACCCCCTTCTTACTTAGACTAAATAATCAAATCAAAAAAATTATAATTAAAGTTAATTGTGAACACAATTTTTATGGAAGATGGGAAAGGTTTTTAGGTTATTTTGGGGACTTTTTTTATTATTATATTATTTTTTTGGTTTCACGTTGGGGGTGGGCTTATTTTTAATTTCAAGTATTTTTATTATTATATTATTTTTGTTGGTTTCTAACTGGGGCTGAGTTTTTTCTTATTACTAATTTTTTGGTTTCTGGTAGGGGGATTTCACATTGATTTTTTTAATTACTATTTCTTTTTATTGATATGTTTTTGGTTTTCGGTTGGGGAAGGAAAACTTTTTGGTTTTTTAATGTTTTTGGTTTCTGGATATGGTTAGGTTTTTTAGGTGGTGGAAAATGAATTATACTTTTGTTAAGAAAGATTTTTTTTTTTGGGGTAATATAGTCAATATTTAATATTACTAAAATAACAGGATAAAGGTAAAAAGACGATTTTGTAGAGGAGTATTTTAGTGAAGGACAGAAAATTCAAACAATATTTCTAAGGCCCTTCACACTTTTAATATATATATAAATATATAAATTTTGGTTCCTAAAGTTTTTTCCTAAAAAAAAACCTGTCATATGTATTTTTTTTATATAAATTTTGGTTCTTTTTTTTTTCCTTTCCACGGATCGAGTCTTTCCTAAAAAGTTACGCATGACTCCAAAACGAAAAATTTCGCCCATTACATTTAATTCCTTTTAGGTATGAGACTCTTCCTTAACTTTTTTTCTATATTCTAAATATTTGACTAATAATTATTCTTAAAATAGTGAAAAGACGATTTTATCTATTGAGGAGTATTTTAATGAAGGGCAAAAAGTTTAAATCAGTTTTCTAAGAGGCTTCACTTTAATATATTATAGAAATATATTACTAGCAATAATTAGTTCTAATTCATTTCCCACAACCAAATTTAACTTCATTCTATTTAAGGACAGAAATAGTAAAATTATCAATTTATTTATTACTTTTTGAAAGATATGCAAAGTCAATATTAGAGAAATAAAAATGAACTAAAAAAATATACCATAAGAATTTTTTTGTTCCATGTTATATGATAATATTTTATTATACATGAAAACAAAAATATTATTAGTTTAAATTACATATCTGTAGATCATTATACTCTTGTATTAACAAGTGTATTTTAACTGCTCATTTAACAACAACAACAACAAACCCAGTGTATTCCCACTTAGTGGGGTCTGGGGGGGGTAAGATGTACGCAGTCCATACCTCTACCTCTGATGAAGTAGAAAGGCTGTTTCCGAAAGACCCCCGGCTCAAGACACAAGATATCACACAAACACATAGTAAAGCACAGAAGCAGATGACATAACATAAATACGGCACCCATAAGAAATATAAAACAGCGGAAAGCAGAGGAAAGCACACAAATTCGTAATAAGCATGGGACACTGAATACGGAATCATAACGGGAATAAAAATAAAAAAAAACCCCACCGAGTAATTCCCTACACTAGCGACCCAATCTGGCCCTACTCTTCTGCCGTAATTCGCGTCTTCCAGACCTTCCTATCTAGGGTCATGTCCTCGGTAAGCTGTAACTGTTCCATGTCCTGCCTAATCACCTCACCCCAGTACTTCTTCGGCCTACCCCTACCCCGCCTAAAACCATCCAATGCTAGCCTCTCACACCTACGGACCGGGGCATCCATGCCCCTCCTCTTCACGTGTCCGAACCATCTCAATCGTGCTTCCCGCATCTTACACTCCACTGAAGTCACACCAACCTTCTCCCGGATAGTCTCATTCCGAACTCTATCCCCTCTAGTCAGTCCACTCATCCAGCGCAACATCCGCATTTCTGCCACCTTCATTTTTTGGATGTGTGAGTTCTTAACTGGCCAACACTCCGCTCCATACAGCAAGGCCGGACGGACTACCACCCTATAGAATTTGCCTTTAAGCTTGGGCGGCACCTTCTTATCACACAGCACCCCCGACGCGAGTTTCCACTTCATCCATCCCGCCCCAATACGGTGCGAGACATCCTCGCCAATCTCACCATTACTCTGGATCACGGACCCGAGATACTTGAACTTATCCCTCTTACATACCTCCTGTGCTTCCAGCTTCACTACTACCTCGTTCTCCCGCCTCACGTCCTTAAACTTACATTCCACATACTCTGTCTTGCTTCTGCTCACCCTGAACCCTTTCGACTCAAGAGTTTGCCTCCACATCTCTAATTTGTCATTTACACCCCCTCGAGTCTCATCTATTAGAACTACATCGTCTGCAAAGAGCATACACCACGGCACCTCCCCTTGAATACGCCGCGTCAACACATCCATTACTAACGCAAACAAAAAGGGACTAAGAGTAGATCCCTGATGCAATCCTGTCCGGACAGTGAAATGCTCTGAGTCTCCTCCCGCCGTCCTCACCTGGTTTTTTGCTCCCTCATACATATCCTTAATTACTCTAATATATGCCTGCGGTACTCCCCTCACCTCCAAGCATCTCCAAAGCACCTCCCTGGGGACTTTGTCGTAAGCCTTTTCCAGATCGATAAACACCATGTGCAGATCCTTCTTCCTTTCCCTATACTGCTCCACCAACCTCCGTACCAGGTGGATTGCCTCCGTCGTCGAGCGGCCGGGCATAAATCCGAACTGGTTTTCCGAGATAGACACTATCCGTCTCAGCCTCACCTCGACCACTCTCTCCCAGATCTTCATAGAGTGACTCAATAACTTAATCCCCTATAGTTATTACAACTCTGAATGTCCCCCTTATTCTTATAGAGAGGGATCATGGTACTCCACCTCCACGCCTCGGGCATCTTTGCCGTCCTGAAAATTTCATTAAACAATCCAGTCAACCACCTTACACCAGCCTCTCCAACGAACTTCCAAAACTCCACCGGTATCTCATCCGGCCCCGTCGCCCTACCCCTGCGCATCCTGCGGACTGCCTGTCTAACCTCTTCTACCTTAAAACGTCTACAATAGCTAAAATCCCGACACTCCTCTGAGTGCTCCAGTTTCCCTAACACAATAGCTCTGTCCCCCTCGTCATTCAAGAGCCTATGAAAGTACGACTGCCATCTCTTCTTTATGTGGCCGTCCTCCACCAACACTCTGCCGTCCTCCCCCTTAATGCACCTCACCTGATCGAGGTCACGACCCTTCCTCTCCCTAGCCTTAGCGAGTCTAAACAACTTTTTCTCCCCTCCTTTCCCCTGTAACCCTGCATACAAGCTCTCAAAAGCGGCCGTCTTAGCTGCCGTAACCGCTGACTTCGCCTCCTTCCTCGCTAGCTTGTACTCTTTCCTGTTTACCCGCTTCTCTTCTTCGTCCTTACTTTCCACCAACTTAGCATGCGCCTCTTTCTTGGTCTCCACTTTCTTCTCCACCTCTTCATTCCACCACCAATCCCCCCGATGGTGACCGGCCCGGCCCCTAGAAACTCCCAACACCTCCCTTGCATTCTCCCTGATGCACCTTGCCGCCCTGTCCCACATACTATCCACGTCCCCCCTACACTCCCACACCCCCTTGCCCGCCAACCTCTCCCCTATCTCCCACGCATTCACTGGCGTCAAGCCGCCCCACTTAATTCTCGGTCTACACTCCTTACTCCTCCTCTTTCTATTCTTCTTTATACCCAAATCCATAATCAAAAGCCTATGTTGGGTCGAGAGATTCTCACTCGGGATGACTTTACAGTCCTTACACAGCGCCCTATCCCCTTTCCTAAGCAACAAAAAGTCAATCTGGGTCCTGGCTATCGCGCTCCGAAAAGTGATCAGGTGCTCGTCCTTCTTCGGGAAGCCCGAGTTCACCACCACCAGCCCAAAGGCCCTCGCAAACTCCAATAGGGTCGCCCCCTCTTCATTTCTCTCTCCAAAACCAAAACCACCATGCACATCCCCAAAGCCTCCCGGTAGCGCCCCGATGTGCCCGTTGAAATCCCCTGCTACAACAATCTTCTCCGAACTGGGCACGCCTCTCACCACCTCCTCCAAAGCCTCCCAGAACCGCATCTTCTCCTCCCCCTCCGCTCCCACTTGCGGCGCATAAGCACTACACACGTTCAGGGTAAACCCCCGAATGACCATGCTTATCATGCTTGAAGCTTTGAAGATAGAGACCCTTGCTTTGTGATAACCGACTCCGCTCTAAAGTAAAGAGAGTGGGAAGCATCGCCCTATAGTTAATTGCAACATAAATAGAATATTAGTTTTCATGTTTTTTGGTCTTTTTGTGGTAATATCTAGTGATACTGTTTTGAAGTACAATTGAACTAGTTGGTAGATCTCCGTGTGTTGAATTATAAATTTTACGAATTTCCCACTACTCTTTATTTTAATAATAATAATAATAATAATAATAATTGGGCTATGGTCTACCTCTCTGTTTAATTGTACGAATTTCCCTCTACTCTCTTTCTTTTAAAAATAATAATACTAATACTAATACTAATACTAATAATAATAATAATAATAATTAAAAAAATTGGGCTAGACTTTACTTCTCTATTGGTGCTACAAAAATAATCTCATTCTTTTCGAATTTTATACCTACTCCTCGTTCACCTTCATCTTTGTTAGCAGCAAAAGTGTTGATGGTACATTATTTTGGACAATTATTTTATAAAATAAAATTTATATCATATCAATTTTATGACTATTTTATTTTATATCATTAAACTAATTTGTTTCTTTTTAAAAAAATTATATCATTATTTTGGTATCGATACGGTTCGATTTAATCTTTTATCATAGTTTTAGAAAAAAACACGTAGATGTCACAGATAGAGGTGTGAACATGATAGCATACATACCTCTATAGAACTTTGACAAAAACTCTTTAAATAATTGTATATTTAAAAGGTAATGAATGAAGAAAAAGTAAGTTATACATGTGGCATTCTATATTGGTTGTGTTCTCCTCGTTCTTCGGCAAACCTCGTTTTTGTCCCCACCTGACAACCTGACACTCCCACCCCCACTTTTTATTTAAATTTTAAACTCAAAATAGCTGTATTTTATTTTAATAGCCTCATTATAGCCAACTCCCATGAGTTGTTTACTTTTATTAGTCAAATTAATAATTTGAGTTTGTGTTATTATTTTTTTTTTAAAATAGTCTTCAAAATGAAGCAGCAAGACAATCAACATTTTCAAAAATCATCATAGAGTTTAGAAAATGCTCCAAAATCAGTCCGCTAATAGCAACAATTGAGAAAAACAGAAATATAAAACAAGCAGAGAAATAATTAGTATATATCAAAATTATAACACTCATATTTGGAGGCAAAACGACTGGCTTCGTCGGAGTTAATTGATTTTCACTGAAGAGTTTGCTGAATTTTTTTTGTTGGAGCTTTAGATAGAAGTTAGTGTCAAAAGACAAATTATTTCAAAATCTGTCCATTTATAGGGTTTGGTCCCCTCCAGAGTATCCTCCAATAACTCTCAATGCACTCTTTAAATCAAGTCACCTGTTCTAAGGGTGTGCATCGATCGGTTCGATTTGATTTTGTATATTATCGGTTCGATTTATCAATTTTCAATTTGTAAACATACTAAATCAATATTTGTTATCAATTTTTTATTTAAACGATAAGAAAATGTGTCCTCAATTTTTTTTTTCTTTCTTTTCTTATTTTCACATGTTCATATAAACACTATCTTCATGCATACCAAAATACACAAATTACAAGTAGAAGAAATGCCAAATACATTATTATTAAAACAAACTTGTCTCTTTTTTATTAAATAGCAAATTTAAATGCAGTAACAATGATAGTGATCTCTAAAAAAGAAAAGCAATGCTGAGTTATAATTTATATTGATGGATATAACCCCACAAAGCCAAAGACTTAAGGAAGAAAACAACAAACCTACAATTTAACCAATAACTATAAAATGCAAAAAATAATAGGGTATGCATTTAAAATCTAAAGTCACTATCATATAATCAGGAATAACAATATAATTTTAATATAATCTTATTGGATTATCGATTTAACCATTAACTAAAATCTTAAAATCAAAAATCGATCTGATGCTCAATAAAAAATTTTTATAAAATTATTTAAAAATCGTTAACCCTATAACCCGATACTAATAAATCAATAACATTTTTGTTGGTTCTATTTTTCGATTAAATCAATTTTTGTACACCCCAATGTGTTCACTCAAAAAATTAATCGTTCGGATTGTTACCTTGTCTGATCTATCAGATTGAGTTTTATTCCTAAGCCTATTTCCCAACACCTCATAGACTTCATCTTTTACGCCGCTTCTTCATTATCATTCATTTCTCAGCACATTTTTTTTAAATGTAAATATACTCAATTTTTTTTTGTATTACGGTAACAATTATAATTTAAATTGTACTCTTTAAAAACTTGGGGATGAGGGTGAGAACTTGATTTTCAAAACTCTGTTGTAGATAAAGATAAGGAATTTGGAGATGTGAATTTGATTTTTGAATAGCTTGATTGCACACCCAATTGATGAGACAAAAACTTTTTATTCTTCTTCTCCAATGAATTTCGCTATCCAATTAATTCTCTATATTATGTATTGTACTTACAAAAAGTTCAATTTTTCCTTTGCATACTATAATACTCCTGTGTATGTAGAAACTCAGAAAAAGAATGTCAAAAATAGGTCTTGAAATTAAATTCACAATTTTTATTAGAATCTAGATATCTAGAAACAAAGTGAGACAATTTTTTAATGAAAGAAAGAAGACACATTAAAAAGTTGAATATCGATTAAAAATCAAGGTCACAATGTGAATCGTTAACTTTTTGTATAAATATGTGACTTTATTAAAGGAGTGTATTGAGAATTACCGGAGGATCCTCTACTAGAGAGGATTTGTGTTTATTAGGTGAAAGTGGATAGAACTTAATATATTTGAGAGATAAGTTTATGTTCTCGCTTAATTTTTCAGATCTACAAAGTTCTATGAGAAATTGAAACAAATTACAGATTCATGTAGAAGAAGGTGAGAGGAACAAATGGTAAAATTTAAGTCATTTGGAAGTGATTCATGGTAATGAAGGGTTGACGGTGGCGGAATCAGCGAAGAAAAAAGTGGAATTGAGTAGTTGGTGGATGCTTGGCTCCAAAACAACCATGAGAGGGTTTGGAGAGCAAATTTTTCCTCTGGAATTTTGATTCTTGTTTATAGAGGTAGGGATTGGTATATTTCATGTAGAATTATTATATAAACAATGTACAATTATTTTTCTCATTATATAATGTTTAGATTAGTAGCTAGTATGTAATTATTAAATATTTAATGTATAATACTTATAATTATTGTATTATCTATGCATAATTATCTTTTCTAATTATATAATATTTATACACAACTTATATACTAATTATACATCAATTATCTTTTCTCATATAATTATAATATCTTAATTATGTATAAAAATATTTTTGTGCAGATATAAAAGGTTCATAAATCTAATATGACCATATTATTTTATGTTTATTTTTGTATAACTTATTTTTAGGGCTACAAAAAGTTACAAATATTTTGGACTTGGCTACATCTGTTTTTATCCCTCTTTTTAAAAGATTATATAGTGTTGAAAATATCTATCGGGGCAGGTCGACACATCAGGGGTACAAATTAATCCATTGATTTGTCCTTCTGAACCTTGTCTATAATGTATAAAATACATCAGTATTGGTACAAAAAAAATTATTTTTTCACATTAACATGATGATTATGATTAATTTTTGTCATGTCTCAAATCCGACTCTAGCGCAACAAACATCTGATGCTATGGAATCACGCGATAACAAATACCATCCAATGCCCCATTGTTATTCAATGATTCGTTAATACATAATTAATATAAAGACAGTATAATTTTTGAAATAAAACTTTCGATAATGATTCATGTTCATAAGACAATAGTCAATAACACTAACATATCTAGTGTAGTCTCGTCAAGTGGGGTGTGGGATGGGTGCAGTGTACGTCGATACTACCTTTATCTCAGATGAAAAGAGGTTGTTTTTGATAGACCTCCGGCTCAAGAAAAATAGTCCAATGTAGTTTACGAAAGATAGAATGAAACTACAAGAAATAACATATAGTAATAGAATATTACAACAACAAAACAATATGATAGTCGAAGTACATGAAATAACAGATAGTAAGAAAAAATCAAGAAGTAAGAAACTACAAGATCAATACTACTACTACTAGTATGGATGAACATAAAGACATTGTACTCCACCTACTAACCTTCTACCGTAATCTGTCTCCTCCATAACCTCGTAACTAAGGTCATATCCTTGATAAGCTGATTTGTCATATTTTATCTAATCATAGCTCTTCAATACTCATTTTATCTACGTCCACCTTTATTAAAATTATTCATAGCCAATTTCTCACATTTCTGCATTGGGTATTCGTACATCTTTTTTTCATATATCTGAACTATCTCAACCTCACTTCCTGCATCTTGTTTTCCATCAAAGTCACTCTTATTTTATTTTGAATATTTTATTTTCTAATTATATCTCTCATGGTATACCCATACATCCATCACATTCTCTTTATATTCGCTACTTTTGCCTTTTACATGTGAGAGTTTTTACTAGCCAATACTCTATCCCATACAACATTATTGGTCTAACCACTATCTATAGAACTTGATTTAAGTTTTAGCGACACCTTCTTATACTATAAAACTCTGAATCTAAGCCTCTCACTCATTCACTCTGCACAATATGGTTAGTGACATCCTTGTTAATCTCCCCATTTACCTGAATAATAGATCCAACATACTTGAAACTTTTTTTTTTGGATAACCTGTGTATTATGCCTCACTTTTCATCATCTTTATGAGTTACGCCACTAAACTTACACTCCACTATTTTGTCTTGATCATGCTAAACCTAAAACCCCTTGACTTCAGGGTTTGTCTCAAAATCTCCAACTTAGTGTTAACTCCATAAAAAGTTTTTTAAATCAAAATTATATCATCCACTAATAACATGCATCATAATACTTCACCTAATATTTTTCATGTCAATGTATCGATCACCAATGCAAATAAAATAGGCTAAGGGTTGATCCTTTATGCAACTCCATCAAAATTGAAAAATATTTTAAGTCTCCTCCCACATTCTTTAGCCAAGTATTGGTACCATGTTACATGTCCTTGATAGCTTAGTTTATAGCATAAGTATACCTCTAGCCTCCAAGCACCCCCACAGACCTCCTGGGGGCTTTTATTGTAAGAATTTTCTAGATCAATGAATACCATGTGTAAGTCTTTATTCCCCTTCCTATATTACTCTAAAGGTTTCCTTACAAGATGAATGGCTTGTAAAGTTGATCTACCTAGTGTGAATTTAAATATGATCTCAGAAATAACCATGCTTCTTTTCACCCGCATCTCTACCACATTCTCCCACACCATCGTTGTATGACATAACAACTTGGTACTCTTACTTGTTATAATTTTGAATGTTCTTTTGTTCTTGTATAATAGACTCATTATACTCCATATTCATGCTTAAAACATCTTTTTCATCTAGAAAATGACATTAAACAACTTAATCGATCACTCCATATCTACCCTACACGTACTCTTTCAAAATTCAATTGGGATCTCGTCTAGCTCAGACACTTTACCCTATACATCATATGAATAACACCCTTAACCTCTTTTATATTTATAATTCTATAATACCCAAAATCACGACGTCTTCTAAGTTCTCTAAATCCCCTTTCTTCGTCCACGAGTTTATGACGTACAACTTTCATCTTCATCTAATGAGTTTCTCTTCTAATAATACTTTATCCTCCTCTTATTGATGAACTTCACTTGATTAAGGTCATAATCCTTCCAATCTCTCCTTTTGGCTAGCCTATACAGGTTTTTATCCTTACCGCTTTCCTCTGGTTCTACATACAAGTACTCAAAAGTTATCATTTTTGTTGCGATAACTACTAGCTTAGCATTTTTCATTTCCATTTTATAATTTTACCTATTCATACTTGATCAATAATCAATTTTTGAAAACCTAAAATTGAATCAATTATTTTAAAGAAATACTATTCAAAGTACTAAATTTGTCTTTTGTCCTATAGATTGTCTCTAAACTATGTATGATTTTGTGAAATTAGCATAACTTTTACTCCAAAGTTAGATCGTTGAGTGATTCATTCATTGAAAATTTGACTCAAAAACCTTTCTTTTGATAGGTAGCTCGGCCTTTAAATCTCCATATTTTGTGAGATATGCTCGTCCAATATCAATTCATGTTTGGGATCACTTGAAATACTCCGGAGAGTGAGTCCTTTAACTTCAACATTTATTCACAGGCTTCCTTTAACTATAACTTTGATATAGCACATTAAGTAATTTGATGTTAATGTTTCTTTGCATATTTAACTATTTGCACTTTTATTCTTCTGATATCACACAATTCGTCAGTTGTACTAGTCAGACCTATACTAGAAGCTAAGATCGTTATATGTATTAATGGATTATTAGACAACTTCAAGTGATTACACAACTTTTGTGTCCATGGAGTCTTAAATTATTTCAAGTGGATCTTAAATATATATTTTATAGAGTTTTGTGAATACTAATTCAACTCCTATAATACAATAGCGAATAATCATGTTGGCATGGTACGTAAGTATGCATCAAATATGTTTACTAGTCACTGAATGTTTTGAAAAAAGAAAAGATAATTAATGGCTCTTGATTATATAAACAAGGGTAAATTTAAAAGAATAAGATCAATTCATTCTTCAAACCCTAAAACGCCACGTATTTTGAATCAAAATAAAAAGGTTAAAGTACCACTTATTTTGAAACAGATGGAATAGTTTTTTACCCTTTTTTTTAAAAAATCATGTTTAAGCGCCCATTCTTCTCCGAGAAAGTTGAAAAAATGAAATTACCAAAATATTTGTATTTTTCATGTTTATCCTCTTTTTTCTAATCCAAATTGCAATTTGAGTAATCCTTTAGCTCCTTAGTTCGTAAACCATAAGATATATTATTGAAATTTAGAGTATAGTGTTCCTTTAAGCTTTATTTTGCATTATTTGGGCTTTATCAAATCAAATATAATCATGAATGAAAAATAAAATTGTTGATATGTTTTTATTTTGTGTCAATGAATGAAGAATTGAATATGTATTTGAAAGTTAAGAGTTGTGATGGAAAAATTCTAACTTAAATTTTTAGTAATTTTTGAGATTTATTGATGTGTCAACTATTGGCGACACATTTTACGCTTTAAACCAAGAATAACACAAGTTTTTTAGCAACATTTATTAGATTTGATGTTCTTTATGTTGAAATACAGGAATGGAATCAAGGTGAAAGAATAAAGAAACTGGGCTTAAAAAAGGCTGAGTGGCGGATCATCTAACGTATTGTTGAAAGTGTGATGATTTGCCGCCCTATCCATCACACCAGGGCAAAACCAACATTAGATTAGATCAGTGTGGAATATTGACCTGACAATCCATCAAAAATATGATAAGCCATCACATTCCACCATTAGATCAAAACAGATTCTGCAACTTCATTGTATTTGTGATAGAATACTGTGATGAACCGCCAAAGGGTTGATGAACCGTTAGACCCCCCGTCAAATCCCAGGTGGTCAACTCTAATTTAAATTTGGAGGTGGTCAACTCCAATTTAAATTTGGTTTCAAAATTCTTGGAGCTAATAAATATATATTTTAGGGTTTAGAATAGGCATCTTTCATTATTGTGAAGAGTATTATGTTATTTTTTCTAAGTGTTGAGAGTTTTGGATTTTAAACTTGGTACTTAGGTTTTTGTCAAGGATTTAAGTATTGAATTATATCTTTGTAAGAATTCTTCTATTAATTATGAAATACATTGTTTTCTTCATCTCAAGAACCATGTGTGGCTAAAAATTTCACAACTCGGGTTGTGGGATCCATGGAAAAATAATAACTCCAGAGTTGATTTCAATGTGGATTCGAACAATATATGTGAATATATTATTATTCTTTTAATTTTAATAGATTATCTAATGGTTGCAAATATTAAGACAAACTCTAGGTTTAACTTGCTTGAAATAAGAGGTTAAAATCAGAAAAAGGATAACAACGAGGATTTAGAGTTTCTAACCTCTATATGATGAGTAGTGCTCTAGCAAGATTAATCAACTTGAGACTAAAATTGAGTTTGCTATTTTCATCTATTTAAGTTTAAATGAATTAAAAGAATAATCGTTTAATTGAGTTGAGAAATGTTTAGACGTGCATTTGAATTCAGTTGCCTAACATTACTTATATTAAAAGAATCTATTATCAATATTAACCCAAAAGTGTTATAAAGCCATGGTGAACGCAACCCTAGTTTGCTTTCTCTACTGATTCATATTTCTTAAAATTACGTTTGTTACCTAAAACAAGTTGGAAATTGATTCCAAATTGCTCATTAAAAACCTCTCATTCTACAAAAATTATAGTCTAATAGTTATTTAAATTGTAAACGACTTAGTATTCATTATATTTCCTGCAGAATTCGATAACAATGACTCATACTTCTTGAGGGAGGTACAATTTGGACGTGTCAAATTTTGGTGCTATTACCGGGGAATATGGTTGTATAATAGGTCTATTTTGTTTATTTGTCTCTTAGTCATATTTTCTAATTTTATTTTTATTTGTTATTTTTGTGATTATAGGATACATTCTTGTGCATGACAAGTACCCAAAGCTCGGATGAATCATTATTACATTATGACCCAGAGCTTGTCAAGACTTTAAGACTAAGCATAAATGCACAAGAGGGAAAAGCAGCAAGGCTCGCACAACGCCCTGCTGATCAATTGAATCATCAAAATTTGAATGCATCCAACAATGGGGACAATGATATTGTGGGTGATAATGTTGACGCATAACATGTTGACAATGCTGTTCAAGCCAACCAATATCATTGAAAAGGGCTAGAGGTCAACAATAACCTGCTATGCACTTTGACCTCAATGATAAAGACGAGACCAATTCAGATGGGCTTGGTGCCGCTGGGGCTATTATTTTACCACCACTAGCCCCTGGAGCAAAGTTTAATATCACTAGTACTATGATCCAACCATTAAACCTCAAAAGGTATGGTGATGATTCAAATATGCACTTGATGAATTTCATAGGGATCTGCAAATCTTGTGATTACCCTGGAGTTGGTCTAATTGTCATCTAAATAAGGCTATTTCTATTGTCTTTGTTTGGGGAGGCAACTTGTGGTTGACTGCGCTGCCACCTGATTCTGTTACAAATTGGGGTCAGTTGAAAAGAGCTTTTCTAGAAAGCTTTTTTACCCTCTAGGATGTTATAATTGAGGGATGAAATCAATACCTTTAGGCAACAATTAGGTGAAGCACTAAATTAGACTTGGTTGAGGTTCAAGAAGAAGTTGACTCAATTCCCTAACCACAGGTTGAAAGATGAGAATTTAATGGATAATGGCTCTAAATTTAGTAACTAAGTCATCAATTAACAATCCTACAGGGGGAGATTTTATGGCACTAACTTTTACAGATGCAACTGTGATTCTAGATAAGTTTACAAAGAAAAAGCCAGCTTGACCTACAAGGGATTCTGAGGTTGCAAGTAATTTTACAATGTAGGTATGTCGGCTGAATAACACTGATGGAAAGAAAGAGTGATAGGACATGTCTCATATGAAGATGTAGATAGACTTTCTTACAAAACATTTGTTAATAGGTGGTATTAAAAAGGTGAAAGAATTAGGTTTGCTAGGTAAGGCAGTTGAGTTGCTTTAAAAGAAGAGCTGAATTCCTTAAATAACCAGATGGGTTTTTTTGGGCTAACGCGCCAAGGAAAACAAGGTTGAAACTATCAGATGGATAATTATTACGACAAGGATGGTTACACGGATCGTGATCAAGGTAATTGAAAAAAAAAAGATAGCTATAAGTATGATCGAATTAGACTTTATGTGCCTCTAAAAAGTCGTGTAAAAGGTGGAAATGATTCTGGAAAGATGCATATGAAGGAAATAATGGTAAAAGTGTTAGAAAGTATGGATTCTATTTACTCAAAAGTGAAAGAAATAAAGAGTGAACTATCTTCAGTGAGTTAACTTATGAACTCACACTTTATTTCTACTAAATAATTAGAGTACCATATGGGGAAGGTTTCCATGATATTCAATCAGTGAAAGAGTGGCATTCTATCTAGTAATACTATTCGAAATCCTATGAATGATGGAAGCTGCATGGCTATTACCACGAGGAGTGGAAAGGTTTTACCTAAACCACATCCTAAGGTTCAAACATAGGTAAATGATATTGCCTCTAATTATGAGATAACAACTGATGATATTGGTGTTGAAGAGAATTGGTTAAGTCTGTAAAATTGGAAAAGAGTGGTGACCTAGAGGTATATATTCAAAAATCTACCTTGGAAAAAGATATTTTGCCTATGTACAAAGGGAAAGGCAAAGAGGTTTAAAAACCTCTAAATAAGATACTCAGGCCTCCTCATCCATTTCTATATCGAGTGAAGAAGAAGCTAGAGGATGGTAAATTTCATAAATTTATCTCCAAATATCTATCGATGAATATTCTATTAGCGTATTTTCTTGAGCAAATATCGGGTATGCTAAGTTCATAGAGGATTAGCCACCAAGAAGAGGACTGTAAGTTTTGATTCAAAAGATAATCTTCATTATTATAGTGCAGTTTCTTTGAGATCACTGGTTTAAAAAAAGAAAGATTCGGGTGCTTTTAATATTCATTGAACAATTAGTGAATTCAACTTTGCAAAGGCACTATGCAATCTTAGGGCAAGCATTATCTTAATGCTGCTATCTATATCGATAATTGAGCTTGACAACCACTAGACTGATGACTCTGTGGCAATTAATGACTGGCCGTTCAACCAAAAGTTCAGTGAGATATTGTATATGTTATTAAAGGGGGAAAGGTTTATATTTCTAGTTGATTTTGTGATCCTTGATTGGAATGGACTTCAAAGTACCCATAATATTGGGTAGACTATTCTTAACCACCAGAAGAGTGTTGGTGGACATGAAAAGTAATAAGTTGAGTTTATTTTAAATAGTGAAGAGGTAAAGTTTAATAGGTGTCAATTGATGAAACAACCAAGAGACATGAGTATTGTCTCAGGTTGAGACTCCATGCATAATCATAAGTGATGGGGGTCACATTTTCACAACAAGATATTTTGTACAACTTTAACCAAGTATGGAGTGAAGTGACACAATGTAGTGACCCTGTATTACCCATAAACCAGTGGACAAGTAAAGGTATCAAAATGAGAAATCAAGACAATATTAGGAAAGTTGGTAAATCCTAACCAAATTGATTATTCTCAAAACCTTGATGATGCACTGTGGGCTTCTTGAACAACTTTCAAAATGCCTATAGGTATGTCTCCTTACCAACTTATTTTTAGGTAAAGTTTGTCATTTGCCTGTAGAGGTTAAACACCAAGCCTTTTGGGTGCTCAAAAATCTAAATCTTAGTTGGAGTGATACTGCTAATTTTAGGTTAGAATAACTAAATAATATGGATGAATTTCGACTATGAACTTATTGGAGGGTTGCCTTCTACAAAGAGAAAATAAAATTATACCATGATAAGAGGATTGAGAAGAGAGAGTTCAAGGCCGGAGACTTGGTATTGCTGTTCAATTCAAGGTTTAAGTTGTTTTTAGGTAAGTTCAAATCTAAGTGGTCTGGACCATTCAAATTTAGTTAAGTATGTCCGTTTAGAGTTGTTGAATTAGAAAAAAATAACGAAGAGTATTTCAAAGTAAATAGCCAACTGGTAAAATAGTATGCCAGAGTTTTGGAGGAGGTAAAGGTATTATCATTGGTGTATCTTGATGAAGTCTAAGTAATCAATATATCCGAGTTATGTCACGATGTTAAATCAGGCGCTAATGAAAGGCAACCCGTATCTTTGTTATAAAATGACCGTTAAAGTACTTTTTATTCTTGAACATAGTTGATGCAAATATTAAGTGTGTAGTAAAAGAAGGTACAAATGAAGGCATGAAGGATGGCATTCAGGTTGAGAATGATAGTTTGCTTGATAAAATACTAGAGCTATGACAAACCGTCACCTCGAGTCATCACAAGAAGCAAGAGAGAAGGTTATTCTGGTTAAAGGCCAATGGCTCATTTGATGAACCGTCATATGTCTAACTCGCTAAAAGGGGTATAGAAAAGCAATATTCTTGATAAGGGGGTTGATGGATTATTTGATGAATTGTTAAAGTTCCAGTGATTCGTCACTCATATGATGAACCATTACACACTTGGTCGATTATCGTGACTTTAGCGGCTCATGTAATTGAATGTTTTTAAATTTGATTTAAATAGACTGGACCCAATATCAACCAAACCTTAAGCCTTAACTCAATCCAGCACTGACCCATATCTAATTCAACCCTAAGCTAATTAAGAGAATCGATTCAATTCAATTCGATCAGTGTTTTTGTTATTTCTCTTCCTTTTTAACTCCTATTATCCAAGTCTCAAAATTATTACTTTATCTTTATCTATTGACATACCCATAAAATCCTTTGAAATACTAACCAACCAAATCACCCTACATCACACTTATAGCCCTTAACACTAAGAGTTTTTGATTGGTAGTAGTAGCAAAGAATATAAGAAGTAGTGTAACGCTCTGTATATTTCAAAACATATATGACCAACTTAGAATTAACAAAAGTATTTAAGCTTGAGATAGTAAGGAGGTATTTGAGCTTAAAGGTAAAGTAAATGTTAAGTTAATATACACGGATTAAGATTTTGGAAAAATAGGATGAAATAAGTAAGGTGCTTGCTTGACTGTAATGACTTGATTTTTGTGAATTATTCATTTTAGTGTTATTTGACCATTTCACACCTCCGCATGGTCTCTTTGTGGTATTTATGTGGTATGGGGATGATCGACATGGTTCCCTATGCATTTTGATGTGTTTTGTGCAAGTTTGTGCTTTTTGGAGGTTAAAAAAGCCTTACAGTTGACTTTGATTAGCATTTATTATTCTGTGTTGGATGGAAAAATAGACTGTGCCAGTATATCTGAAACATCGATTTAGGTTGGTAACATGGTTGGTGTGATTTTATGATTTTGGTATCTCATTTCGATCCTCAATTTGGAAAATTGTGAAATTAGGTCTCAAGTGTTAATTTTGTGAAAATGATACCTTTATAAAAAATCTAATATTGCCAATGAGTCTGGAGCATTGAATTTGATAGGGTAGCATAGTTTGTTTGTGTTCTCAACTTTTGGATGAATCCCGAGGGGTTCGTAGAGACTTGGCTATTTTCCAAGTTTAGTTAGTGCAGCTGCTAAAGCACCATTTTGGCCATTTTAGTGGTGGGAACTAAAAAGCTATGTGGCTTCTCTAGCAATAGGCGATAAAGCGCTATTTGGCCAATTTAGCGGCCTGGCTCCAACTAGGGTGGGATGATTTAGCATGGCTTGTCTTCTTTAGCAGAGGCTGCTAAAATAGGTTGATATGAACACCAGGTACCGCTAAAGTGGTACTTGACTGTCTTTGCGATGACAGCTAAAGCAATCATATATCCGTGTTAGCGGTCGGGCTAGTATAGTATAAAAATTCTATTTCTCAAATTTTTCATTATTTTTGATACTTGGAGCTTCGGGTTTTAGATATTTTGGGTGATTTATTCCATTTTCAAGCTTGGTTAAGCTACAAGTCCCTATTTCAATTATCTTTCTTTGATTCTTATCATTTAAATCTTTTTAAAACTCAATTTCAAAGGTAGAATTCAGAGATTTTGGACCGGAAGGCCTAAACTAACATTTCTTTGATTTAAACCCCAATTTCAATTTGTTTAGACTTGGATTTTCTTCTATGATCATGGATAATATATTTTCGAACAAAAAATTCAGTTTTACCCTTCTTTTTCGAAAACTCATTTGGGGGCCCGTTTTGACCATGACCCACAAATGAGTAATATGAGTATCATTTACTTTGTTTTGATGTGTATATTCTATATTTTTATGTTTTAGTTGATTTGAAGTTTATTCGTGAGGGGAAGGCTCCTCGTTGAAGGCTTTTGGACCCAATTTTCTTTATTCGAGGTGGGTTATGGGTTATGTTTATTCAGACTAGGTAGGGTAGTTAATACTGATATAAAAACATGTTATGGGTATGAGAACTAATCATAAAAATGACTTTATTATTATTTTATGTTCGTGCGGGGGCCTATTTTGTTGTTATTTAGTGGTTTGAGATATTATTTGCTATGTGTAACCATGTGGGGTTTTATATGATGTTATTGGTCTGGTAATTATATAATTGGTAGTTTTCTTCTTAGTGGAAAATATTTAACTTGGAATTTATGTGGTATCAAATGGCATATTCTTGTATATCTTACTCTATTAGTGTATGAACTATATTGGATTCATGGATGGTTGACATATTCAGTGGATTTTTCGCTTACATGGTTGGTATATGGTTAGATTTGGAATTTTTTATCACGGTTGGTTGTGACCATTAAATCCTCATATCATATACATTCATGAAACATTGGTTTCACTATGAAAATACTGATTTTTCTGATAAAAAATGTGATATCTTTAAAAACTCTCTACTGATGTATGTGTAGGAGAAGAGGTATAGATATTGGATTTGTATTGGTTATTGGGTTGTATATGGTTGACGGACCCCCCATGTATCCTACCTTGGGAGCACAACTCAATAGCTGTATATGAAAGTTGTGTGACAACCTCCTGTATCACATCATCATCTTTATTGTATTTTATAGATATTGTGCACATTAAGTGTTGTATTTTCATTCATAATTTGATATCTATCTGTTTGTTTTTCTTTCTCATACATATATTTGGTATATGTTCATATTTTAGAACTGTTAGTAGAGACGGTGTGGGAATTATTTTGGATATTTTTTTTATTTCAGGTGACGTGCCCATAGTGTGTATTTTAAATGCTTCATTTTTTCCTTTGTTCAGTCGGCCTATGATACCTACCGAGTATAAGTGGATCGTACTCACCCTATTGTGCCCTTTCGATGTAGATCCAGGTATGAGCGCGCCACACGATAGCTAATTCAGATGATGTTTGGAGTATTTTTGAGATAGCGGTCGATCTACGCTTCTAGAGTTGATCTACTACCTCTTATTGTTTCGCTTATGTCTTGTTTTCATATTCAGAGATAGATTATGTTCTCTTTGAACTATTAGTTGTATATTTTGACTTTGAGATTTATTTAGTTGGTTCTTATACCGTGACTCTGAATTTTGGGAGATTTATGGTATCTTCGTTATGTGTTTTTCTGCTATTATTGTATATGTGTTGTTTGGATTTATTCTAGAAGCCTTACCTTGGGTGTTGGTGGTGTTTTCCCTTTTCATATTAGTTTGGGTGACAGGATTATTTGCCAAGTCTTGCCACGATAGGTGCGATCATGACCCTTAGTTCTCAGGTTGTAACAAATTGGTATTTTAGCAGTTAGGTTTATTGGTCTCATCAATATAAGAGCAGGGTGTTTAATAAGGTCTCGCAGGTTGTTACGTCCATATCTATCTTTGAGAGGCTATGAGATACTTTAGAAAACTTATTTTATTTTTTCCCTTATCGTATGGGTATTTCCATTTCTTGTGTTCTAAACTGAGTTTCATTCTTTTTTTCGCAGATAGTGAGGATTAGATCCCATGAGGTTAGAGATGTTGAGCCATTATTTAAGGAGATAGATCAGTTTAGAGAGCAAATTGAGAGTCATGGATAGGCCCGATGTTGTGGACAGGCACAATGATTTGCCCCTTTCAAAGGCAGTACTAGGGGGCTCTCCCCTAAGCCTCAGGTTGAGCATGCTATAGATATACGGCCTACTCAGGTCCCATAGGGTTCTTCTACCAGGTCTTGGAGGGGTTACTAATTCGCTTGCTGTCCCATTTGGAGGTTCTCTTTTGAGTGCACTTGGTGTTCCTCTAGCTTTGAGTATTGTACCTTTATTCGTGTTAGAGCCTGCCTATGGTGTTTCTTCAGTTCCAAGTGTGGATCCTCTAGTGTATCGACATCTGCTTATGGTACTTCACAGAATCCAAGTATTATTCCCCCTTTTGTGCTGGTTTACAAGTAATGGTATTTTGAGATCAAGAGTTCAAAATTAATCTATGTTATCCCCTCAGGTGGAATCTCAGCTAGCCAAATTTACTATGTCTCCTATTATTGTGAATGTAGTTATTTATTCTGAGAATCAAAAGAGGTTTGAGAGGTTCACTCTTTTGGGTCCACCCAAGTTCAGTGGTGCTGTAGGCGAGGATGCCTATGAGTTCTTAATTGATTGTCTTGAGAAGTTGCATAACCTTGGTTCATTTGAGTCGCATGGGGTTACTTACACTACTTACCAATTAAGAGATGTATCCAAGGATTGGTGGAGATCACTTATTAGTTGCAGACCTCTTGGTTTGCCATAGATAACTTAGGATCAGTTTACTGAGGCCTTATTGGACATGATTGTGCCTTATAATTGAGGGATCCGATGAGAGATGAGTTTGATCACTTAGATCAGGGCTCCATGGTAGAGGTGGAGTATGTGGCATATTTTCATACCTTGTATAGATATTCTTATACAAGTATTGCCACAGAGTTTGAGAAGATTCAAAAGTTTGTGAAAATATTGGATGTTTTGCTTCAGCCTGCATATACCTAGATGGCAGTGTTGGGGGTGTCATTTCACAGTATTGTAGATCATGCTAAGATGACTGACTATTCGTCGAGCGTCTTAGGGAGGTTCCAGGAGGGCACACCGTCAAGGCGAGTTTAGAGGTCACACTCCTTGAGGTAGAGATTCTAAAGGTTTTTGCGGTATCATGGAAGACCTGTATTGGAAACTTTGTTGGATTCAGGTAGTGGATTTTCTGGTTCAGCAGCTTTGGGTAGTAGTTCTTACTTAGTCATATCTCTCCCTCTTGAGTTGGGTTGCAAGATTTTTTTTGTTTGTGCCAAGGACTATTCCCACCGTATTTTTAAGCTTACTTCTATATTAGTACTGAGAGGTAGAGGTTCTACTAGAGGTGCATAAGATAAAGATAGTAGTGCTCGTAGTGGTGGTCGCGAGGCTACTCAGTCAAGTGGTGGCCAGAGCCAGAGTCTTTTGTTGTCGTCATTATAGGTACTATCCCTATTTATTTTAGATTTGTATTTGTGTTATTTGATTCGGAGTCGACTTTGTCCTATGTGTCTGTATATTTTGCTTTAAGTTTTAATTCTACTAGTGAGATCTGCCTCTGTAGGATACTCTTTAGTAGTGGATCGGGTGCATCGATCTTGTGTTGTGACTTTCATAGGCCATGAGAATTGGGTAGATCTGATTATCCTAGATATGGTTGATTTTGATGTAATCTTGGGTATGGATCGAGTAGATTCTGATCATACCATCCTAGATTGTTATGCTAAGACTATGACCTTAGCATTGCTGGGTGTGTCGAGGATAGCTTGGAAGGGTCTACTTTATTCGGGTCCTAAGAGAGTTATTTCATTTTTTTCAGGCTCATCGCTTGGTTAAGAGGGGAAGTTTAACTTATTTGGCTAATGTTCATGATACTAGTATTACTTCACCTCCTTCTTTGGATTTTATTCGTATCATTCGTGAGTTCGTGGATGTTTTTCCTAAGGCTTTGCCTAGTATTCCTTTGGATCATGATAATGACTTTTTTATTAATGTTGAGCTGAGCATCAATCCCATCTCTATTCCTCCTTATAGGATTACCCTAGTAGAGTTAAAGAAACTAAAGGATCAATTGCAGGAGTTTTTGGTTAAGGGATTTATCCGACCTACTATTTCACCTTGGAGTGAGCCTGTCTTGTTTGTGAAGAAAAAAGATGGGTATATTCGTATGAGTATTGATTATTGATAGTTAAATAAGGTGATGGTTTAGAATATGTATCCTCTCTCTCGTATTGATGATTTATTTGATCATCGCTAGGGTGCTTCAGTATTTTTAAAGATTTATTTAAGTTCCAGGTATTACCAGTGAGGATTAGAGCTTCAGATATTCCAAAGATAACTTTTCATACTTGGTATGGTCATTATGAGCTCTTGGTCATGTACTTTGGGTTGACCAATGCCCTATCCGTGTTCATAGAGTTGATGAACAGGGTATTTTGACCGTATCTTAACTCCTTTGTTATTATACTTATAGACTATATCTTGGTTTATTCCAAGAGTGAAGCTGATCACGGGGAGCATTTGCAGATTGTGCTCCAGAGATTGAGGGATAAGAAGTTATATGCTAAGTTCTCCAGGTGTGAGTTTTGGTTGAAGTCTTTTTTTTTCTTGGGTCATGTGGTGACCAAGGATGGTATTATGGTTGATCCAACTAAGATTACAACAGTTCATAATTAGGCTGAGCCTACTTCTCCTACTAAGATTTAGGGTTTGGTTGATTTAGCATGTTACTATCGGCGTTTTGTTGAGTGTTTTTTATTTATTACAACTTTATTGACCAAGTTAACTCGAAAAAAGATTTCATTTCATTGGTCTTATGCTTATAAGGAGAGCTTTCAAATTCTCAAGGACTTGTTCACAATAACATCTATCTTGACTTTGTCCAAGGAGGACGCAGGTTTTACCATCTTTTGTGATGCTTCAGGTGTTGGGTTAGGTGCTGTGCTGATGCAAGAAGGTAAGGTAATTGTGTATGCTTCTCGTCAGTTGAAGCCTCGTGAGAAGAATTACCCTACCTACGATTGGAGTTGTGCGTGGTTGTTTTTGCATTAAAGTTTTGGAGGCATTACTTGTATGGAGTTTGATGTGAGATTTTCTCAGATCATCGTAGCCTTCAATGTTTCTTCACCCAGTGAGATATAAATATGAGGCAAAATCATTGGCTTGAGTTTCTTAAGGACTATAACCTTTCTATTATCTATTATTCGACCGAGGTTATTGTCATTACGGATGCCTTGAGTTAGAAGTCGACTAGCATGGGTAGCTTGGTGTATCTTTTGACCTAAGATGGGCCTTTAGCCTTAGAGGTTTCGTCTTTGGCTAACAAGATGGTTAGGCTTGATATTTGAACACCTGGATGTGTTTTGGCATTTGTAAAGGCTACGTCTTCCTTGATGATTCAGATTTGGGCTCATCAGTTTGATGATGTTGGGTTGAGAGTGATTCAGGATAAGGTGTTAGATGGAGAGGCTAAGGAAGCCTCACTTAATCTAGATGGCGTTTTAAGGATTGGAGGTCGAGTCTGTGTGCTGAGAGTGGGTGATTGGGTGAAGTTGATTTTAGAGAAGGCTCATTATTCTAGGTATTCCATTCATCCGAGAATGACTAAGATGTATCATGACTTAAGACAATACTACTGGTGGGGTGGTATGAGGAAGAATATATCAAATTTTGTAGCTTGTTGCCTATGTTGTGAACAGGTAAAGGACGAGCATTTGAGGCCTGGTGGTTTGCTTTAATGGTTACCCATTCCTGAGTGGAAATGTGAACAGATCACTATGGACTTCTTGACTGGGTTTCCTCATATTTCTTATGGTTCTGGTAGTGTTTGTGTCATCGTAAATCGATTGACCAAATTTGTTCATTTTATTTTGATTCAAGTTTCTTTCAGTGTTGAGAGGTTGGCTCATATCTATATTTGTGAGATAGTTCATCTTATGGTGTGCTAGTGTCTATCATTTCGGACAGAGGTTCAATATTCACATCTCAATTTTGAAAGACTTTTTAGTAGGAGTTGGGTACTCGGGTTAATTTCAGGACAACTTATTACCCTCCGACCAATGGTCAGTTTGAGATAACTATTCAGGTTTTAGAGAACATGCTTCACGCTTGTTTTATGGACTTTGGAGGTCAGTAGGAGCAATATCTATCTTTGCCAAAGTTTGCATATAACAAATCTACCATTCTATTATTAAGATGCTCCCTTTGAGGCTTTATATAGTATGCATTGTCTCTCTCCATTTGGTTGTTTGAGGTTTTTGAGATTTGACCTTGAGGTACGGACTTACTAAGTGAGTCTTTGGATAGAGTTCGGGTCATTCATGATAGACTTTGAGTGGCTCTGAGTAGTCAGAAGTGCTATGTGGATCGTAGACTTTATGTCTTAAGATTTAGTGTTGGTGATTTAGTCTTCCTTTCTGTGTCACCCATGAAGGGGGTGATGAGGTTTGGATAGAGGGGCAAGCTTATCCCTAGGTATATTGGTCCTTTTGAGATTCTTCAGACTATTCGGGATATGGCTTATGAGTTAGCATTACCCCCCAGATTTATCAGCTGTTTATCTAGTTTTTCATGTTTCCATGCTTCGACATTACATTCCAGACGAGTCTCATGTCATTCGTTGGGATTCACTCTAGTTATATGAGAGGTTGCTTTTTGTTGAAGAGCCCGTCTCTATTCTAGCAAGGTATATTAGAACGTTGCATTCGAGAGATATTTTAGTATTTAAGGTCCAGTGGAGACATCAACCTGGAGATGGGGCTACTTGGGGGGTCGAGTCCAATATACATGGTAGTTATCCCCAACTTTTTATTGATTAAGGTATTTCTCTTACCTATAGTTTGAGGACAAACTAGATTTTTAGTGGTGGATGATGTAATGACTTGATTTTTGGTAATTTGTGTGATTATTAATTTCTATGTGATTTGACCATTTTACCTTTCCCTGTGGTTGCTTTATGACATTTCTTGGACATGGGGATGATCAACATGGTTTCTAATGAATTTTGATGTGTTTTGGGCGAGTTTGTGGTTTTTGGACGTTAAAACGGTCATATAGTTGACTTCGGTCAATATTTGTTGTTCCATGCATTAGATGGCAAAATAGATTGCTCCATCAGATCTGAAATATCAATTTTAGGTTGGTAACATGGTTGGTGTGATTTACAGTTTGTGTATATCATTTCGACCATCAGTTTGAAAAATTGTAAAATTAGGTCTCAAAGGTCAATTTTGTGGAAATGACATTTTTTTTGAAAATTTAATATTGCTTGAGTCTAGAGAATTAAAATTGATAGGGTAGCGTAGTTCATTTGCATTCTTGAGATTTTGAATGAATCCCAAGGGATCCACAGTGACTTGGTAATTTTCCAGTTCAGCTGGTGCACCACCCAGCTGGTGCAGCCACTAAAGCACTATGGCCCTGACTCCAGTTAGGGTGGGACGCTTTAGCGCTCCTTGTCAGCTTTAGCGAAGGCCGCTAAAGTTTCCCCATATCTGCTAAATAGGATTGGTCTACATACTAGGTACCGCTAAAACAGGTCAAGTGTCGCTTTAGCAGTGACTGCTAAAGCAGTCATTTGCCGACTTTAGCGGTCAAGGCTAATACAACATCTACCTTTTTTTCTCAATTTTCCATAGTTTTGATACTTGGAGCATCATCTTTTAGAGTTTTTGGGCGATTTCTTCCATTTTCAAGCCCGGGTAAGCTCCAAATCCCTATTTTAGTTATCTTTCTTCGATTCTTGTCATTTAAAGCTTATTTAAACTCTATTTTAAAGGCAGAATTTTGGGATTTTGTCCCGAAAGGCCTAGTATTTCTTCGATTTAAACCCCAATTTCAATCCATTTTAACTTGGATTTTCTTCTATGGGTTGCTTTAATTATAGGTAATGTATTTTTTTAATCAAAACTCTTGGTTTACCCTTCTTTTTTGAAAACTTATTTCGGGGGTCCATTTTAACCTCGATTAGTATATGGGCGATATGGGTATCGTTGGCTTCCTTTTGACACGTAAATTCTATATTTGTATATTTTAGTTGATTTCAAGTCTATTTGTAAGGGAAAGACTCCGTGTTTAAGGCTTCCGAACCCAATTTTCTTCATTCGAGGTAGGTTATGGGTTAACTTTCTTAAAACCAGATGGGTAGTTAATATTGATATAAAAACATGTTATGGGTGTAAGAACTGATCATGGAAATTGCTTTATTATTACTTTGTGCCCGAGTGGTGGCCAATGTTATTGTTATTTGGTGGTTTGAGACATTATTTGCTATGTGTAATCGTGTGAGGTCTTATACGATGTTATTGGCCTGGTAATTATATAATTGGTTGTCTTCTTCTTGGTGGAAAATTTCTAAGTTGGTATTTGTATGGTATCAAATGACATATTTTTGTATATCTTACTCTATTAGTTTATGGACTATATTGGATTCATGGATGATTGGTATATTGAGTGAATTTTTAGCTCACATGGTTGGTATATTGGTTGGAATTGAAAATTTTCATTCTGGTTGCTTGTGAGCATTGCATCCTCATATCATATACATTCATGAAATATTGGTACTACCACTATGGAAATACTGGCTTTCTAATAGAAAATGTGACATCTTTAAAAACCCTCTGCCGATGCATATACTGGAGAGGAGTTATGGATATTGGATTGGTATTGGTTATTGGATTGCATATGGATTGACTCCTCCTCCATGGGTCATACCTCGGGAGCACAACTCGGTAGGTGTATACGAAGGTTTTGCGACAACCTCGTGCATTTTAGCATTATCATCTTCATTGCATTTCATATATTGTGCACATGCGGTGCTGTATTTTCATTTTTGACTTGATATCTATCTATTTATGTTTCTTTCTCGTACTTGTATTTGGTAAATGTGTATATTTTATAACTATTAGTAGAGATGGTGTGGGCTACCGTTTGGGACATTTTCTGATTACAGGTGACGTGCCCATTGTGTGTATTTTATATACTTTATTTTCTACTTTGCTCAGTCAGTTTATGATACCTAATGAGTACATGTGGACCTTACTCACCCCTACTACACTCTTTTGATGCTGATCCAGTTATGAGTGCGCTGCACGATAACTGATTCGAGCAGTGTTTGGAGTATTTTGTGGTAGTGGTCGATCTATGTTTCTAGAGTTGATTTACTACCTTTTCTTGTTTATTTTATGTCTTGTTTTTGTATTCTGAGAAGATTATGCTCCATTTGACCTGTTAATTATATATTTTGACTTCAAGATGTATGTAGTTTGTTCTTACACTGTGACATTAGATTTTATGAGATGTATGGTATCTTTGTTTTGTATTTTTCTGCTATTATTGTATATGTGTGGTTGGCTTCATTTTCGACGCCTTACCTTGGGTGTTGGTGTTGTTTTCAGTTTTCATATTATTTTTGATGGTAGGCTTACTTGTCAAGTCTTGCCGCGACAAGTGCCATCACGACCCTTGGTTTTTGAGTCGTGACATTGATTTAATTAAGCTAGTAGGTGCATCACCTACTTAGGATATTGGAACATATTGATGCATATATTAATGGACTCATCTGAAGCCCAAATTAAGTAAAAGAAAAGGGAAGGGTGACTATCCTGACGTGCTATAGAAATATAGCACTTTCGAAGCTTAAAACGATAAAAATATGCAAGTTTCTTAGGTTGTTTTGTTAGATATGATGTGTTTTGGGTATGTTTTGCAGGAAACTAGGTTTTGGATGCTAAGTTCAAGAAAAAGAAAAAAAATAGAGTTTTTGGCTACTTGCTTGAGCAGTTTTGGGCATTTGTGGCATTTATCAGGCATATGTGACCAAAACATGTACTAGAACTTGAAGTCCAGAAGTTTGGTTGTAGGAATTTGAAGACTAGCACTTACCTATGTCCACTTGCGGACTGTACGTAGCACTTGCTGTCCGTATGTGGCTAAGGTAAGTGCTAGAGTTGAGATCCAGAGAGTGCAAAAGCTGAAAGAAAATTTCTAGCACTTACCAGTGCCTACTTGTGAACCGTATGTGGTACTTATGGACTAAAAGTGGGTAAGGTAAGTGCCAGAAGTCCAAAATCCAGAGAGGGAACAATGCAGTAAAATTTTCTGGCACTTACCTAGGTCCACATGCGGATCGTATGTGGTATATACAGTCCGTATGTGGCCCAAGTAAGTGGCCACTGACTCTGTTTGTCCTTTTTTTCGTCCAGGCTTTTATTTTTAGGGTTTCCTCATGTACTATAAATACCCTTTATATGATTTTTTAGTGGAGGTTACACACTCTTTATACTTACAAACATATATTATGATTTTGAGATTCAAATTTGGTCTAGAATTTTTTGTATTAATTTTGGTTGATAATTTTGTTGAAGTTTTGGGTTTTCAATTGTGATTATTGTGATTTCATCTTATGCTTTCAATTATGAATGTTTTTGATTATTTTACAAGCATGGCTAAAACCCTTAGCTAGGATTGTGGGTACCCTGGAGGATTGATAAAGTAAGGGAAGTGCTATGTATCTCTAAACCGATACCCATGCATGTATTATATTATCTTCTATTTAATAGATGTCTTAACGGTTGCAAATGCTAGGATCTCGCCTAGATTATTGCTATTTACTCTAATAGAATAGTAATGACTAGGAAAAGATAATTACAACAGTAATTTGAAGATTAACTGTCGATCCAAGCTAATAGGTATTATCTAAGTAAGATCGTTACCTATCATCTAATAACTAAAGACCCAAAGTGTAATATTTAACTGAGATCAAGGATAAGGGTTAGTAAGGCGACATCCTGAGGCTAAAAAAGTAAAAGATGAATCCATCAACTAGTACAAAAGACAGTTGATTGTACATAACTTATCAAATTTGCATGCAAGGTATTGTGTTGGTTCAATAAAACTTGATAAGCCTACTGAATTGAGAAGCTAGGGGGAAAGTTGATATTTGTTACGCGTTCAATATTACAACTACAATCCCCTATTTACTTTTCCATTTTTGCCCGTTGAATATAATAGTTAAGAGCTATAAGTCCACATATTCCCTTGGGATTCGACCCTAACTTTTGTTGGGTTACTATATTTGATAGTGATCGCATTATCTTCAGATTGAAGGTGTAGTTTAGGCGTTATCACATCCCAATACCTAAATCTATCTAAGGCTTAATATGATGTGATCTAATTAGAAATAAATCAAGTAGGTGCATCACCTACGTGGACTTTTTGCATAGCTTAATGATCTAAGTAGGTGCATCACCTACTTGGACTATTTTTGACTAATATGTGCCTGGAAATGAGCTAAAAAGAGGTGGTCTAGAAGTCTCCTTATATGATCAATATTGGCTGAGTTTTTTTTTTACTGATTTTAACATACAAGATTTTGATTTAACTCTAGCTCTCTCTCTATCACTTTTCTCTCAAGCTTCTCAAAACCATCACTAGTTCCCTTAAGGTTCTTCATGGTTTCCCCACTTTTCCAGCCAACGTAACTAAGTATATTCATAACTTTAGCTTTATTTTCTCATGAAAGACTAGAAAATCATAATCTTCATGTTTAAAATATATGCATTCTCTTCCCAAGATGGTTACCCCATTTTCCTATAGTTATAAAAGGATTTTCTCTCCTACTTTGGTTCAAGTGGAAAGAAAATCTGAGTTCTTGAAGGAGTACAATTAAGAGGATAAAATTCCAGATTTTTAAGGTAAGAATCTACCCCTATTCCTCCTTATGTATATTTTGGTGGAGAATTTTGTAAGTGTTTTTGTCTAGAGCTCATAAGGTGGTGATGGGAATATTCTCCTATTATGCTAAAATGAATTTTGGGATTGTTTAGGTTATTTTGTATGTATTATTAGGGAACAGTTGAATGGCCTTATATAATGGTTATACCAAGGTGGTAATGAAGGGTGTGATCTTGGAGGGAAATGGTTTGGTGGATTAGTAATTTTGGGATAGTCATAAAGTGCTCACTTTAGCTTCAATTGTGAGATCATCTGAGCATTTTAAGTGAAATGTAGTTGAAACTCACTTGCTGATAACTTGTAATCCATGAGTTTATGTTACATGCCATATTGTGATGTTTAGGTACTATTTTGTATCAATAGGATAAGGCAAATATATCTAGAAAGGTGGAGAAGTCATGGAATCCTCTTAAAGGATAGAAATGTTGAAGGTTGTAGTAGTACACCACCAATTAGATATTGCATGAGCTTACTACCCACACACTTTTGTATATTGTTTTATATGTGTCATGAAGCCACACAAGTGTTAGAAAACCTTATAAGAAGGTTGTATGGCATATAGATAAGATTAGAGGAGAAGGGGTTGAAAGAACACCCTTGATTTGATAACTAGGGGCTTACTGCCTGGCTACTATTTTGGTGAGGTTAAGTAGCCCATATGTGTTGATTGACTACTAATACTAGTGTTACAACTTACCTTATTGTAAAAAAGTAATCTGAAAGGAATGTCAATTCATGGTAATATCCAAGTGTGCGTCAAGGTATGTTAGGCTATTCGATTTTCCATTTATTTGGCATGAATCCAACACTTGTGTTACCAAGTAAGCTTTCTAAATGCTCTTGGTAGTAAATGGTACATAGTGGCAATATATGGTAACCAATGTAGCTAGTGATCTCGTTCCCAGTCCTTTGTGCGTTAAAGTACTTCAATATGAGTTTATTACTAAATCTATGTGTTTACTCTACCAAGTATTAGCATGCATGGCTTAAACCTGTTTCATCATTAAAACACAAGCCCTTGTCACATTTTTCTCTTTCTTGACTCAATAAGATCCTAGATTGCACAAAGTAAGTATGTTCATTTGTTGGGCACAGAATCAACCCTTTTTTGCCAACTTGCTTCAATCGGTCTATTTAATCATATACTTCATTTTCTCACATGTTTACATGTTTCCTTCATTAGATATCACTCCCACTGTCTTAGTGTTGACACCTACTTTTGGCACATCTTTTCTTTAAATTATTTTTCTATGCTTCTTAGTTCAAAATAATTTTCTAAAATAAATTCATATTTTAATTTCTATGAATTTTTAAGAAAATAAAAAAGGGTTTATTTTTCCCAATCATGTTTTATATAATTTTAATTAAATAGAATTACTTATTTAATATTAAAAGCTACACAAAATAGTTTGATACTCGCATCATATTTTTATTCTAATTATATTTTCATACTCTCTCTCTCTCTCTCTCTCTCTCTATATATATATATATATATATATATCTGTTAAGTGTAATTAAAATTCTATCTGAGGGTATATTAGTCCATTTAAACTTCTACCTAAGGATATATTAGTCTATTTAAAATTCTATCTAAGGTCATATTTGTCCATTTAAAATTCTACCTTGACACGACTCGAAACTGGGCCATGTCGTATGGGCACCTCAATCCCACATGAACGGGAGGTCGTCCCGATAACCTAACTTATCATCAATATAATTCACAAGGGTCGGATGAGTTCCGACTATATAGTAAGATAGAGGAAACAATACTAGTAGCCATAACTTAATAATGTCTAACCATTTCATAAATATCAACACACTAGCCAATATACCCAAGTCCACAGTCATCCACAAAGCCTTTACCAAACCGATGCCAATAATGTGTCGGGACATGCCCCTGACGATAGCCAAATACCAAGTCTATACAAGTCTATGACTTAAAGTAAAACACTATGAAATATATGCCCTACGGAGAATGGAAGCTCACCACTTCAACATCAATGCCTGAACTTCTCAAACACCTGGTCACTGCGTAGAAGAGGAAGAAGAGTCTTGGCCCCTATGTCGCGTCGGTACATAGCGTCCGGATACGGTTAACGGTTGGAGCACTAGCATGTATCTCGAGGATAAGGATAAAATAATGCATTTGTTCAATCCAAGTAAAACCATCATATGAAATCACATTTACATTAGTATAGACATATATGAAGAGACATATACATATGTTTATATTTAGAATGCCAAGTCATGGAAAGAGTCATAACAATCATTCTTAGAGCATTCATTCATGATACATGGAGTGAAGAACTTTCAACCATACCAATTTTAGAACCTTAAATTTCTCCGTTACATTAGTCAAGGGGATCCGAACCTCAAACCAACTCAACCAATTCAACAAAATTCATTAGGCAAGGGACTCTAACTATAAGGCATTTTATTGGGCGAGGGAATCCAACAAGAAGCCCTTTCATTGGGCAAGGGACTCCAACCACAAGACATTTCATTGGCTGAGGGACTCCAACCACAAGCCATTTTATTGGGCAAGAGACTCCAACCACAAACCATTTCATTGGGCAAGGGAATCCAACCACAAGACATTGCTAATCGATATTTGAGCTCTTAACCCCTTTAGTTCATGACTTAACATCCATACAATTCATTTCAACTCTTAGGGACTTGAGCATGAGACCATAACGCCTTCATGGGAAAGTTTATCGATTGAATACTTTATTAGGCCAATGCCTTAACTCAAATCATCATTCAATTCATTCGGTGGTCATCAAGACCCTTACCAAACCAATCATTCTTCATTAGTATTTCTATATCACACTTTAGTTCTATACACAATTCAAGTTCATGTTTAGGGGATTGAGCCCGTTTCTTATCCATCAAACTGAAATGGTCATAATTTGACTAGTTACATGGCTAACAACGTCATTATGATACCATTTATCAACCATTCATACTTATTGGACCATCACACCATTTAAAGGCATAAATTAATCCATTACTTGATTAACAAGGTTCTTACCAACCATTTACCAAGCATTCATATTCATCATGCCTCAATACATGGTCAACAACGCCCTTACCAATCATTTACTAAGTACTCATATGAATTACAACAATATCTTATCTCATTCATATTCATTAGACCAATACCGTAGTTCAACGCACCATTAACAAAAACCCACATATGCAAACCACTACCAATATCATATATAATCACCAGTCTAAGCAAGAGCTAACATTATTCATCATTTTACAACAAAAACCCTTTTCATTTGATTTCAGAATCATTATGTACACTTACTAATTCAAGTGTGAAATACATGGTTTTCGAGTTATTTAAAAAGGGAGACAGATACATGCCTCAAACAAGATGATTCACTAAAGAATACTTGACTCCTCTTGCCCCAAGATGAACACCCTTGAAACCCTAACCTCCAATTCTCCAAAATGTGCTTGAGAGAGTATTTAGGATGTTTGATCCACTCAAAATATGTTTAAGGAGGCCATAAACACTAATATAGTGAGGGGAATTAGGGTTTTGAGGGTAGTAAATGACCATAGGGCCCTCAACTAAAAGTTGAAAAATTACCACAATGTTGGGTATGACTCACTTGAGTCAGCCGTACCCTAGGGTATGAGTGGTACCCTAACTCGTACCCTAGGCTTATACTAGGTCATCTATACTGGTTAGGGTACGACTACACACCCTTGAGTCATATCCAAAGGGTACGACTCATGCCCTATTGTAAACCACTGATACCAAATATAATCCACTTTTTGATCAAGTCACACTCTATATGGTTGGGTTGTGTGCGACTCATACACTTAGGTACGATTGGAGAGTGGCCCACTCATACCAAGGATAGTGAGTAAACCTCACCATATTGCCTAGGGTAAGAGAGAGGTGAGGACTCATGCCCCTAGTCGTACCTAGCCTAGTGATATCAAATGAAGAAATTTTTCTCATGGTTCCAAGCCTAGGTGTTTCAATTATCCCCCACTTGGATCATTTGTCCGTGAATGATGGGTAAGGAAAGCATAAACACAAGTTAACACGTTACAACACATCAAACCAACCTTTAAACAAGTTAGAAAAAATATATAACAAGGATACGACACACATTATGATCATCATCGATCGACTATTCATGTCATTGGCTTTGGGATTCAAACCGATCATTAATCAAAACACTTGATCAATTCGAAGATTAGGGATTTGAACCCATTGTCTACCAGATACAAATATCTAATCAAGAAGATTAACACATACTTCGATCATGAGCTTCTGGAACGCTAAACGAATGCGGATACTTGGACTCATGTCATCCTCCACCTCCCAAGTAGCTTCCTCGAACTATTGGTTCCTCCATAGAACCTTTACCGAAGCCACTTCTTTCATTTGAAACCGGCAAACTTGCCAATCCAAGATCCTCATCAGGATCTCTTCATAGGACAAAGAGTCCGAAATGCTAACATCCTCTAATTTAACAACAAAGGAAGGGTCACCCACATATCTTCGCAACATAGAGACATGGAAAATCAGAGAAATAAAGTTCAATCTAGAAGAAAACTCCAACTTATAGGCAACATTGCCAACCTTTTTTCAAAATTAAATAGGGACTAACATAACGGGGACTAAGCTTTCTCTCTTTACCGAATCACATCACTCCCTTCATGGGAGACACCTTCAATAATACCCAATCTCTAACACTAAACCCTAAATCCCTACATCTCATGACCGCATTGGAATTTTTATGACTTTGATCGATTTTCAACCTCTCACAAATCACCTTCACCTTTTCTAAGGCTTGGTGAACTAAATTGGGGTCGAGTAACTTACCCTTACCAACTTCCTACCACTCACTTGGAGAACGACATCTCCTACCATACAATGCCTCAAAAAGCGACATGCCAATGCTAGAGAGCAAGTCTGATTCAACTTATAGCTTCCTAGAGACACATCACTGTGAGTGATTGAGTCTAACTACGCACCACAACTTTTATGTTCAAGCCTATTCAAAGTTAAAAGGAGTTAACTTAAGCCACAGGGCTCTACTCCTTATATCCATCTCGAACACTACTCTGCTTTATTACCATTACTATAGGAAAACTATAAGTAAAATAACATGGGAAAACTACAACCATCCACTACATCTAGAAACACGAACATACATTTGAAAAAACAAAACCACAGCACAATTATGCCATAAAATAATTCACAAATATGCATTCCCAAGCCTCTTAAGTACCCAACACAACTATTTGGTATATCTACCAACCGCAACATTTACGCCTACCGCTTACATACCCGCGGTATGACCCTTCCTTCCCAAGATTCAACACCCTCTATCATTCTTATGAAGGTTTTCACCATCTACTCCATACCTCTATACACTTTGCACTTTCATTGTTTCCATTATTTTTGTTTTGCCATTGCTTTTCCTCTGTTTCTTTGCTATTTTTTTTAGCTTAGATTTTCTTTATTTATCCTTTTGATTATCTTCTAAAGTTAAAATAACCAAGTTAGATTTTTGGGAGCTCTAATAAATCTTTGAGTCCTGAAATTAAGTTTTGACCGACTATTTTTGAGCTCAACCTTTGCCCTATTTAAGGTAATCTCAGATTTTAAAGTTAGTTCCATTATCTATTAACAATTTCAAATTTTTAGATTCATAGATAAAGAGGAGATTATATTGATTTTTGAAGTGGGTGTTCAAATTATTTTGTGGGTTTAAAGAAGAATAAAGATTTTGATCAAATTGTAAAGGACTATTTTTCCAGTTCCATGAGATTTATGATTTTATGCAATTAAAATTTTTGGGGTTTCCACCAATTGTTGGATTTGAAACAGATAAAAAAATCAGCAGTGCAAAACCTCCGTTCGTTGTTGATTTATCTTGGGTTAGGTTAGGGTTTAGCAAGGTTTAGTTATTTTTATCAGTTATTGAGTTTTTTTGTTGGTTATTGTTTTTGAGTTAAAAGTTCTATTTTTGTTGTATAAATCAATTTATTTATATTGAAATTTTTATTATTCTTTTTTTGTGTTTTTCCTTCTTTGTTATTGCAGTTTTTGCCTGTTGGATCTATGTTCGTGTGGTTATATATATCAATTAGCAGATAATATTTCTCTTATCAAAATTAAATTTGTTTATTCCAGTGAAAATAATCCTTTGGTTTTGTGCTTTGTTTTGGTGGATCATGCAATAGGTGGACCCAACATTAAAGATGGAGAAATAGAACTCATGTTGCATAGGTTTAATAGCATCTTGAGTTTTATATTTTAATTTGTTATAAAGATATTTTACTTAATATATGCTCTTCGATGATGGTAGAAGAGTAGGTGAAGGCCTTGAAGAGACTGTTTGTGTAGGGTCTACTTGTGATGGACTCATGGTATGTTTGATAAGGAATTCCAAAGTAGTTGTAGGCCTCGGCAATGAAAGTTGCTTAATGCACAATACTACTCTAAACCATTAAATCTCTGAACTCACGATTGACTTATATTTACCTAAGCTGCTAAATACAAAAAGCTATGTTTCTTGGATTCTTCAAAAATATTGACGGGTGTGTGTTCAATCCTTCAAAAATATTGTATTTTTGAAGGATACGACACGGGTGCATCAATTATTTTAGAGAGTCTGAGCAACTTCGATGGAAAGTGTCTTTTAGAAATATTTAATGTAGCAATATTTGACTTGAACGCTTGTTGAACTGCTCTGTTATCATATCGCTTGGACAGGTTAGAGGAAATTACTCTTTGGGAATTCATAAAAATAGTGATGGTTTGCGTTGGCTCAGAACAACTAGCCAAGAAATCTATTTTCCACTTGTTACATGAGGTAATTTCAACATATTAGGAAAAGGGCCAAGAAATCTATTTTCCACTTGTTACATGAGGTAATTTCAACATATTAGGAAAAGGACCAGGACCAAATTCGGCAGGCCCTCCATACCTTATGATATTCTTTTATTTTGAATGATTAATATTGCCACTCGATATTGGGAAATTGTAGTACTTAATCTTTTGCACAATTAGAAAGAATGAAAAGCTTCGCATATAACCAAAGAGACCATCATGAATTTGAATTATAGTTTACGTCCTAATGTTGCACTGATTACTCTCCAGGTTATGTATAGATCATGCAATTATACGAGCCTTTGATGAATTAAAGAGAGTCATTTTTGTTCTTTCTCTTGGACTGATATCATGTCATAATCCATTTATAAGCCATGATGGTACCTACTATATACCACTAGTAGGTAAGCCAAACCGTAATTCGGAGCTAAACACAATGGGTTAACTTGGTGGAAATGCCCCAAAGGGGCCACATAGGCAAACCAACACAAGATATAAGCATGGCAATAAAAATAGTTTAAGGGTAGTCACTACATATACCATCCCACAACTAGGTAGAGCTAGTACAAGAGCAACTATAAGTACAATCCAAGTATATAGAATAGACAATACAACATGTCTTGAAACTAAAGACTAGAAATAAGTATAATAAAAGGAAATAGGTGACTTTGACTCTAAGAGCTCACCCTATCTCCAGATATCAACACAAAATGAACGTTGATCCATAGAGGCACTAGTACTCGGATCTGCACCAAAAAGGTATAAAAGTGTAGTATGAGTACCAAAACAATGGGTACTCAGTAGGCATCATCGTTTGATTGAGCTAAATCATGATATAAGTATGATAGAATGCAAGATAACATAACTAAGTCAAGGTAAGAAATGAACCAGAATCAACTCTAACATCGCTGTGCATACATAAGTAAATAAACTAGAATAATAGCATAACATAACATAAAGCATCAACATATGTAACCATACTATAAAATCGGCTCCCATACGACAATTGGTGTGAAAAATTAAATAACCCATCGCAAGCCCCCCCATAAGCCTGGAAGGTACACACAAGATAGTATAACCCATTGCCGTCATTTATCAAATCTCATAATACCATTGAAATTCATCCAAGTCATAGCACACTATAACCATCGATTGTCCATATTCATCACTTGTCAATTAATCAACACTTATCAACTAATCAATAGCCGAACTTGACTGGTAAATATATCATTAATAGCCAAACAAGAACTGGTAAACATAATTAATAATGAACTTGAACTAGTAAATATAATCAATAGCCGGGCTTGAACTGATAAATATAAATATATCAGTATAATCAATAGTATCATCAATGGCATAAATAATAACACAATCAATAGGCGTCAATCCTCACATCAACCAACATAAATATCAAGTGTCAAGGTTTCTTAATATTACCTCAATAAGCACCAAAAACAGTCTAACAAGCATATGGAGGTCTACACAAGCTAACGTGTGTCTTAGCCTAAGGTGGGTCAAGGGCCTACTTCTAATCCCCAAAGTTTCATTTTAGGTAAATTCTACCCGAACTAGGCTTAAGGTATCTAATTTAACTTTTAGATGTTAAACAAGCCTCAATTTTCCCTAAGATAGGAAATTCACCTAAAACATAAGCAACTAGGTCCATTATGCCTAATTTATGGTTTACGGATGGCCTAAATAGTCCAACTAACCCGAGCATCATAATTCACCATACCAACACCTAAAACCCATACAAATCTAACAAAATATCATAAACATCCTATGAATTAGATCAAATATAACAAGGGGTAAAACCTAGCCTACCCCGACGTCGAAGAAAGCTCAAAAGATCTGCTAAATCACCATTTTCCCCTTTTGAGAAGCTTTCACAAGATGCCAAGCTATTAAAACCACATTCTACTCATTAATATGAGAATAATGATACCTATATTGCACCATTGTGCTTTGGGTCCAAAAACACTCAAAATCCCATGTGGGTTTTATTTATGAAAAATCATGTGTTTTGAAGCCAACCCCAACATTCCCACAAGCTTTAGGAATCATTACCCTTAAAAATAGGTGAAATTCAAGTTAATTTGGGGTTAAAATAAAGCCCCAAGTTTTTGAAATTTAAGAACAAGAAAAGGGAAATTTTACCATGAAAAGGGTGATATCTTACCATAAATTGAAGAGAATCATGAAAACAGATGTTGGCCAAGCTCCTAGATCACCTACAAGCATCAATTCCAAGCTATCTCCTTTTTAAGGGTTTTAGTCTCATGATAATCGGTGAACAATAAGCAAATGAGGATGAAATAGGGTATTTATACCCTTTACAGGTTCTCGATTCTCACAATTGCGACCCAACGTTTGCGATTGTGGTACATTGCAATAGGGTCAGAAGTCGCTATCGCAACATCCCCTTATCGCGATTATGGTCTGTGGGCTGTTATAGTGAGTCATGATCGCGACATAATCTTGGTGATGGGGGATTATTGGTGACTACCAAGGGTATCGCTATCACAATAGTGATGCACCAGATATAATTGATGTAACTGAGACTTCGAAAATTTTCCAAGTCTCCGCCAAGCCCTCGATATTCATCCGGAATCTCCTATATGCAAACAAACTATGTAACTACACCAAATTTGACATTTTGGACTCAATAGCATAGTTAAAATTTCCATATGAGGTTGTTTTGATGAAATGTGAGTTTTACACCCAATTTCTAATTTTTGAACTTTCCGACCAATAGGGCAAAATGAGATAAGGTGCCTTGATATGCGAACCAAAGATCCACCTAGCCTAATATTGACATTTTGGAGCTGTTGGTACAATCAGAATTTGCATTTGAGGTCGTTTAACTAAAGTGTTTGACCTATGGATATTTGGAACCAGCAAAGACTTCAAAGTAAGGAATTTGCTCTAAAAATCAAACGAACTGCCCAGTAACCGTACTGTTAGTTCCAACATGTCATAAATGACTTGGGCCAGCTATAGAAAAGGTTTAACAACAAAAATAAGTGAAAATATGGAAAATAACTTGAATGGTGATTACAATATCCACTATTAAAGGAACTTTCATCCGCGAAAGTTAAGGATTAGGATGTACCTGAAGTCTCGAACAGGTGATAGTAACCGTACTGTTAGTTCCAACATGTCATAAATGACTTGGGCCAGCTATAGAAAAGGTTTAACAACAAAAATAAGTGAAAATATGGAAAATAACTTGAATGGTGATTACAATATCCACTATTAAAGGAACTTTCATCCGCGAAAGTTAAGGATTAGGATGTACCTGAAGTCTCGAACAGGTGAGGATACTGGGTTCGCATCTTGCTCTTAATCCTCCAAGCAACCTCCTTCATTGGGCGGTGCCTCAACTGAACCTTAACTACAGGGATCTCCCTAGTACGCAACCGCCTAACATCACTAGCCAAAATGAGCACAGGATCCTCCATGAAGGTCAACTGCTCATCTAGCTGGACTGAGTCCCATCAAAGTATATTACATAGACCAGGAATGTATTGTTGCAACATAGAAACATGGAAAATTGGATGGATAACAGTAAAAACTGGATGTAAAGTTAACTCATAAGCGACCTTACCAACTGTGCAAAGAATCTCAAAAGGTCCAATATATCTAGGGAAGAGCTTAACTTTCCTACCAAACCTTAACACACCCTTCATGGGTGACACATGGAGGAATACTTGATCACCAACTCTAAATCTCAAGACACAAAGCCTACGGTCTACATAGGCCTTCTGCCTACTCTAAGCTACTTTTAACCTATCCTGAATCACCTTGACTTAATCCAATGACTCCTGAAGCACCATGGGGTCAAACCTTAAAAGTCTCAAACCATCTAATTGGAGAACGACATCTCTTTCCATACAAAGCCTCAAAAGGAGCCTTCTCAATACTCGAATGATAACTCCTATTATATGCAAACTCTGCCAAGGCTAAGTACTCTTCCCACTGGCCTCTAAAATTGATAGCACAGGCTCGGAGCATGTCCTCAAGCACGTAAATAGTCTGCTTGGATTGGACATTGGTCTGTGGATGGAATGCTGCACTTAGATCAACTTGAGTACCCAACTCCTCTTAAAAAGCTCTCCAAAAGCTAGAAGTGAACACAGAACCCCATTATGAAATGATAAATATGGGCACCCCATGCAAATGGACTATGTCACTCACATAAATCAAGCTAACCTCTCAGCACTGAAGGACATCTAAATAGGAATAAAATACATTGACTTGGTCAACCGATCCACGATGACCCAAATACCATTAAAGCGATGGGAAGTATGAGGCAATCCACTAACAAAATCCATGATAATTCACTTCTATTTCCACTCGAGAATGGGCAATCTCTAAATTAAACCACCTAGACATTGATGCTCGATATTTACCTGCTGACAACAAAGGCAACAAGCTAAAAAGTCTACCACATCTCTTTTTATGACACTCCATTAATAATTCTAGTTCAAATATTTATACATCTTAGATGTACCTGGATGAATAGAATATCTAGAGCTGTGAGCATCATGCAGAATCAAATGGATCAAGTTATCGATCATCAAAACACAAATGTGGCTATTAAATCTCAAAACACCCTTAGAATCTAAGGTGATCTGCCCAGACTCACCACTTAACACCTGATCATGAAGGAAGAAAAGCTTACTATCCTCAAACTGATGATCCCGAATCTTCTCAAAAAGCAAAGACCTCACCTCAACACTAGCAAGAATCCTCCTAGGTCCTGAAATATCAAGATGAATCATCAAGTTGGCTAAGGACTGAATGTACCCTGCCAACAACTTCTAAGAAACTGAAATACAACCCAAATTACCCATACAGCCTTCTGACTCAAGGCATCTGCTACTATATTAGCCTTGCTCGAATGATAAAAGATAGAAATATCATAATACTTGAGCAACTCCATCTGTCTATGCTATCTAGCATTAATCTCCCTCTAGGTCATTAGATGCTAATACTGCAATGATCGGTGAAAATCTCACAATACATTTCATAAAGATAATGCCTCCAAATCTTAAGCGTGAAAACTACCACTGCCAACTCCCAATCATGAGTGAGGTAGTTGAGCTCTTGAATTTTAAGTTGTCTCAAAGCATAAGTGTAACACGACCCTGCTGCATCAATACACAACCTAGATCAACACCAAAAGCATCATAATATACAATGAATCCCTCAACCTCTATCAGAAGTGCTAGAACAAGAGCTGAAGTAAGAAAGTCCTTGAGCTTTCCAAAGCTTAACTCATACTCCTCGGACCATCGAAAAGAAACCTCCTTCTGAGTCAATCTAGTCATAGGTGCCAAAACAGTAGAAAAACCCTGGATGAATAATCTATAATAACTGGCCAAACCAATGAAGCTATGAACCTCAATCGAAGATGTAAATCTAGGCCAATCATGAATCACCTCAATCTTGGTTGGGTCTACCATAATACCATCCTTAGATACCACATGCCCAAGGAATATAAATGACTCAAGCAAAAACTCATACTTAGAGAACTTGGCAAAAAGAACATGATCTTTTAAAGTCTAGAGTACAATCCTAAAAGTTGTGTATGCTTCTTTCTATTTCTCGAATTTATAAGGTTGTCATCGATGAACACAATCACAAAAAAATCCAAATAGGACTTGAACACTCAGGTCATCAAATCCATAAATGCGTCTGGGGCATTAGTTAACCCAAAAGAAATCACTAAAAACTCATAATGACTATAATGGGTCCTAAAGGCTGTCTTGGGGATATTGTCAGCCTGAATCCTCAACTGATGGTAACTAGGTCTCAAATCAATCTTAGAAAACATTAACGCTCCCTGAAGCTGGTCAAACAAATCATCAATGCGAGGTATAGGATAATAGTTCTTCACCTTTACCTTATCAAGCTACCTAATCAACACACATATGCATTGGAGCCATCTTTATTCTTTGCAAGCAACACAGAGGCTCCCCTAGGAGACACACTCGGTCTAATAAAACCCTAACAAAGAAAATCCTAAAGCTGAGAATTCAACTTTGTAAGCTCGATAGGAGCCATACAATAAGGTACCATATAAATAGGCCAGGTGCCAAACTCGAGATTAATAGAAAACTCAGTCTTATGAATAGGGGGAATGCTAGAAAGGTCGGTAGGATATATATCGAGAAACTCACAAACTACAAAAATAGAGTCAAGCAACAGACTCTCCACACTAGTATCACAAACATAAGTGAGATAAGAATCACAACCCCCCGAAATAAGCCTCATAGCATAAATATAAGAAATAATCCCCATCGTCTCACGGCTAACCACTTTCTACCACACGATTGGGGGTGCATTGGGCAAGCTAAGGTAACAGTCTTTGCAAAATAATCCAACACCACAGTGATAGTGGGATAGCCATTCTATGCACAGAATGACATTAAAATCCACTATATCCAGGATAATAAGATTATCATAAGTATCAACATCTCTAACTATCATAACATATGATCTGAAAACCCGATCCACTACTAAAGAATAACTCACGGGAGTAGATACACATATATACAGATAATAAATTCTATGATAACTCTAATCGTCGAGCATAATAAAAAGACACATAAGAATGAGTGAATCTCAGATTAAATATAGCAAGGGCCGACTGGCGACACACTACAATCATACCTATAATTACAACATCCAAAGACTCAACCTCGGATCTAGCGGGTACTGCATACAACTGACCACACTCGCCACTTGACTGGGCTCTTGACTGATCTCCTATACTACCTTCCTGAGAACTTCCTCGAGTACCTTGGAAACCACCCTACGACCCTGAGAACTACCTCTAGTTGAGGGATGAACTGATCTAATAGGTGAAATACTCGAAGCTGAAGCAATAATTGCCCTACGACTAGGGTACTCACGAGAATAATACCTAAAAGATCCATAATGATAACATAATCCCTGAGATGAACCAGAACCAATAGATCCAACCGACTCAGAGTAACCACCATGACTATAATAGTCAAAAGACAAACACTTTAAAGACTGACCGACAACCTGGCTAAGGCGATCACTAGCACTATACTAACCTCCGTTAGTAATCTGAAAAGCTTCCTAAAACATTCAATTGGGCTAACTCTGAGGTTGATAGGATGGAAGCAGAGATTACCTACCATGAAAATTATAGAGGTACTATGGTTCCTATTAAAATTGCCCTGATATCTAGGCCTCTTATCATTGCCCCCTGGGCCTCACGACGCATCTCCTCCATCACTCGAGTATGATCCAAAACCTCAGAAAAAGACCTACCTGCAGCAACGAAACTCTGAGTGGATATACGAAGGAGAAGTCTCAATCCTTGAACAAAGCAACAAACTTTCTCATACTCAGTGTTCAGAATAAAAGTAGCCTGCCTAGCCAACTTATAAAAATGAGCCTCATACTCCACAATTGTCATGTAACCCTGCTTTAATATAGAGAATTGATCTCCCAAATGATCTCTAAGGCTGTGAGGCATGTACTTCTCTAAGAATATCTCAAAAAACTAAGTCCATAATAAAGGAGAAGATCCAGCTGGTCTAGAATCCATATAACCTCTCAACCAATGTCGAGCAACCAAATCCAACTGAAATATGGTGTAATCCATACTAAAAGTCTTAACAAGGTTCAAATTATAGAGCCTATCCTCACAAACAATCAGAAACTCATACGTATCCTCACTCGGAGCACCAGAAAACTAAGGTGGAGACAATCTCAAGAATCTACCCAACATCTTTTGCTCTTCAACAAACATAAAAGGCTGGGAAACCACTGGCTGAGTAACTACCAACGGAGAAATTATCACTACAAGAGGGAACTCAACTCGGGGAGTCACAACTACAGGTTGCACCCTCACCTCTGTACCATTCTAATATGTAGACTGTGCACCATTAGATGGTATACCATTAACTATCCCCAAAAGCTTGAACTAAGGCATCTTTTAGCATTGAAGAAGAAATAAACCCTGGTGGAGCCTGGGCTGGTCCCTGGCCCATCGTTAGCTATGGTGGAAGAATCTCTGGATCAGGAATGGAAATAGGGTCTGGTGAAGGCCCCCTATCCCGAACCCTTGCCGGTGCACATCTCTAGGCTGTCCACAATCTCTGTGTTGTTAAAAAATAGGAGTAGGATCCCTAGGATCGATCTCAGAATCCTTATCGTGTGTAGTAATAACATGTGTAAATGTTCTATTAACCAACTCAGACTGTTAGCACGATATGAGTTAAAGAAGTGAAAAACTCCTAAGAATGTCCCATATCCTCCTAAATATAGGAAACAAACATCATCATTCTAATCCATAGGACTTTACTAGACACTTGCTCTTGTACCAATAATACCAATGTAACCTAGGCTCTGACACCAATTTGTCATGACCCAATTTACGAGTTATTATGTCACCTACTATATCTCGCTATTAGGTAATCCAAATCATAACCCAAAGCTAAACACAATGGGTTAACTTAGTGGAAATACCCCAAAAAGGCCTATTAGGAAAACTAACACAAGAGATAAGAAAGGAATAGAAATAACTTAAGGGTAGTCACAATATAATACCATCCCACGACCTGGTAGAGCCAGTACAAGAGCAACTATAAATACAATCCAAGTATCTAAAATATTCTATACAACCTATATTGAAACTAAAGATTAGACATAAGTAAGATAGAAAGAAATGGGTGAATCCGACTCTAAGAGTTTACCCTATCTGTAAGTATCAACATAACATGAGCATCGATCAATGACAATAACTAGTATTTGTATATACACCAAAAAGGTATAGAAGTGTAGTATGAGTACCAAAACAATGCTACTCAGTAGGCATCATCGACTGAGTGAGCTAAATCATGATATAAGTATGATAGAATGCAAGATAACATAACTAAGTCAACATAAGGAAACGAACCTGAATCAACTCCAACATCGCTGTGCATACATAGGTAAATAAACGAGAATAATAACATAACATAGCATAACGTAAAGCATCAACACACACAACCATAAATACCAAATTGGCTCCCATACAGAAAAAGTAATTAACCCATCGCAAGCCCCCATAATCTTGGAAGGTACAAACAAGATAGTATAACCTACCACTGTCATTAATCAACTCTCATAATACTATTGGAATTCATCCAAGTCATGGCATACTATAACTATCGACTGTCTATATTTATCACTTGTCAATTAATCAATACTTATCAACTAATCATTTTTCACTAGAATTCATTAATGTCATACCATATTATAACCATTTCTTCATTTTCAGACTTACACAAATTGCTATTTTTAATCTTACATGCCGATATTATCATATCATAATAAGTATATCATCGTAGCATAATATTTATATCCAAACTCAAACTGATAAATATAATCAATAGCCAAACTTGAATTGTTAAATATATCATCAATAGCTGGACTTGAACCGATAAATATAATCAATATCCAGACTTGAACTGATAAATATAATTAATAGCCAGACTTGAACTGGCAAATATAATCAATAGCCGTGCTTGAATCGTAAATATAAATTTATCAATGTAATTAATAGTATCGTCAATGACATAACTAATAGCATAATCAATAGGCGTCAACAGTCACATCAACCAACCAAACCATCAAGTGTCAAGGTTTCTCAACATTACCATAATAAGTATTTTCAAGATTCTAACCAGCGTATGAAGGTCTACATAAACTAACATGTGTCTTAGCCTAAGGTAGGTCAAGGTCCAACTTTTAATCCCCAACATTCTATTTTTGGTAAATTCTATCTGAACTAGGCTTAAGGTATCTAATTCCACTTTTAGATGTTAAACAAGACTCAGTTTTTCCTAAGATAGGAAATTCACCTAAAATATAAGCAACTAGGTCAATTATGCCTAATTTACAATTTACGGATGGCCTTAACGATCCAATTGACCCGAGTTTTTTAATTCACCATACCTATACCTAAAACCCATCCCAAATCTAACTAAATATCATAAACATACGATGAATTAGCTCAAATTTAACAAGGGGTAAAACCTCGCCTACCTCGATGCCAACAAAATCTCAATAGATCTAAGAAGCTTTCACAAGATACTAAAATACCAAAACCACATTCTACTCATCAATACGAGAATAATTATACCCATATTGCACCATTGTGCTTTAGGTCCAAAAACCACCCAAAATTCTATGCGGGTACTATTTATTGAAAATCATATTTCCAAATCCAACCCAATGTCCCACATGCTTTAAGAATCATTACCCTAAAAAATGGGTGAAGTCCGAGCTAATTTGGGTTAAAATCAAGCCCCAAAGGTTTTGGAATTTTAGAACAAGAAATGGAAAATTTTATCATGAAAGGGTGAAATCTTACCATAAATCAAAAGTAAATCATAAAAAATAGATGTTAGCCAAGCTCCTAGATCACCCACAAACCTCAATTCCAAGATATCTCCCTTTTTAGGGCTCTAGAAAATGGGTGAAGAATGAGTAAAATCGAGCTAAAATAGGGGTATTTATACCCTTTCCAGGTTCTCAGGACTCGCCATTGCAACCCAATGTTCATGATCGCGGCACATTGCGATAGGGTCAGAATTAGCTATCGTAATATCCCCTTACTATGATCGTGATCTAGTGGGTTATTAGGTGAGTCGCGATCATGACATAATCTTAACAAACATAAATTTCTGGTAACTACCAAGGGTATTACGATTGCGATCCTTGGCATCGTGATAATGATGCACCAAATACAACTAAGATTTGAGAAACTTTCCAAGTCTCCGCCAAGACCTCGAGATTTATCTGAAATATCATATATGCAAATAAACTATGTAACCATACCATATTCGATATTTTAGACTCAATAGCATAATCAAAATTTACATCCGACGTTGTTTCAATGAAATGTGGGTTCCACACCCAATTTTTAATTTTGTAACTTTCCAACCAATAGGTCGAAATGAGTTCGAGTACCTCGGCACCCAAACTAACGATCCACCTAGTCTAAAATCAATATTCTAGAGCTGTTAGAAGAGTTAGAATTTGCAATCAAGGTCGTTTGGCTGATGTCTTTGGTCAATGACCATTTGGAACCAGCGAAGACGTTAAAATAAAGAATTTGCTCTTAAAACTAAATAAACTACCCGATAATCATACTGTTAGTCCCAGCAAGTCATAAATAACTTAGAATAGTGATAGAAAAGCTCCAACAGTGAAAATAAGTAGAAATAAGGAAAATAACCTAAAGGGTCATTACATATCACTACTAATCTTTGTGGTTTTTATGTGTTGTGGATGTGGATAGGCTGGTGAAGACGCTGATTATTCGATGAAAACTAACGTCTAGCTAAAGGATATATTTGATGGAAAAAGGGTATGTTTATTCCACTTTTCTGTTCCCTGATTGTTTTCAGTTCCTTAGTTCTATTGCATCAATTGTACTTGATAATATGTTGGATTCTAATCCAAAGCCTGTTTTCATCACTTATTTATTTTTTATTTTTTGTAGTTTTGGGGTTGGAATTAACAGATATGAAACTATGAAGATCTGGTCTCACTAGCTTCCCACTATAAACAAACAACATGACTGGGTTGATGTTCATAGATAGTGGATTGTGTGTTCTAAATTTTGATAAGGGGAAGTAATGGTAAACTGTGATGAGTGCAGCGTGTGCAATATCCTCTTTTTATTTTCTACTCTTATTTGACAAGATTGTTTTTCTAGAAGAGAGTTTTATATACTATCAAAGGGTATTGAAAAATATGTGTATTGGTATAAACTTTGTCTTACCCTCTTCTATCCATTAGAATAGAAGCTATATTAGTTATCTCCTCAAAGTCTCCTTGCACCATTTTCTAGGCATAATACATAAATGTGACCCTAAACTTGACACCAAATTATAACTTTGACCTTAAACTTTGATAGCACACAAATAGGACCTTTAACTGTTCAAAACCTAAACAAATATGACCTCCAATTTTGCAACCCCCATGCTTGAGTTTCACTTGGGCCTACGTGGAAAGGTAATCCAATCACATGATGTCACTTCATTAAAAGGGTTGACTTGCAGGGACTTTTGATCGGAGGTCATATTTGTGCAGTTTTGAATAGTTAAAGGTCATATTTGTCTTTCATCTGAAACGACGCCGTTTTGCTTTTTGGGTTAAAACGGCATCGTTATTATTATTATTATTATTATTATTATTATTATTATTATAATTATTTTATTTATTTCTATAGCAGCAGCACCTAACTTTTTTTTTATTAAAAAATAAGAAAAACCACTAGCAGGGATCGAACCCACGCAGTAGGCTGAAGAAAGCGCCCAAGAAGAGTAAATAACACCACTGGGCTATCTAAGTGCCTTGTTTCATGTTGTTCAACATTAATATACGTACATAAATATAGATTTTCTATCTTATATATACAACGTAATCTTTTACTGAGGGGGCTCGGGTGAACCCTATGGCAACCACGTAGGTTCGCCCTTGCGTTAATTTAATATTTTAATAACGTTAATTTGATAACATTAATTTAATATACTACTACTACTATCCTTAATAACATTAATTTAATAACGTTAATTTAATAACTTTCTATTAAAACTATAATTTTTATTATTATTAACATATTTCATCTTTAATTTAATATTTTAAAAAATTATAGTTAGATATATTATATAACTTAAATTCACCCTCTACTTTATACTATATATAGATACCCGCACGATTTTTTCGTATGAGACTGACCCACCTAATTAATAAATCTTCAATATTGTTTTTTTTCCGCAATGACAAAAGAAACTAGATGCCATTTTCATCTTTGCGCCAGAAATAATGAAAAATAATAGTGAAAAGTCATTTAAATATATAAAAAGGAATTAGTAAGGTCATTATAGTCATTTTACCAGTTTTTTACTGTTGAAATACTTTGATTTTAAGCTGAACGAGCCCAATTTTGTGTGTTGAACACGTGTTTTGCCACGTAGGATCAGAGGTCATATTTATGCAGTTTTGAATAGTTTAAGGTCATATTTGTGCACTGTCAAAGTTTAAGGTTAAAGTTATAATTTAGTGTCAAGTTTAGGGTCATATTTATGTGTTATGCAGTTATAATTTAGTGTCAAGTTTAGGGTCATATTTATGTGTTATGCCTTTTTTCTATTTATACTAGAGGAGCATGACCCCTGCCAGCACATACCCAACATTAAGATATTTTAACCATGCACGATTAAAATTGAATTATTCAGTATTTGTATTCCTACTTAACCTTACAGGCTCAAAAATTTGCAAGCTACAAAAATTCAATGTCCAGACAAGACATCTAATTGCACCTATCAAAATTTCAAACCCGCTCAACCTTGACATCTTTTTATTGAACTCAGAAACTTTAACAGAATCGCTGCCTCATTCTTGGACCTAATTGTAAGTTGATCCCACACCATTCACACCTTGGAGTAAGTAAGACTTGTGTTTTTATTTTCTTGGAAAGATAAAGCAATTTATGAGTGAATTCTTTTATTCAATGTAAAGTATATGTTCCACATGTACAATTTGGTGACTCTTTCACATGTAAAATATGCTCTTTCTCAATGTGAAATCTGCCTCCTTTCTCTTTATGATATATGTAAGCAGTACCTTCAGCTGTGCTTGCTTCTTCGTCGACGTTATTCACACATCTGTATACATACGAATCCTAGTACATACCACTTATAGTGTTTCAAGATCTAGGCATAAAGTTATTGCAATTCCCATATTCTTTATCTAGTCTTGAGATTGACGACATTCTTTGAAACCTATATGGATAGCACCGAAATACACCTAACAAATGGAGTAGCACGGTATGAGATATAAATTGTTACAAAGAACCATATCAAGTTAAAAGGCTAAAAAATAGTAAACAAAATATAGCCCTTTGGATGATCAGTTACTTATGCATATTTTAAATGGAGGAGGAGATTTTCAAATTTATATTTGCAGCCAAGAAAATAATTGAGTACTCAGTTATTGAACTTGTATGTTTGTCGGTAGAAGCTGTAATTGCAGAACTTAATGAGCATGAAAGAAGAAATTGGTAGAAGTTGCATCTATAGAACTTAATGAACAGTAAAAAGAAATGCAAAATATTTCAATTAGATAAATTACAAAATATAAGCTAATATAAGTTAGTATTGAATAAATATGTTAGTATCTTTTAATGGAATTAATGCATTATATTATTATTAATACACATCCAGAAGATGCTAAATAAACTTCATCCTGACCAAGAGCCTTTAATCCTCCTGTACATATGGATTTTATGCTTTTTGTATTTTTAGTTTTTCAACAACTATAATGTTTTCTTGTTATCGTATGGCATAAGCATTTGCCGATTGCATCAATACTTAGCAAGTATAGAATAACAGATATTTAGTTTAGACAATTCTATTCACCGTAAGATGGAACTAATCTAAATTACATAATTTCAGTTCTCATGCTAAGATATCACGAATGGACAAAGAATAAAATAAAATAAACTCGGCACCGCCCCATCTCAAACTCAAAGGATAGCAACTCCATAATAGGCATAGCAAATACTAATGTCATTTCTTGATTTTATAGTATTTATGAAATATGTCACTGCACAATGAAAGCTTCCTTTAACATAACCAACAAATCCACTACTGTATAAGTTATGACTCATCTATAGACACTATAAAACATGTTGCACATTCACCAATTGTACATTAGCCTTTAGAAATATCGATATAGGCAGCTCTATCAAAGATCAACTTGAAAAATACTTTATAATCAATCTTTTAATATCCTTTTCCATACTGTGTTTTACTTTTCAATTGCGCTCTTTATGGCACATTGTCAGGAACTGCTACATGCATTTGTATAAAACATGAGAAACACTCTTGGAAAACTCATTATAAATGGGAATACTATATTCATGGTGCAATTTTTTCCTCTTGGCCAAAATTTCCAATAGCCTTGCTGCTGGTTTATGCACCATGAAGATGTTTCTAGAGAAAGATTTATTAGGGAAGTATCAAAGGGGGATTTTTTAGCAGATAAAAGTCATAGATATCTAAACAATCCCACTTTGTGGGAATATACTAAATATATTGCTGTTACAGATGTCTAAACAACAAACTGAAAATTTTCATAAGATTTATGTAGCATGAATGAGTCTAATGACAACATCTTACTATTTTTAAATAATTAGTCCACTTCTAGCACAATGTAGCTTACCTGGATGGATAGTAATTGTTTCATAATTCCATCAGGCACAATAGTGTCATTGTATCTATACAAACCTTTCTCATTAATTAAAACACCATCTAATTTGCCCAGATCTTTCCCAACTAGAAGAGTGCTCCACAAAGACTACATTCAACAACAACTAAAGGTGCACATTACACACTAAACTACACAAGTTTAACTTTACCATAAACTCATTGTATCATTGCGTAAAGACTAATTGTGTGATTTCTGGTGTACCAATCACCAATCATAATTGTAATATCACCACCTAGAAAATTAAAAGGGATTGGAATCTCATCGCTGTTGTTAATTGTAATTCCACCAAAACCACCTGATGCCCTCTGAAAATTGAGTGAAGAAAAATAAAATAAATTTCTAATTTGGTTCTTGACCTGAAATTACTAATTCCAGTTTAACTTTACAGGAATAGGGTAGTTTGTTCACGGTAAACCATCTTGCCAAGAAGTCCTTTTCTGCTAAACCCCAAATGAACAGAAACTTGAAAAGAAGTATTCAAAATTAACAGTTTATCTAACGTCTTAAGCAACCTATATTATATATAACATTTTACTATTTTGTTGATCATGCTTAAGGCATATATTATTGAACAATTAAATTAGGTGGAAACAAATAAGTAATTAATTTTTTAGTAGAATGTCTAATTGGTGCTAGCTGAAGTTGAAGAATATATACAATTGATATAAATGAAACATATTAAGTTCCAATGGTTGATATTAAGGATATACTAGAATTAATGAATGACCAACGCAATATCTATGCAACGCATCTTCTCAACTTTGCATTAATGAATCATGAGAGAGCAAACTCCAAAATATAGTGTGTTTCAATTCTTCTACCCATGTATTTTTCTTATGTTTCTCTAATCCAATTTTTGAGTTATGATTTCTTCACCAATTCATTCTTTATCGAGATTAGATATGCCATAGCCCATAATCTATAAGGGCTATGAAATTTCTATACTAAAGGCAGAGTATTTTTGAAAATAAGGGTTATCTGTAACTTGTCCTTCAAGAACTATCAGTAGGAAGAAAACATATTCAAATTGAAGGAGATTTTAACAAAATTGAGTTGTTATATCAATTTTTATTTATTTACATAGATAAAAAAATCCGATGCATCCTTAGGTTGAGATGTTTAACCATAGCTGAGACCTATTGCAAAAAGTAAAGATTATGAGATTTAAGTTATCAGTCAGTTATAGATAACATTGTATAGCATTAATAGCATTCGTCAAAGACTTCTCTCATCATCCTAAAATTGTATTGTGAGAAATCATAACCAATGGGGATTTACTTATAGTTTGATTTGAGGAGAAAATAGCAGAAACAATGGAGAAAAATTCTATAGTGGTCGTTATTGGTGAGACTGGTTCTGGTAAAAGTACACAACTTCCACAAACACTTTATCAAAGGGGTTATGTTAAATCTGGGTTCATCGCTGTTACTCAGCCTCACCGTGTTGCGCCATTTCTATTTCTAGGTACCATTAATACCATATTATTCTTAATTTTAAAATTGTTGTCATCAGCTTAGGCTCCTTGTACTTGCTTGGATTTTTTCAAACTCATCGTGTGTCATAATTTCCCAGAAATAAGATTACATTATTCACCTAGTCTCGTCCATGTTAGGATTCGAAATTTGATTATCCAAATTATTGATCAATAATTTCATTAATTTACTTCTCTTTCCGTATAGTTCATTATAGTATATTTGTTGGTACTGTTGTTGTGATACTATATGTTGTTTCTTCTACTGTCATTACTTTTTTTTCTGGATTGTTTTGAATAACTATTTTTATCTTGAGCCTAAGGTCTATAAAAAAAAATTTCTCTACCTTTGAGGTAGGGTTAAGGTCTGCGTACACTCTACCTTTTACATACCTTCACTTTGTGGGATTATACCGATATATTCTTCTTGTTGTTTATAGAATGGGATGTTACCTTGTTTGCGGGAGGATAAGATGGATCGGGTGATAAATCTCAAAAGGATGAGACTGTCTAGGTTATCAAATATGCTGAAGAAAGTTCCTAACTAGAAGACATTTAAATGAGATGCAAGAAGGGAAACAATATATATAATAGTAATAATTTATCTAATCTGATATTTTCCATTCCCGTGAACAAGAGGTTCTTTGAGGATTATGATAGCAAGTGTTTAGTATGTATTAGTAGAGAATTACTTTGTGCTTGATGAGGGAATTTGAGATTCATTACATGACTTCAAAGTTTTGTTGTATGAGAATGCTTAGTTGGGGCAACAGTAGATGAGTACCATTTTTCATTGCCTCTGGAAAGCCAGTTGAGAAAATTGCCATTAACTTGACGTGAATCCTCTCTAAGCTTGAGAAATTGCCATTCAACATTGTTTCTGTTAGTAGAAACATGAAATAAAGAATGAGAGAAAGACACAAGATTTAGCATGGTTCAAGTTGTTACACTCGTTTTTGGTCTAGGAAACTTTCCAATTTACATTAATAGCAATAATCTGAAAAAAACATTAAGCTAAACGTAACTCAAGAAACTTAAAATCTAGGCAACAACAAAAACCAACAATTTCAAGCTTCCCAAAAATCCCCGAACGGACCCCCTACACAAACCAATGATGCTGCTAAACTAAACACGACATTCCAAACTCAATGGAATCATCATACTACCAAACAAAGATCGTCTTTAATGAATATTAACCAAAGTCAGCATTAATCTTAAAATTGAAAACTTTAACATCACAATATCCTATAGATCTGAAACCAATGTCCAAGAAAACACTACACATTATATTAAACAGTTGCTCTGCTGGTCTGCTACCTAGGAAAGAATAATGTAAGTAAGACACCAAGCAATTCAAACAGTGGAAAAAATACTTCTAGAAAGGGCAGTTACAGAAAAGATTACTATGCGCTCTTGGCTCTTCTTATGCTGTTTCAACCTAGAATTTCTTCTTTGTTCTCTTTCATCCTCAACTTCTTGAAATGCCTTATAGGAAAGAGAAGAGTCTGCATGTACACAATGGCATAAAAATTAGCAGTAGGAAATGGTATGATACATTAGCATTGAGATGCTAGTGAAAAGCTGGCATCAATAAATTCTAATGCTTTAATTCCTTCAGAAGAGAGGTATCTTTTTTTATAAAGACGAAGTCACCTCCAAAAGACATTAAGTCATAGATAAAGATTTTCACAGCTGACACGTTCTTTTTACTGAATGATGACTTCTTTTCTTGTAGCCTTCCCTTCTCATGGAAACCTACCGACATATGGATCTAAAAGAAGAAAGGTATAGGAAGAAACATGACATGTGAACCAAAAAGGTAATATCATCAAATCAGTACAGACAAAATCCTGAAACCAACATTCTTAATCCAATACCTCAGCTGCAGATTTTGGCTTTGTCGTATTGCTCGGTTAGTTAGTTGTTTTTCTAGGCACAGAAGAAGATACCAACGACCTTCCATCTTCCCATATGGATATGATATTTTCATATCACATAAAAGGTACACATATATACATTACATCTTCATAGAGTAAATGAATACAATGCTCTTGCTATAAATATTTTTTGACATGAAGCACACATATCGAAACTACTGCTTCTATAATATAGAAAAGAAATATAAAGAGATAAATGAATGATGAATGTGAGTATGTATACATACTACAGAAACTTTTGATTTAAGTCTCAAAATATTATAAGCAGGGCAAAAGGAAACAACATCTGCCATAGATGCAAGCCTTACCGGGTCGCCCCGCCAAGATACGGGGTAAGCCCAAAATACCCAACCTAACTCTAGAAAGACTTTATTAGTCATCATCACAACCTCATAGATAAATAGGAAGAGGTAAAGAAGCAACAAAAGTGTTCTTAAAAGCACATAAAATAAGCCAATCGAAACAACAACTTAGCTTAACAGACCCTTAAGATATGTGTATATACATCTATACATATTGTAGAAACTTTTGATTTTCAGTACAACAGCTTAACCAAACAAACCCTTAATATAAATGGTGTTTTTTTACTTTATTTTTTCGTCTGTGGAGAAACAGAGAGAGGGCAACCACCATTAAAAGACACCTCAATACGTCTCTATTTGCCTTATTTTCAAAATTCATAGATGATTATATATATATATATGTATTTATTAAGAGAGATATATATGTAACATATAGAAACTATAGATAAAAAGGCTCAAATTGTTATAATCACGACAAAGGAGATAATGCGTCAAACATGGCTACAGAACCACAATTGCTCTTCAAATAAGGCCTTTCAGGTTGCCCCGCCAAGCTACGGGCATAACTCTGTTACCTTATGAACTCTAGACACCTTAATCATCACAACCTCACATTGTAACACCACCACCACCAACGACAATATAAATGACAACAAAAAACCCATTTCAAGGATTTCAACGCAAGCATATATGATGATGATGAGTAAAGAGAAGAAGTAATAACAAAATGGTCAAATCTTAAACCCTAAACCCTTCATTTCTTTTTTTTTTTTTGTGTGTATATATATATATATGTATATATGTAAAGATTATTGTGTTTATATGTATACAAACTGCAGAAACTTTTCAATTTTCATCAAAGGTTTCAATGCAATAGCCTAACCAAACAGACCCTTAAGGCTCAAATCAGTATAATCAGGTCAAGAGAGATAATGCATCCTCCATGGCTGCAGACCTCAGCTGCACTATAGCTCGATCAGCTCATAGTACCTTTCGAGTCGCCCCGTCGAGATACGGATGCAACTTCCTTTCCCCCATGAACTCTAAATAGCTTAAATCATCACAAGCTCTAATCCATAACAACAATCATAACAACAAAAACCAATTTCAACAATTTCAACATTGATCATGCATGATGATGATGAAGTTTCTATGTACATATTGCATAAAGTTTCAATTTTAAGGCTCAGATCAGTATATTCTGAGCAAAGGAGATGAAACAATGCATCTACCATGACTGCACTACATACATGTCCAACTCTCTTACCCTATGAGCTCTATACACCATAATCATCATAACCTCTCATCCTTAAAAGCAATAACAACGACAAAACCCTTCTCAGTATATGTATAGAGAGATATAAGGGTGTGTATGTATATCCTTTTTAGGGGATTTTTAAGACCTGTATCGGCATAATTAGGGCAAAGGAGATAATGCATCCGCCATAGCTGCATATATCATGTGCACTACTACAGCTCAACCAACTCATAGTACCTTACAAATCACCCTGCCATGATATGGACCATCTCTCTTTCCCTTACATTGACAAAGTACAAAATTTATAGATTTCTACAGATCCTAAGAACCAAAAATATCAAATTGATCCTTCTTCTTCCATTAAAATCAAGGATAGAGAGAAACCTCAAGTGACCAATCTAATCTATTTTCTATATTATAGAAGCAGTGAATTTGATATAGAATTAAAAAAAACACAAGTAAAACCCACAAATTGGACCTTCTCTCTTTTATTAGAACAAAAAATCCCATGAAAAAACTCAAATGATAATCCACAAAGCCATAAAAATGATTATCAAAAATTAAAGCTGGCATGTATGAAATAATCTTCAAGAAAAAACAGACCCGACACAAAAGAGAAACAACTTGGGTTTGATCTTCTGGTTTAACAGAGGAGAAAAGATAGAGACAAGATTGAAAAAAGAGCAAAAGACATCTGAAGAAGAAATTGATACAATACACGTGTTTTGTAACAGCTTATATTTGCTACACGTATGGTTATTGTCATCCTGATAGGGTGATATAAAATGCCCTTGGCATAAAATTTTTTGACATGAAGCACACATGTCAAGATCAGGAAGCAGTCGAAACCAATGCTTTTATAATATAGAAAAGAAAAGAAATATGTTTCCTCATTCTTCCCTAACAAGTATGAATTCGATTGTTACACCAACCTTTTTTAATTGATTTTCTAAATTGTTTGGTGTGTGAGAAATATTGTAAGATTTAGTTGATACAAAGAATGTAATATCATCCAATTTGTATGATGCAGCTCTGAATATCATTTGATATATTTTGGGTCGTGCTAACACAGGGACCACCCTAGTGTGTGTATATATATATATATATACTAAATGTAACATTCTGAGACTGTACCCTGGACGTCACACGGTGCTTACCACAAGCTAACCTATGACTGGTACATGCTGTGAGCACTAAATATAATATTGGAATATATATGCGGAAGAAATTTGAAAATGCCATAAGGTTCTCAAAATACTGAAATAATAACTGAGTATAACTGATAATAATATCTGAAAACTGAATAACTGACTATTCTAGTCCGAGAGCCTCTAACTGTCTAAATATGGAGTTGATGGATCAAACCCCCAACTAACTCCAACTGAAATAACTACTGAACTACTGAAATACTAAAATAGATAAACTCTATCCTTGAAATATGAGGACTCACCACTATAAATGCTGCTGATAGCCTGAGTTGCTAAGTACGGTCAGGAACCTGAGCATCCGAACCTATGATATGAGACATCATAGCACAAAAAAAAGTATGCGATCAGTACATTGAACGTACTGGTATGCTAAGTAAAGTAAGGATGATATACGTGGGTTCATATGCATGAGATGATAACTGACTGAATGAACATCATGAAGTAACTGGATGAGTGTACACGCAAAACTGTAACTACTGAACATACTGAACATGCAATACTGCGTATATAGGTGTACGTCGTGTATATAAGATTATAGTGAAACTGAGTACTGAATTCTGATAGTTGAGTAGCTGATAACTGATAGCCATAGTTCTGTAGAACTAACCGAGTTCTTTACTGAATACTAAGACTGAAATTGTAACTGTGAGAGTGCTTATCTAACCGACATACCCCGATATAGACTGATTTGGGATCCAACCTGTGATCCCAGTTGAAAGGGTGTTAGCATCTTGCCACGGAATACTAATAATGTTGTGTCAACCCTAATCTAGCAGGAAGACTCGTGAAATATATAATGATTCCGTCTACCCTAGTCTGGCAGGAGGACGACTTACCCTATGCTGGCAACCTAGTTTTGTAACTCAGGGATTACTACTAAGGGTCAAACCTTAACTGGCAGAATGCCCCCATCCCTAGGTTCGCTCGGTGCTGAATCTTACTCTCAATTGAACGACAATGATCACTAGATTGTACTAAGCTTGACCGAACTGGACTGATTTCACTGAGTTCTATTAACTGACTGAGTACTACGATTCTTGACCTTTACTGGGACTATTCTATAACTACTACAACTAAGTAAACAACTAGATTTTGGGTAATAAATACCCCCAGGACCCGATAGCATAATTGATAAACTAATATCACAACTTTAGCAACACAACAATAGGTTACCATGCATAATTTACTCAAATGAGCATTTTATCAAATACTTGAGGAGCATGATTGCTATAAATGAAAACTAACCACATAGGGCATCATAACTACAACATGCAACTTGCAAATTCAAGGGTTTTGACATGAGAGATTCATAATTTAACACACATGCTAACTTAATTTCATGGAATTTATAAAATATCTTAACTTGAAACCCATACAACAACACAAACATGAGCATAATTCAATTCATAACATGGAAATCGTAATTCAAGTTTTAAAAAGGATCCTTGAACTCCAAGGGTGGAAGGAAACCTAAGGATAAACAACTAACATACTTTGATTGTTGAATTCGTGGAAATTATTAGTGAATTCTAGAGACTTAGACTTGAATTTGATGAACCTAGGGTTTTGTTCTTTAGGGGTATTGAGAAGAATAAATGTATTTTGCCCTTTTAGAAGCTTAATTTCGTATTTTGGCTGAATTGTGTGAAGGGAAAAGGACCTAATTACCCTTGAAAAGTCATAATAAAATAAGAAAAATATGCCCAATGACGCGGCAGGCAACGCGCCGCGTCGATGGTGTCGACGCAATTGTCAACGTGCCACGTCGATGGTGTCAATGCGATAGCCAACGCGAAACGTTGAGATTGGGTTGGCTGCTGTTTTGGTCATCCAAACATGACCCAAACGATGTCTGAAAATTTCAAAACTCACCCAAGATGACCTATTGACATACCTGATCATGAATCAACTTAAAAATCGATATTCTAAGTTCGTAAGGATCCAAAATAAGATCATCCAATTATGAAGGCTAAAAATAATTCTTAGTCTTAGCACTTAGCTGAATTTTTCTAAGTCTGAGACCTCTTTTGACATGCTATAAAAGACCGAAATGACTAGAACTTTGCGGGGTATTACACTAAATTATTGATATAATTCATATACATATACATTAAAATAATTTTAGGACAATAAGAAACATTGATAAAATTGCGAGAAAAAGAGTATTTGGGCCAAATATAATCTAATCCTAGTTTTATTCACTCAAGGCCAATTCTTATTTATCAATTTCAGTCAAAAGAGACCCAAAACTCAGTTCATTCCCCATATCCACCTCATCAATCCACTCCATGCCATATCTACCAATAACGTGTTGCCAGATTAGTGAAGAAATACAATCCTTATCAATAGAAGCACAAATTTATCTTGATCGTTCAAATCCTTTTTGATCCAAGGGCTGTGAATTTTTCAGTCTCTCCCTCTCCACATACACACACATAATATATATATATATATATATATATATATATATATATATATATATACACACACACACACACACCCCTTACTCTTTTATTATATAGATTAATTTTAAATCGTTCGATCAAGCGATCAGATCAGATGGCCTAGATTAAGTCAACAAGTCCTAAAACCAATATACCACTCTTTTTCTTCCCAAAGCTTTCATGCATTTTCTTTGACAGAGTACCATTCCATCTTTTTCCATTACCCAAAAAGAACAACGACAATTAGGCCTCCTCTTTCTTCGCCTTCACCTCACTTCTACCGTGCCCAAATAAAAAAACCCTAACTACTCCTTCTTCGTATCACCACTGTCGTAGCTGCTACCCCTGCTAAGTTTTGCTTATTTTGACCATCTCCAATTAGTGAGTCCGCAAAGTTAGCAAAAATAGTCTCAAATTCATATAACAATGGAAAAATGAATTCAAATCTGCCATTAATAGCTCCGAAAAGGATGAAGATATGGAGATTCATTTCAGAAAATTTGAATCTAAAATTCAAATCCTCTCCCAATTTGGAAATTTATTTCAGAAAAATATAATTTGAAATTCAAATCCTCTCTCGATTCTTGCATTTTTCTCAAATATTTAACTTTAAATCTGAACTTTTAAGTCTAGGTTTAGCCTACAAATAGGGTATTCATCACCCCATGGACAGAGGTTGAATCCAAAGAGGAGAGGTAAAAAAACTAGAGGAAAAATGAAGTGGAAAAAGGGTAAAAAATTAAAAAAAAATTGTAAAAATCCCACAAGAGAAGTCCCTGACCCGCCCTCTTTTGTTTCATTTTCATTTTTCTATTATTTTTCTTCATCTATTTTGATTCTATTGAACATGGGATTCACTTTGATTTTGGGGTGTTGTTTTTTTTCAATTATTTGTCTCTGAATCTAATTCGTAAATGGAGTTCTCTTAATGTACATGGTTGATTCGTGTTCAAATATGTGGGTTTGCTATTTTGTTCCTTCTTTTTTTGATTCTATTTAAATATAAGTTGGTGAAATATAAAAAAGTTATGTTTTCTTTGTCATTTCATTGTATATTCTTTGCATTTCGTTATCCAAAGATTTGATCGACTGTTTAGAATATTTGCTCTACCTTCTAGTGATAGAATAAGTGGTGAAGAATTTCTCTGGAATGTGTTTCATTGTAGTTTCATGCCATCACTTGGAAATAGTGGCAAAAAACTGTGCTACGAATTTAGTAAAGGGATGTTTATAGATTTAAACTTTTTCTTCAAATTTGAGATATGAATTTCCCGACCCTTATTCTTTGTAATTATTTTCATATATGGTCATAAGAAGTGAATGGATTCGTGTTTTACAATATCCAAATTGATCTTTGTTTGTGCCAAAGTGAGGTATCTACCTAATCAATTTTCTTGATAAAAGACATAAAGATTTCATACCCCTTGCTTTCCATTACGTTTACAAGTGGCCCTTTTTATGGACCTGATTGTATTTCTTGAGTTCAGATTTAGATAAAAGGAGCTTAACAATTTTATTAATTATTGCCTCGTTTTTTTTTTTATCAAAGAAAAAATTTGTTAAAGTTTAATTAGGAATCAAATGTTTTGTCACCCATGGGTATTCAGACCTTTTTTTGGTGCTTGGCCATACTCTAATTTTCCTTTAGTTAAAATATAGGAATTGTTTAGAGCATTATATCCAACTGCACTTTGAAATTCACTTTTCCCCTTAACCCATACTTTGCACATATATCTTTATTTAGTTACTAATTCATATCTTTTTTTTTTGTTTCATCTAAACTCATGATTTGAAGTTTCAATTGGAATTTCATCTTGAACCAGATATTGGGTCAACTGCTACTAGTATTACAACACCTCAGAGTAGCAAAAAGTTGGAGCTAAAACTCCGTTAGAAGTCTAGTATCTTTTAGTCATTTCTCTTATTTATTATCTATGTCATGTTAGTAGTTCTAGATACATGGGGCTTTGGGCCACAGGTGACAAATTTTTTTTAAAATGAGGTGTAGGTGACATAAGTCTTAATAATTGAGTGGAGGTGACAATTACTTTATTATGGATTAAGAAAGTTTGGTAAGTTTGAGAATAGCCCACAAGTTTTTAAATTTATACTTTGATCCAAATATTTACCTAATAAAATTGGAAACGGAGGAAAAAAAAATGTCTTTCTCTCTCTTCTCATCCATTATTGATTTCTTTCTCTTAACGATTTTTGTTGTTCATTGTTGCTGCTCCTTTATTCATCATCTTCTATGTCATTATCATCATTTTCTACTTCATTATCATGTTCATCTTCTTTTTGTTGACCATTGTCATTGTTGTTGTTGTTGTTACCGCTACTTTTACTATTTGACTAATTTATTTAGGTCAAATCTTGTTTCGTACATCACTTTCCACTTTTGCGTTACTTCATAGGAGACTTTGGTAAGTCAAATTATGAGTTTTTTAGTTGAATTTTTCATCAGGGTAACTGCTATTGTGCTGTTTTTCCAACAATGGATAGAACCCAATCATGAATTCAATATAAGATCCATCTGTTTAAATAGATAAATCATCTGTTGTGATAGATGAGATATCTATTTCAATAGAAGACTGATATGTTGGATTTATGTTTATGGTTCTATAGGCCATAACATGAATCGAACAAATGAGTCACCTATTGACACAAATGATTTATTTGTTTAAACAAATTAGTTATTTGGTGAATGTGATAAATATTTGTTGCAACAAATTATTAACCTATTGCAACAGAACTTGAAATCAATTTCTCATCCATTACAATAGTCTTTCAACACATGATTTACCTGTTACAATAGATGACTAGTCTGTTAAAATCAATTTCAGGAGCGTAACATGAATCCCAACAGGTAAGTAATCTGTTGTGACTGATTACACATCTGTTGGGATTCATTTACGACACCATGAAATCACTATTAACTTTTTTAACAAGTGACTTTATTTAGGTACCACTAATGGAGGGATCAATAACAATAGGGGTGGATTGTCATGGTCAATGGATCAAGAAGAGCAATCGATATGTATGATGTTGGAACGAGGGTAAAATGCTAGAGGCGATAGCTATGACTGTCCAAAGTAATGTTTCATATGATGATTTTGTGAACTTAATCTTCAGTTATTGTAGACTGAATTGTTAATTGGAAGAACTCATCATCAGCTACATGTACAACTCCTTTGAAAATCAGAAGGTACTGTCTTTCAAGATAATCGATCAGGTTCGGTTGCATGCTTATCTTAGTGATTCATCTAGGTTGGTGTTAAGGGTGTACGTGGTTGAAAAGACGAGAGAGAATAAGAACTAGAATGAAGAAGAAGAAGAACAATAACAAGACATCTTTGATGATAGGTTGGATGATCTAGACATAAATAGTCCAGATGATGAACAAACACCTACACCCATGGATGCGACCAATACGATGTACAACTCTTCTCAATCGACATAGTCTAGAAATCTTCACGGGACTGATTTTTTTATTAGAATGTCATTCAAGTACAAGAATGAACTATCTACCACTTTGTTTATTTTTTGATTGAAAAAAGATTTCAGAATAAAGAAGGTGATTAATTCGAGCAGTGTCTTTTGTTTCAAATGTGCTAATTCGAACTGCAAGTGGTGGTTGAGAGCGGTGATGTATGCAAGTTCTGACAGATTTATTATTCATAAACATAAAAAGCATTACACATGTGGTTCAGAGAACATCTCGGGCCAAAATCCTTATGCCACGACAAAGGTCCTCGGTGAATATTTCAGGAGTAGTTTCTCCGATGGCAAAGGCCCTTCAACGAGGGTTATGTCCAATCAACTCTTTACAGAATTGGGTGTCCTGGTCAGTTAATGGAAGATATATATGGCCATGGGGGTCTCCAAGGACTTGGTTAGGGGGACACTCGAGCATGGGTATGCAGTCCTGGATGCCTACCATTACATGATTGAGTCCACAAATCTTGAAAGTAAGACGGCATTGCATCTTAATGAAAACGGAAGGTTCAAGTACTTTTTTATATCCTATGGTGCTTGGATTCAAGGTTTTTGACATTTGAAAAAAGGCATAGCCATCAATGGTACCTTCTTGAGGAGCAAGTATAATGAAGTTCTGCTAGTGTCGGTGACACAGGATACGAAGAATCATATCTTTCCTGTCGCTTTTTGTGTAGTAGACAAAGAATGTGATACCTCTTATGATTTTTTTTGAACAACTGCGAAGCTGCGTCGAAGATACCGAAGAGTAGTGTTTTGTAGCGGTTCCAAGGATGGGTTCACGTTTCTTCCCTTTAGCTTACTTTGGTTGTTGACTCAGGCATCTTGGAGAGAACATTAGGACCAACTATCACAACAAAAGGGTCATGACCCTTTTTTATAGAGAAGCTAAAACATATAGTAGATAGGAGTTTTTAGACCATTTCAATCAAAGAGAGAATGTGAATCCCAAGGTAGCAGAATTTCTCGTACGTGTCAGTTTCGAGAGATGGACCCGGGTATTCTGTCTGGCAAATAGGTACATATTTAATGTCTTGTTTGAGTTACAAGTTTAGTATGATATCGTACTAAGTGATTCTTTTGTATATGTACAGTATTATGACATCAAACATAGCTGAATCGGTGAATTCATTATTTGGCGATGAAAGAGAATTTCCTATCAAGGCTATGTTTGAAAAAATAAGCCAGAAGTATGGTGAATTTTTGAACAAAAGGTGTGAGCAGTTCAAGTGCCCAAAAACAAGAACTCGATTTATTCTCAAAATCATAAAAATAATGTCAACGAATGTCAGTTTGGGGAATAGGTTATTACCTCATAAAATAGAAGATTACAAATTTAGTATCACCGTTATGGTAATGTTGCCACAGTTAATCTTCAAATAAGATCTTATACGTGCAGTGTTTGGACTTGGACAAAATACCTTGTCCACATGTTATGGCAGCGCTTCGACCTCAATACGTTCATAAATATGGAACTGAAGTTTATGAGCACTCCTCTCAATATTATTCGGTGGAAAAATATGAAATGACATATAGTGGGCATATTGCTCCGGTGCCTCCCGAAGAATCTTGGGTTGTTCCTGTAGAGATTATGGGGAGATTAATACCTCCTCCATATATTAACTCAGAACTATCAAACCGGAAAGAAATTCATATAAGAGGAGGCGTGGAGTGGGAGAATTATTTTCATCAAGAAGAAACAAGTGCTCCATATATAAGTGCGCTGGCCACAAAAGAACTACATGCCCGGATCGTAATCCACCATGATCATTGTAATTGTAGGAACTTGTATAGTTGTTTGTTGAGGTCCTTTATATATTTAACTCATTGTTGTGAATGTAATATTATTATTTATTATATATAAAATATATTTTTAATAACTTGTGCATCAATAAAAAGAGGCAAAACATGAACTAAAAAATATAGCAGACCACAAGTATTTTCAACAGATTACCCATCTGTGGCAACATATGGACATTAGTTGGAAGAACCCAACACAGTTAGTTCCATAAAACTAGAATGTTTTCCTCCAACAAATAATAAATTTGTTGTAATAGATAGATAATCTGTTGACAGAAACCCAACAGATGACCAATCTGTTCCAACACATGGTTCATTTGTTGAAAGAACTCAAAAGTCAAAATTTCTATTGCTACTGGATTCAAAATTGTTCCTTACCTCCAACCATTGACACGTTAACATGTAAAATGTTTAGGAGAAGAAATGGACAGATTGTATAAGAATTAAAAAGCCAAAATCGACTAAAAATAAATTTTTCATTAAATGAAAAATAAAATTCATTAGGTATAGATCTGATATAGAAAAATTAAAATACATACACTAAAAGAAAAAATTCATTCTAATTATCATTATATCATCATTATCATTAATGACAGTCGGCCAATCAACTCGCAGCAGCAGGGCCCTCATCAGCCTCTGCATCTCTCTGAACATCGTTGCTCTTAGGGTGACCAACTCCCTATGTAGATCATTAACCTACCTCTAAAGTTCTGCACTGTGTCACGCAGAATATCGTCGTTCAAACTGGAGGCATTTTGTTTTCTATGAAAAGTCGCTACTTTTTCATTTACATTAATACTTCTTAGCTCTTCAAAATAGTTTTGATAAGAATTGATAACAACCGTTATTATTGGGCTGTTGCAACTTATAAATTATCTGTTGCGATAGATGGACCATATGTTGGGGATGTTTTGATTTCTTCTAACAGCTGAGAATTCGATTCATCAACTATTTTGAATGTGTTAGATAAAAATTCACTACTCTTCACCTTTTTTGAATAGTCATCACATGCGTGCAGATGAATAAACAATGTTTGGTCTGTCGCAACAGATTAACAATCTGTTGCAATATATAGATTATCTGTTGTGACAGATGGACCATATGTTGGAGGAGATGTTTTGATTTCTTCCAACAGCTGATTCATCAATTGCAACAGATGGAGTTTTCGATTCATCAACTATTTTGAATGTGTTAATAAAAGTCACGATTCTTCACACCTCTTTTTTAATAGTCATCACATGGGTGCAGATGAATAAACAACGCTATAGTGTCTTTGATGGGGCAGGAAGAATAAGGTGCATGCAATGGATCCATTTTTTTACATGGGAGTTATGTATTATTGATCAGTGTACCACAACAGACAAACATAAAATGCAATAATTTTGTGAATCTAGTTTTTTACCGATAAGACACTGATCCTTCAAACAAGATCCTGCATTGTACAATTTAGTTTGATAGGTGTAAACTGATAAGGCCAAAGGGTTCCAAGATCGTGGTGTCGATTCCTATTATAATTTAATGGTGGTCTATGCTCATGTTTTTCTGTCAAGATTGGGAAAGGTTTCAAGTTTTTAGCGGTAGTGTAAATATCCAATAGTGATTGGATCTGTTTTAATGGCTCAATGGACTTCTTGAAAGGCCTCCGAAGCCTTGCACTGCAGTAAACAATGATGGAACCAATAGAAATTCCCCTATTCTAAATTTATATGGATGGATTACTGGAGGAGACTTTTATATAGTATAAGGTGCTTTGGAGAATACCTGTGCAGGAAAGGGGAGGTAGAGAAGGCAATACATCATCTCATACCTTGTTTAAGAGGAAACATAGAGAGAAAGCAAGGAAATTCTAGCGGATCTGGCCAATAAAATTGACATGAGAAATAGAAAAACTGGATGAGCTTCAAATGTGGAAGTGTATCCAAAAATAAAAATCTATCAGTCATTGAAAAAAAAGAAGAATGGTCAACAGGACTGGAGTTGGACACTTTGCTCGAGAATGCAACTAGCGAGCGTGACCTCAATGAAGACTCTCACAAAGTGTAGGACCAGAACTCTAAGGAAGAAGTTTTGCGAGCATATGAAATCTATATGATTGTCGGTCAGAATTGAAACCTGAACCAACTACTCCTAAATTAAAAATACAGAATCAAGCCAAGGTTACAATTTCTCAAGTTAAACTTGCATGCTATGTCTTCTATTTGTGGTTATGATTAGGTCGATGGTAGTAGAAATGAAAAGTTCTAAAGTTGGGCAAAAATCCCATGCCTTGTTTTTTCCACTGCCTTTGACCTGAACAAAGCCATAAACAGGAGGCATGAGATGCAAGTTTAACTTGAGAAATTGCCACCTTGGCTTGATCCCCGTATTTTTAATTAAGGAGTAGTTATTTCAGGTTTCAATTCTAATCGACAATCGTATCAATTTTGTGTGCTCACAAAACTTCTTCCTTAGAGTTCTGGTCCTGTACTTTGTGGGTCTTCATTGAGGCCACGCTCTCTAGTTTCTATCTCTAGCAAAGTGACTATCTCTAGTCCTCTTGACCATTCTTATTTTACTTCAACGACTAATGTATTTTCATTTTTGGATACACTTTCACATTCACAGCTCATCCAATTTTCTCCCTTTTCATGCCAATTTCATCATCCAATTTTGCTATATTTTCTGTCCTACCCTGTGTTTTTTCTTAGACAAAGTTTGAGATGATATATGGCCTTCTCCACCTCCCCTTCCTGCACAGGTATTCAACCAAGCACCTACGACTGTATAATAGTCTCCTCCAGCAACCCATCCATATAAATTTGGACCAGGATAATTTCTATTGGTTGCATCGGGCTTTGCTACAGTACGAGGCTTCAGAGGCCTTTCAAGAAGTCCATTGGGCCTTTAAAAATGGTCCAATCACTATTGGATATTTACACTTCCGCTAAAAACTTGAACCCTTCTCTAAACTTGACACAAAAGTATGAGCATAAACGGTCATTAAATTATAATAGGGTATCGACACCACCTACTTGGTCCCTCAGCCTTACCAGTTTGAACCTAACAATCTTAACTGTAAAATGCCATATCTTGTTTGGAGAATTAACACCTAATAGGTAAAGAACAAACATTCAACAAATCATTGTACTGTATATGTATTTTCACGATAGGTTGATCAGTAATACATACCTCCCATATATGAAGTGGTTCTATCTGCAAGAAGCTTATTCCTCCAAACCCATCTTTACTCTAGCTTTTAATGCTGGTCAGGCAAAAATAGATCCAGTTTCATTCCTTTTATCTACAAACAAGAGAAATACATTTGACGTCAAACAAGAGAAGAAGAAAAAAAACATTATAAAAGGGTAACACAAAATTGAGTGAATCAACAGATGACCAATTTGATGCAACAGATTACCCATCTGCTCAACTGGAGGCATCTGTTGTAACGGATGGATGACATGTTATAACAGACAAGTCATCTGTTGGAATAAATCAAACCATCCTTGCTACTAGTTTGATTTCTTTAAACAGTTGCTTCATCTGTATAAAAGGGTAACATAAAATTGAGTGAATCAACAGATGACTAATCTGATGCAATAGTTGTTTGACCAATGAGGCAGTTTGCAACTACTATAAAAACAATAGTTCGTTTATTCAAGGATTAAAAGTCACCTTTCCTTTAATTTTCTCAATAAATAGGAAACTGGTAAATGGGTAAATCATCAATAGAAACAAATGTAAATATCTAATTTAAATGACATACAAAACAACAAGACGAGATGGAAAGAGCAATAGTGTATCATACCTGCAATGTGAAAAAAGTAAAGAGGTCAGAACATCTAGTTCATTCGAGAAAAGATATTTATCAGTTGATAGCTGAAAGAATCCTCATCCGAAAGAAGAGAGAAAAACGAGGCAAAAAAGAAAGAAAGAGATAAAGAGTGATAGATGAGTTGAGATGAGTCTTGAGTCTTACTTATGTTATGGTTGAAGGAGAGAGAATTCTTCTAGATATGGATTTTAAATACATCATTAATAACGTTTGAATTTAGGGGGGAACGAGGAGACGATGACATTAAAAAGACCAGATAAGACTAGTCACTCAGGAGATTTCTAGTTATCCAAGTATATTTTTTACCGCCTTAGTATTTTAATTTTTTTTTAATATCTAACAGGAAATACCTAAATTGCTTTAAAAAAAAGGGTCTTAAAACATCTAAGTTCAACAAATAACAATTTCTGTTTGAAAATATCCAAAGCTCGGTACACAATATTGAAGTGTGTATTAGTAATATAGTAATACACTCTATTTGCTATGTATTAGTAATACAAAGACTTTAAACCGATGCCTTAACTTATTAAATGACCTTAATACCCCACAATTTTCCTCTAAAAATATTTCACCATTCCTTTTCCCGCCATTTTAATTTGCATTAGTGAATCTTTTCAAAACATTTCACAATTTCTTTTCCCACTATTTGAATAAACAACAATGAATGGTTTATTTAAATAACTATAACATAACATAATTTTGTTGTGCTTAGAGAGTCTTTAAAAAGATTTTTTTAAAAAATTGAGACTATTTTTAATTTTACATCTTGTATTTTATTTTTGTTTCGACTATGTCAATCCGCCGGCGTAACATTTTTGCGCAAAGATGAAGGTGTTACAATTAATCCTAAAGCTCTATATAATAGTTCAACAATATTAATTATGTTTGAAATAACAAAAGAACTTTGTTGCAAGAAAGTTTACAAAATCAAAGAGGGGTGTTTTTGCAAACAAAAATTTCTTTTGTAGAAACTATGTAAGATGTATTATTTTCTGTACCTCAAACCAAACAATAGATAAGAAACAAATAATACATGCATAACTAATACAAGAATAGATAATACAAGTATTACTAATGCAAGCATTACTAATACGGTATATTTTGCATTATTCTTATACACTCTACCAAACGACCCTTGATTGATTAATCTAGGACCAGGGGTGAGTTCTCATAGGGTCAACTACAACTTCAATTGAGTCTTTGGGCAATTGAAATGATGAGACGGTATTGCATTCCTCTCGACAAGAGTCGTCGATCAAACCGATTCTTACTACCTCATATGTTAGACTAATACCTCAATTGATTAATCTAGGACCAGGGGTGAGTTCTCGTAGGGTTAAATACAACTTCAATTAAGTCTTTGGGAAATTTAAATGATAAGACGATATTGTGTTCCTCCCGACCAGAGTCGTCGATCAAACCGATTCTTACTACCTCATATGTTAGACCAATACCTCAATTAATTAATCGAGGACCAGATGTGAGTTCTCATAGGGTCAACTACAACTTCAATTGAGTTTTGTGGCAATTAAATGATGAGATGGTGTTGCATTTCGCCCGACTAGAGTCGTCGATCGAACCAATTCTTACTACCTCATATGTTAGACGATTGCCTCAATTGATTAATCTATGACCAGGGGTGAGTTCTCATAGGGTTAACTACAACTTCAATTTAGTATTTAGGCAATTGAATAATGAGATGGTATTGCATTTCTCTCAATATATTCATCGATCAAATCGATTCTTACTACCAAATATCTTAGACCAATACCTCAATTGATTAATCTAGGACCAGGGGTGAGTTCTTATAGGGTCAACTACACCTTTAATTGAGTTTTTGGGCAATTGAATGATGAGACGGTATTGCATTCCTCCTGACCAGAGTCATCGATTGAATTGATTCTTACTACCTTATATGTTAGACCAACACCTCAATTGGTTAATCTAGGACCAGGGGTGAGTTCTCATAGGGTCAACTACAACTTCAATTGAGTCTTTGGGCAATTGAAATGATGAGATGGTATTGCGTTCCTCCCGACAAGAGTCATTAATCAAACTAATTGTTACTACCTCATATGTTAGTCCAATACCTCAATTGATTAATCTAGGACCAGGGGTGAGTTCTAACAATAGATGGGTAATCTATTGCGACATGTGATAATCCATTTGATAATTTACAACAGATAGGTAATCTCTCGTAATAGATTACTTAATCTGTTTGATCTGATGCAACAGGTTGAACATTTGTTTTTATACAATTTCAATTGAGTTTATATACCTAAATTCATAGGGTCAACTACAACTTCAATTGAGTTTTTTGGTAATTGCATGATGAGAGGGTTAAAAATTATGCATACTTTTTATAATTTTAAAAAATAATTGAGATCAATTCGGACCAAATTAACATGTTCAAAACTTGTCATTATTTTCCAAGAGACAAATCAAACCATACAAATCATCCATTTGCGAGAAAAATGTTTCATCATTTCAAATCTCGAGTTCTAGCTCTTTTCTCTTTCTCACTCAATTATACAATACAGACAACAACTACAACTACTCAAGAAATTGCTCTACCCTTCACAACAGATCGATTTTCATTTTATTTTCGACCACATAGGTGTTATTTTTGACTTTATTCTTATTTGTATCAGTTATTTTCTCTATCTTCATAAGTAATAGAGTTCGATAAGAGTTCTATATTTGTTATTTTTTTTCTAAAAAAAAAGAGATTTTAAGTTAATGATGAAAAAGAAAATTTTTTTTGTATTATCTTCGAGAATGAGTTTGTAATTTTATGTTTTGATGGTAAAATCGTAGAAAGAACTTGAGAAAACCCTAGTTTCTATCGCAGTGTTCTATTAACCGTCGTGGTATTGTTGGATAGTGTTTGTGGTGGTGGTATTTTTTTTTATGGTGGTGGTCATCGTCGTCATCATAGAACTATCATAGAACTGGTGGTGGCTATTGGTGGCATTGGTTACTGGTATTTGTGGTTGCTGTCGGCGGTGTCGGTATTCGTGGTGTTTGTGGCATTGGTTGGTGTATTTGTGGTGGTGGTGGCTGTTGGTGTGTCGTTATTGGTGGTGTTTGTAATGTACTTTTTAAAATTTATGCATACATCAATTGTAATGTATTTTTTGTTTTTCTATTGTTTGTAGGTAAAATATGTCTTCCAAAAGAAAAGAAAGTAAAAATGGATGAACGTCTGACCACCCAAAAAAGGCTACAGTACAGAGGGATTTAGAGGAGCTTCCTGAACAATCTTAGTTAGGAAAACAAAGTGAAGCTAAGGAGAGATTTGAAAACATTGGGGGAGGTGGATCATCAACATGATGATAATGGATCACCAATGGGGCGTGAATTAATATTAATATCCTAGCATGATCCCGTCAAAACTTTTAGTATTGACAAGTTTCAAGTTGCAATGTCGATAAATGACAAAAAAGTAGAAGAAGAACTAACTGGTCAAATTGTACTTAAATGTCAGATGAGGAGTAAATTTACTAATTTTAGGAAAATTAAGAAGGATGAAAACATGGACGAACTTTTTAAGAAGAGCTGCTTTGGACGCTTTCTTAAGCTGGGCGAGGACGCCCCTGCTTGTTTCCTAATGATGATGGTATATGGTCTTCTTAAGCGCAGGATCAAGTATGTGGGGGGCAACAAAAAGATGGATAAAATCTGGATCAACTACTATTGCATGCCAGTTTGTTTTGGCTTACAAGAGTTTGCCATAGTGACGGGCTTGAGATGCCATCGTCCAAAAGAACCATCTATCACTAAGGAAACACCCCGTAAAAGATCCAAAGCAAGAAAACACAAGGAAAAAATAGATAGGTTGTTTGACATTGCTCGACGTGGCTACAAAGCATCAGATTTTTGAAAGATCTCATGGATAAAACCATACCTAAGCAGTACAGGGAGCAATTGCGCTTCGTATGGTTGGCCTATTCGGTTATATTGGCAAAGGACATCAACAAGGTCACCGAAGATGATTTGTTGGCACAGGCTAAGGATTTTGATAAATTCAATAATTATCCCTAGGGATATGAGAGCTTCTACTTGACTGTCCAATATTTACTGACAAAGCTAACCTCAGGGACGACCACATTATATGACTTTCCTTGGGCTTTCACGGTAAAATTAATCACTATTTCAACTCATACATAAGTTATATTGAATATAGTTATTATGAATTTGTTTTACTTGCTTCATGTTTACATTTTTTAGGCTTGGGCATTTGAAGCCATTCTTCCCCTCCAAAAGCAGGTAATGGATTTCCCGGATGAGGTTTCTCATCCAAGGATGTTTAGGTGATTGGCTGCAAAGAACAACAATAAAATTAAGGAGGTTGATCTCTTTAACCCTTTGGATGATGCAGTACATCTTCTTCAAGTAAAATAATTGTACTCAATGAAAGATATTGAATAGATGTTATATCTGGAGCAACAGATGTTATATCTGATGCACCAGATCAGATATCTATTGCGATAAATTACCCATATTGTGCCAACTGGTGCAACAGATAGGACATCTCTTGCATCAAATTACCCATTTGTTGCTTTGGTTCTCTGAACTTGAATCCTAATAAATTAACCATCTACTGTAAATTATGCAACAAGTGTGTAATCTGATGTAACATATTATTAATACACATATAGATCATCTGTTATATAATATGTAACCCAGCAGATTACCCGGCTTGTGCAACTGGTGCAACAGATTGGTAATCTATTGCGATAGATGATTGATATTTTTCATCAGATTATCCATGTGTTATTCAGGTTCTCTAAACTCGACTCAAACAGATTTTAACCATCTACTGCAGACTATGCAATAGATGTATAAGCTGATGCAACATATTATGAATCTGTTGCAGAAGTTGACTGTTAAAATGTTAACACAACTATGAAAATTATTATATTATGTGATTTAAATATATATATCTTTTTTTTCTAGGTTGTGCATCCACAGATCGTGCCTACTGAGGGGGAGTCATTGATGACTTCTTATATTACTCTAGGTCATGTTAATACTATAGCAGACGCAACAATAGAGTTAATAAGGAAGGAATTGGATGGAGCAACAACCATAAGAAGAGAAGTTAGGCAAGGTCAGCCTAATGTTGAGACTCTTCATGACCAACCTACTAAGGTAGATTCAGGTGCTTTTTCTGGTGTAGTTGTTGATGTTGGTGGCAGGCATGTTGATGCTGATACCACTCGTGATGATGAGTATGTTGATGCTCACTAAAAATAAATATGTTTGAAAATACCCCTTTTTACCGTTACATAGGTCCCCCTCACCCCTCTTCACCCTCGTGTTCTCATTGCAAGTATAAAGAGTACAAGGATAGCTAGGATAAACTTTTTAAAAAAGTAGAGGCTATATCTAAAGTTGTCGAGGAATTAAAATCCAAGAGAGGTGTAATTCCATCCAAGAAGTTGAGGGAGTGATACATTGCTACATTATTGGTTAGAAGGAAGAAAAGAGCAATAACCGACGTACTCTTCTGTCGAAAATAAAAAATAATTGCACCTCCTCCCTCTAAAAAGTTGTTGAAGTTTAAGGGACATTCAAGAAGAAGGTGGACATATATGTGGAACTTGGTGTCAAAGAGAAGAGGGATCTGTGATAGGCCAAGAATGCCAAGCCAGGTGCACCAGATTACCCCAGGCCTCCCTTTCCCCCCAAGACTTTTAGACTATGACAGATATGTGTATGCAGTACGAAGACAAGGCAATTTTACTTTTCCTAACCTTTCTTTCTAATCTAATCTACCCTATGAAGAAGAAGCTATGCAAAATATATGAAATCTGTTGTAACAGCTGGGTATTCTAGTGCAACTGGTAGTGGTTTTGTTGCAACTTACTATCCATCTGTTGCATTAGTTGCATTGGATTATTGATTCAGAGAACTCTATGCAGTAGATGGACCATCTTTACAATTACTAACCTTATTATCTTCTTATATCACAACATGTTGACAAAATTCTCTGCCTCATGAGGGCAAGACAATTAACGTACCCGAAAGCTTATGACACTGCCAATAGGATAATGAACTTCAACTTCTGCAAGAAGCTCAAGGATAAGTACGATCAACTCAATAATTCCGCATTAGACTGTGGTGTGAGATTTGATTTCTTAGATTCTACGTTAGATTGGGATGAAAAAGAAATGATAAAATATGTTAGAGGGGAGAGGTCAAATCCGCATGGCAAGAGCTGGATTGAGGATACTCGATGAGGAAAAGAGCAATGTTTATGACTGGAATGAACCTCTCATCGAAAATGTCGATCCTTTTCTCCTGATAGAGCCACTGATGGAGCTGTTGCCCATCTTGTTGAGGAAGAGTAAACTGATGAATCATTTTCCAAAGAAAGAGTTAATGTAGAAATCATGGGATTATGGCGGTCGAAACAACAACATGATCCTTCCAAAAAATAATGCCAGTTACGCAAGCGGCTTGCACGCTCTTGCACACCTCGAATATTTGCTGACCGGCACAGTAATGGCTGAGCTAACGACCTTTCTGTGTGACAACACTATGGTAAACTTGTAAGAGGTATGGGCTTATGGGGTACTAACTGGACGCTTGGAGCTTATGTTTATAGAAGAGCCTGTGAAATAATAATTTTTTATTTCAAGTCATATTCCACTTTACTTTAAATTACATGTATATGTAGTGGCAATAGTTTTTATCTGATAGAATGAAAGTTGAGCTTTTTTATAATGCAATAGATTGTCAATCTGTTGTAAAATATGTTTTATCTTTTTTGGCAGATAGTTTATCTGTTGTAATAGGTTGGTCATCTGTTGCACTATGCTGATGTTATTTCTATCTGATCTAAGTCTAAGCTGTTGGAATAGAGAGAAGGCCTGTTTGATAATTTCTAATAGATAACCTAAATTTTACAACATGTGCCTAAATCTGTTTGATATTTTACAGCAATTACACGCTTGAATATCCATGTGCTCAACAACACCAAACCATTAGCAAATACACCACCATGAAAATTTCAGCAATTAAGATTGAAAATCTATGTGCCCAACACCACCAAAACAGTAGCAATAACGACAACAATATAGTATCTTCTTGCTCGATTTTATTTCTTTTCAGAAGCCTTGACTTTCAACAAATCCCAGATTACATGATTTGCTTGTGAAGAGTGTCATTCTTCATACCAATCAAAGTAATCACATCCACCAGTTTCTATAAAAACAAGAACACAATTATAAAATAATTACAAGTCAATAATTAATCAACTAATATTTGAATCTAGTATTCTATTTCAATTAATAAGTTCAAATCTAAGGAAAAAATAAAATTCATAGACAAAATAAAATAAATCAAAGCCTTAAGAAATTAGCTAAAATAAAATCAATGAATAAATAAAATGTAAAAATTTTTTTATGGGTACAGATCTCAACAAATACATCAACAATTTTAGTATTGATGCCAAGGATTCCTAAGGAGGGGTGAGGTTATTACTTTGACAGACTCAAGCTATAAAGATCTACTCAATATGGACAAGTTGTTCTTCATCTGGTGCTATGAAATTTGGCTTTGCTCATCGTCGATCTTTATTGTCACTTACGTACGGTTTCTGCACTTTATGTTCTTCGTATTTCCATAAAAAGAGTAGAGTAGCATATTGTCAATGCTATTCAGCAGTCGCTTCTACATCCACCTGGAAATCCAGAATTGGTCAATGCTAATCACGGAGATACGACAAAATGAAAAAGGATAACTCATCTGTTCTAGCAAATCAAACGGGTCTACCTCTTGTTTTAAATTATCCCAAATAGATTATATTTTTATTGCAATAATTAATCAACTGATGGATTAAATTTCTACATGAGAAAGACCTGTATGATAATTTCCAATGGATGAACCATTTGTTGTAACATATGACTCATCTATTGCAGCAGATAGGTCATCTGTTAGTACAAATAAAAGCGCTATGAAAAGCTGTTTGATTTGTTCAAACAGATGACACATATGTCGCAACAGGTACTTTATCTGGTGCAATAAGTTAGTCAACTGTTACAACAGATGCAGATATCTGTTTGATAATTTTCAGCAGATGTGTCATGCATTGAAATATAAATGTGTCTATTTATTAGTTGGAAGACATATATATTCACCTTGTTTAGCTCGTGCTACTCTCCTTTGGACATTGTACATTGTACATTGCTTAGTGCAACATACGAACAGAGGATTTGTAATTTCGCTCTTTTGGATGCTTGATAATGCTTGGAAATCACTTTCCTTCTCCTCTTAGCTTTAATCTCTAATGGAGTGGATGAGAATAAAATCCTCTTTGATAGAATGATACCCCTCTTAGACGTCAATTTCTTTACAAAAGTAGTTAATGTATTAATAGCATTAATCACTACATCATGTTTCGACCTGCAGTTGTATACAGAACATTCGCTTGGAGAGGCAAAATCTATATAAACAGTATGATCATACTCATAATGGTTTGTTTTAAATACTGTAAAAGGAGAATTATTAGCACCAATTGTAGCACCACTACCACCACCACCAACTCTATCACCACTAAGACCATCAACGATAATAAGCCCACTCTCCAAAATTATTTTTCTTATAATGGCTGTTGCTCCAAGCAATTCCATTTTTATTTTGTCAATGACCTTAGGGTCCGATAAAGTTTGGACAGACCGTAAAGTAAGAAAAAATGACATCTTCAACTTTTGGTTAGTAGGAACTAGAGACGGATGCACAATCTAACATAAATCATTACATATATTAGAATGATGATTAGATCATTCAAAAAAATTATTAATTAAAATAAAAACATAATTATAATTATACTTACTGCATCCTTCGGGGGGTTGAAGAGATCAAGAAATTTTGCTTTTTTATCAGTTTTTGCAGATAGCCATCTCAAGATTCTTGGGCAGAAAACTTCTTCCTGGTAGTTTACCTGTTGTCTCAAATGAGGAATGACTTCAAACGCCCAAGGCTATAAAGTAATGACAATAAATCCAACTACTATTAAATAAAAAAATGAATGATATCATAATAAAAGAAATAAATGAAATATTTACCATGAAAACCCATGGAAAGCCATATAAGTTGACAGTCTTTGGCGCTAATGGAGTCAACAAATATTGGACAGTCATTTTGAAGCTTTCATAACCCCAAGGATAGAAGTTAAATGCCTCAAGATCCTCAGAGAGATTTGTTGTTAACGTCTCTCGCCCAAAGAATATTATGTACAAACCAAACCAAGCACAACGACTGCTTGTGCTTCTTTGAAAGTTCTTTACCTTTTAACACTTCTATCAAATTTTTATTTTTGAAGCTTGGACCAATAATGGACACCAGATCAACACAATTACACGACTTGCCTTTGCCTTTTTTGGGTATGCGGGGTGCTTTTTTTGGGTTAGAATAGGTATAACTTGAGAAGGAGAATAACATTTTAGTCCAGTAACTATGGCAAACTCCTTCCAACCAAAACAAATAGGCATGCCACAGTAATTTATCCATACCTCATCCATCTTATCTTTGTTTTCATACATAAACCTATACTTGAGAAGTTCATATATTATTTTTATTTAGAAATGAGCATTGTTGTCCTTCGATAAATCAAGATATTTCCCAAAGCAGTTGTCTCTAAAATAAGCATCCAATTTTTGTTCTCAAAGTATTTTTTTAAAAAGCGTCAAAAGATTTTCCCATGGATGACTTAACCACAAAATCATCCATTAAATCTGTGGCACCATCACACTGCATTCTCACAAGATAACGATTAATGCTAAAGGTTTTGACCAACTCTTCGGCGGAAGGGCTATTCATATTTGGATCATCTCTTTTGAAACATTCCCTCCCCCTGTTCATTATATTTTACTCCTGATTGAGATAACACTTGTAAAGCAAGCTCATAGAGTGGTGGATGTAGCCTAGCTGCTTCATTTGTTCCTTTACTTGGACTTGATTCGACTTCTATTCTTTTGGAAGCCATATTATCTAAAATTAACAGGAATATAAAAAAATATATTATAGTTGATTAATGCATCGTTACAAAAGGATAACAGTAAAATAACAATTCCAACAGATCACTTATCTGTTGTACTAATTAGTATATCTATTGCAGCATAAAACAAATCTGTTGTAGTGGATGACCAATCTTTTGCAATAATACAAAATATATCACTTATGTTTTAAGGTAGATGAATGGTCTGTGCAACAGATCACACATTGTTGCAACATGAGTGATCTGTTAGAATAGTTAAATAACCTGTTGCAGTAGATGAGTAATCTATTGCAACAATACAAAATATATCACTCACCTATTTAGAAAAATGAATTGTCTGTGCAGCAAATCACACATTTATTGCAACATTATCTATTGTAACATATGAGTGATCTGTTAGAACAGTTAAATAACCTGTAGCAACGACTGAGTAATCTATTGTGATAATATAAAATATATCACTCATCTGTTGAGAAAGATGAATGTTCTGTAAAATAGATCACACATTTATTGCAACATATGAGTGATTTGTTGGAACAATTAACTAACTTGTAGCAATGGCTGAGTAACCTGTTGCGATAATATAAATCATATCACTCATCCATTGATAAAGATGAATGGTCTGTGCGATAGGTCACACATCTATTGCAACACATGAGTGATCTATTGGAATAGTTATTAATGATCAATATTATGTAGATTTCTTCGAACATTGAGTCATCTATCACGACAGATAAATGATCAGTTGGAAAAATCATGTCTTAGAGATGTCTTGTTGGAAGAGTTGATATGTTTATCCAATAGGAGCTTTATCTGTTGCATCATATCATTAATTCAATGGTTCTTCTATTGCATCAGATGGTTAATCAGTTGTATCAGATTTTTTATCCGATGCTTAATCTATTGCAACATGTGGTTGCATCAGATAGTTAAATTGTTGCATCATATGATAAATATGTTGCATCAGATGATTAATCTGTTACATCAAAATTGTAATATGATGGTTTCTCTATAATAGCCCCAAAAATTTTTTCGTTGAAATTTTATGCGTAAATGTGTTAGGATCCTATCTACGAGAATGATTTATAATTTTTTTGTGTGTCATTTATTGGATTTTGACCCACCATTTCATAGAGCATCTAATAAGCTTTCCAACGATATGTGGATCACCCAAAACAGACACTCGAGCGATGAGTTACGACCATTCCGATCAAACTACGACCATTTCGATCGAACTGTGAACAGTAAAATGTGCAGGAAAAAAAATACTGCAGCCAGACAATTTTTTTGTTCAAATTAAAATAATCATAACTCCTTGTACATAATGAACTGCATGAGCTACTATATATCAATGGAAATCCCTGAGAGTCTTCTTTCCAATGAAATTGGTTTCATCTAATTTGGACATCGAAGTAAAAAGTTATGGCCAATTTACTTCAGCCTATCGGATAGATCACTGAAGGGCATATTTGACATTAATTGATTTTTAAAGGTATTTTGATCATTTCCCATTATGGTAATCCTCTATATATACCCCCTTTGAGCTGAGAATTGTCATTAATTTTTTTTTTCTCATTTCTCTTATATCTCTCTCTCAAAATATATGTATATATATATATAGAAGAAGAGGAGTTAGGGTTAGGGTTCCAATAGGGGGAAAATCGATTCAAGGCTTCACTTCACGAATTGCTTTCGTCAATCTCTTTGGCTACAAAATCTAAGGTATGCAAGTGTTTATCTATGGGCTCCTTTCATCCATAGAGCCCACAAATCCTTTTTCAAAGGCTCAAGATACATGTGTGTGTGTATATATATATATATATATGATTATACTTTCTAAATTTTCATTATGTATGTACGTAGTATTCACATGATGGTTGAGATACAGGTGTGGGATGATTATGTGTGTTGGTTGAAGTATATGTGTGATGGTTGGTGATTATGTTGTTGAAGTTGATGATATCCAAGAAGGGATATTTGTATGTTTGTGGAAACTATGGTGGTGTGTGATGTATAAATATATGAAATGAGTGATTGAATACTTGTAATCTTGATGAATCCACCTATGCCTAAGAAATGTATGTAAGGTGTTTTTGAAAATACCTAAGAGACTAGAGATTTTGTTTTTATAACATAATAGGTCCAAAATTAATTGATTATGAATATATGATGATTTAAATTGTTAAGCCTTGATTTATACTATTATTCCATTATTTCATTATTATGACTTGATAATTGTTATTGGGAATTATATATCCCTACTAATAATTGATATGTCAAATATTTTTTAAATGTGAGTTGGATTGTGAATTGAGAAATGTGGATGTTGAAGTTGAAGGATGATGGTGTTGTGGTGCATTAAATTGAGAATTAAACCTATGCCCTAAATGGTGCATGTAAGGTGATTGCTAAAATGCCTATGTGAAGAAGAATTAAGTATTTGACATGTTTGTTATCCAAATTATGATTTCATGCCATATCCACATGCTTAACTTATGTCTACCATATGTTTGACAAAATATTTAAGAGAATAGGAAACTATGCATTGTGGTTCATTAGGTCTTAAAAGATAAATTCATGCTTTGTTCCTACGGATAGTTGATTTCCTTGAATTTGTGGTGCGTTGTGGGTGTATGATGGAATGCCATGATGAATTGTTGAGGTAACTATGATATTTGCGCATAGTATTTGCTGTGGACCCAAAGCATGCTCCCCACGTGTTCGATTGGATGCTTATATAAAGAAATGAGGCCATTTGATTTGCTAAGTGTGAAGTCCTCAATTATTTGTTGCGTATAATGGCCTATGGGCATGTTGTGTATGAGTTATCTATCTTGTGTTACTTTATGCTATTGTGTGCTGGGGGTACATATGCCCGAAATAGTTTGCTGGTCTAGAGCTGAGTCAGTTTCATGGTAATCTCAATCGAGCGATGAACAATGAACTTTTGGTTAGTTTCAAAACTTGGGGAAAACTTAGTAATCTCAGAAATCATTCTTTATCGAATAATCGGGCCATGAAGCTCTAAAATCTTACATATCAATTCACACCGTTACAGACCTCTGTATATTTTGTGAGATAGTAATCTTATCTTAAAAGTAAGTGGCATTTAGAAATACTCCGTCAGAGAACGGAATCAAGCGAACTCTATCATATTGATAAAGTATCATAATGTGAGAACAGATTCAGTTCAGTCAAGTACAGTTAAGAATCGGTTAAGTGTCTTTCAGTTGGGAGTAGGATTCAGCACCGAGCGAGCTAAGGATGGGAACATTCCTGCGAGTAGAGGGTTTGATTCCTGGTAGCAATCCTTATGCTACAAAACTACATCTCCAGCGTAGGATGAGATATCTATACTGCGAGTAGAGGGTTATATAAGGTGGTTGTCTTGCGAGTAGAGGGTCCCACTATTCTCGTTTGAGGTCCTGATAGTAGAGGGTCCTATGCAGTTGTCTTTACTGGTGGCACGGTATTGACACCCTTCCAGCTGGGGTACAGGTTGGATCCCACTTGTGGTAAGTGGGGCATGTCGGTTAAATGATCACTCCCATAGTTTCAGTAACAGTCTCAGAAAAGAACTTAGTTAATGTGCAGAAGTTGAGGCAGTCAGATACAGGCCTCCCAGTATTACTATCATTATCATTGAGTAGAGAGACTTCCCGCGAGATGAGGGTTGCTCTCGAACTTATTTACCCATTATAATTATCATTGAGTATAGAGACTTTCTGCTAGATGAGGGTTGATCTCAGATTCAGTTGTTCAGTGTTCTAGAGTTGGTGAATTTGAATATCAAATATCAGTAATATCAGTTATATAATTTCTCAGTATGTATAAGTACAAATGTCAGCTCTAGTAGCTTCAGATACTCAGCATCTTATTGTCAGTATTATTATTTTTGGGTGTTAGCGTTGAAAATGTAACATTCGGTGTCATGATGATTTTAGTTGTACTTTATGCATCCATATGTGTATTGTTGATCAGACATGTTTCAAAATTGGTAACTGCAGAGTTTCTATATATGTTTATTCCAGCGAATACATATTATTCAGATTGTTATGTTTGTGCATAAGCCTTATATTTTACCTTACCCTATCTTTGCATACTCGGTGTATTCTTATACTGACGGATTCTCACTATGGTGTTTTCCCCATCATAGGTTCATAAGAGCGAGATTCAGAGTATATTTAGCTGTTAGATCTTGCAGCAGTGGGTGCAGCAGTGAGTCCTTATCATTCGAGGATATTCTATTTCAGTGTTTTGATAATTTTAGTAGACGAAGTTTGTTGGAGAATTGTCCTTTCAACTCCATAGTTCAGACAGTTTAGAGGCTTTTCAGACAGATGTATTGATATTTAGTTTTCAGTCTTGTATATTTAGATATTTGAACCTTATGGCTAGATTTAGCCAGTTTTCGCATTTATCGTATTATATTATGTAGTGAACAGATACGGATATCAGTGAAGTGTTAGCTTGTGGATCCTCGAGGTTATGAACACCGTGTGGCATTCCGGTTCATAGGAATCGAGGTTTAAAACTTGGTATTAGAGCCTAAGGTTAAACAGTGTCCTAGGGAGTCTGAAAAGTCGCATCTAGTAGAATCTTGTACAAGAGTGTGTTGCATGCCACATTCATGTACGGGAGGCTATGGGATGTTTAGAAGAGTTTTTGTTCCTTCATGATACAGATCATGCTATAGAAAGTATTTCCAAGAGAGTTATGTAGACTTGTAATGATCTACTTATGTCAGATTTACCTTACTCTTAAGGTAACAGAAGTAGTGAAGCCAAAGTCTTTCAGCTAGAACTTTCTTTGAGGGTCCCCGCAGATAGTTTCGGGATAGTGTTCTCTAAATTGAGAAGAGTATGCCTTATGGGGTTAGCTGTTTATATGGTGAATGAATAGTCTTGAAATTATATATGTATGAATCTAAGTGTGGAAGTTGGGAATTATATGTGTTGATTGATAGAGATATAGCTGCGATTCTCATGGTGTGGAGAAGTATAAGTTTAAGAGATGTGATATTTGAAGGATATAATAAGAATAGTATGTTTATTAAAGATTTGTTGATATTCATGTTATGTTTTAGAAGCTAAGCTTGAATCTTTGACGAATGTAAGTTTGTTGACTCTAAACTAAGTATTAAGATGTGAGTGTGGTATTAGTAGCCTATGAAGAAATCAAAGCAGATAATGTGTTTAGTGAGACAAGTAGGTGTTGAAAAGAGTGTGTGTATATGATGATGATTGTAGAGACTAAGGAAAGATAAGAGTTGTATTCCAAGAAGTAACATTGATATTGAATTTATGTTTTCAGGTATAGTCTTTTTGGATGAATTAAGTTATCATTTTGTACACCGTTGTACCTCAGACTCTAGAGTATATTGGTTGTAGTTCATTTCGAGGTTTAGCCAAGTGTTTAAAAGTGTCTGACGATGACTTAAAGCTGAGAGGATGATGATAGAGAAAGTGACAAGTTAGACCCTCAGAATCTGGTAGTGGTGCCAGTAGGTATAGAAAAGCAGTAAAGAAAGACAGTTCCCGATCCATTCTTATTTCAGTGAAATTTGTCTAGAGGGACCTTGGGTCCCAAGGGGGAGATACCCCATAATGTTATAATAATTGCATGTCTATGCTCTTTCTATGATGTTAACCTTTTCGTTAATTGCATTTCTAGTTATGCTTTCAAGAATTTGGTATATTAGGTATATTTATATTTAATATGCACGTTCAATAGAAAGGAACTCGAATTGTGGGCATGTTTGAATATGTATTAAAGAGATTGGTTGGGTTTTGATTCTGTGATCTGAGATGCACGTGTGTTGTGAAAATTTACCCATGAGTGGGTTGTTGAATGTTTAATGCAATAGATGTGCATGACTAGTGAAAGTACGCAGAATATTGGTTGCTTCAGTGTGTGGTTACGTTTGAGATGTGTTGCTATCGTGAATAAACCCAGTCGATTAGTATTCTTGATCTGGCCTTCACATTCAAGGACGAACGTTTCTAAGGGGGAGATGATGTAATACCCCAAAAAATTTTTTCGTAGAAATTTTGAGCGTAAATATATAAAATACTATCTTTGAGAATCATTTATAATTTTTCTGTGTGTCATTTCTTGGATTTCGACCCACCATTTCGTAGAGCATCGAATAAGATTTCCAACGATATATGGATAACCTAAAACGGACACTCGAGTGATGAGTTATGATCATTCCGATCAAACTACAACCATTCTGATCGAACTGTGAACAGTGAAATGTGCAGGAAAAAAATACTGCAGGCAGACGATTTTTTTGGTCAACTTCAAACGATCATAACTCCTTGTACATAATGAACTGTGTGAGCGTCTATATATCAACGAAAATACCTGAGTCTTCTTTCCAATAAAGTTGGTTTCATCCAATTTGGACATCGAAGTAAAAGGTTATGGCCAATTTACTTCATCCTATTGGATAGATCACTGAAGGGCTGATTTGACATTAATTGATTTTTAAAGGTACTTTGGTCATTTCCCATTATGGTAACCCTCTATATATACTCCCTTTGAGCTGAGAATTGTCAATCATTTTTTTTCTCATTTCTCTTATATCTCTCTCTGAAAATATATGTATATATATGTATGTATATATATATATATACATATATGGGTTCCTTTCGTCCATAGATCCCACAAATCCTTTTTCAAAGGCTCAAGATACATGTGTGTATATATATATATATGATTATACTTTCTAAATTTTCATTGTGCGTGTGTGTAGTATTCACATGATGGTTGAGATATATGTGTGGGATGATTATGTGTGTTGGTTGAAGTATATGTGTGTAGTATTTGTGTGATGGTTGGTGATTATGTTGTTGAAGTTGATGATATCTAAGAAGGGATCTTTGCATGTTTGTGGAAACTATGGTGGTGTGTGATGTATAAATATATGAAATAGGTGATTGAATACTTGTAATCTTGATGAATCCACCTATGCCTAAGAAGTGCATGTAAGGTGTTTGTGAAAATACCTAAGAGACTAGAGATTTTGTTTTTATAACATAATAGGTCCAAAATTAATTGATTATGAATATATGATGATTTAAATTGTTCAGCCTTGATTTATACTATTATTTCATTATTTTCTTGGTATGACTTGATAATTGTTATTGGGAATTATATATCCCTACTAATGATTGATATGTCAAATATTTTCTAAATGTGAGTTGGATTGTGAATTGAGAAATGTGGATGTTGAAGTTGAAGGATGATGGTGTTGTGGTGCATGAAATTGAGCATTAAACCTATGCCCTAAATGATGCATGTAAGGTGATTGCTAAAATGACTATGTGAAGAAGAATTAAGTATTTGACATGTTTGTTATCCAAATTATGATTTCATTCCATATCCACATGCTTAACTTATGTCTACCATATGTTTGACAAAATATTTAAGAGAATAGGAAACTATGCATTGTGGTTCATTAGGTCTTAAAAGATAAATTCATGCTTTGTTCCTATGGATAGTTGATTTTCTTGAATTTGTGGTGCGTTGTGGGTATATGATGGAATGCCATGATGAATTATTGAGGTAACTATGATGTTAATGCGTAGTATTTGCTGTGGACCCAAAGCATGCTCCCCACGTGTTTGATTGGATGCTTATATGAAGAAATGAGGCCATTTGATTTGCTAAGTGTGAAGTCCTCAATTATGTGTTGCGTATGATGGCCTATGGGTATGTTGTGTATGATTTATCTATCTTGTGTTACTTTATGCTATTGTGTGCTGGGGGTACGTATTCCCGAAATAGTCTGCTGGTCTAGAGCTGAGTCAGTTTCATGGTAATCTCAATCGAGCGATGAACAATGAACTCCCGTTAGTTTAAAACTTGGGGAAAACTTAGTAATCTCAGAAATCATTCTTTATCGAATAATTGGGCCATGAAGCTCTGAAATCTTACATATCAATTCACTCCATTATAGCCCTCTGTACATTTTGTGAGATAGTAAGCTTATCTTAAAAGTAAGTGGCATTTAGAAATACTCCATCAGAGAACGGAATCAAGTGAACTCTATCATATTGATAAAGTATCATAATGTGAGAACAGATTCAATTCAGTTGAGTACAGTTAAGAATAGTTAAGTGTCTTTCAGTTGGGAGTAGGATTCAGCACCGAGCGAGCTAAGGGTGGGAACATTCCTGCGAGTAGAGGGTTTGATTCCTGATAGTAATCCTTATGCTCCAGAACTACGTCGCCAGCATAGGTTGAGACATCTATCCTGCAAGTAGATGGTTAGATGAGGTGGTTGTCCTGCGAGTAGAGGGTCCCACCATTCTCGTTTGAGGTCCTGATAGTAGAGGGTCCTATGCAATTGTCTTTACAGGTGGCGCGGTATTGACACCCTTCCATCTGGGGTACAGGTTGAATCCCACTTGTAGTAAGTGGGGCATGTAGGTGAAATGATCACTTCCACAGTTTCAGTAACAGTCTCAGAAAAAAACTCAATTAATGTGCAGAAGTTGAGGCTGTCAGATACAGGTCTCAGAAAAATACTCCGTTAATAATCCATTATCATTGAGTATAGAGACTTCCTGCTAGATGAGGGTTGATCTCAGATTCAGTTGTTCAGTATTCCAGAGTTGGTGAATTTGAATATCAAATATCAGTAATATCAGTTATCCAATTTCTCAGTATGGATAAGTATAGATGTCAGCTCTAGTAGCTTCAGATACTCAGTATCTTATTGTCAGTATTATTATTTTCGGGTGTCAGCGTTCAAAATATAACATTCGTGTCATGATGATTTCAGTTGTACTTTATGCATCCATGTGTGTATTGTTGATCAGCCATGTTTCAAAATTGGTAACTGCAGAGTTTCTATATATGTTTATTCCAGCGAATACATATTATTCAGATTGTTATGTTTGTGCATAAGCCTTATATTTTACCTTACCCTATCCTTGCATATTCGGTATATTCTTGCACTGACGTATTCGTGCTATGGTGTTTTCCCCACCATAGGTTCATAAGAGTGAGATTCAGAGTATATTTATCTGTCAGATCTTGTAGCAGTGGGTGCAGCAGTGAGTCCTCATCATTCGAGGATATTCTATTTCAGTGTTTTGATGATTTTAATAGACAGAGTTAGTTGGGGAATTGTACCTTCAACTCCACAGTTCAGACAGTGTAGAGGCTTTTCAGACAGATGTATTGATATTTAGTTTTCAGTACTGTATATTGAGATTTTTGAACCTTATAGCCAGATTTAGCCAGTTTCCGCATTTATCGTATTATATTTTGTAGTGAACAGATACGGATATCAGCGAAGGGTTAGCTTGTGGTCCCTCAGGGTCACGAGCACCATGTGGCATTCTGGTTCATAGGAATTGGGGCATTACAAACTTGGTATCAGAGCCTAAGGTTCAACAGTATCCTACGGAGTCTGAAAAGCCACATCTAGTAGAGTCTTGTACAAGAGTGTGTTGCGTGCCATATTCATGTACGGGAGGCTATGGGATGTTTAGAAGAGTTTTCGTTCGTTCATGATCCAGATCGTGGTATAGAAAATTTTCCAAGAGAGTTATGTAGAATCTTGTAATGATCTACTTATGTCAGATTTACCTTACTCTTAAGGTAACAGAAGTAGTGAAGCCAAAGTCTTTCAGATAGAACTTTCTATGAGGGTCCCCACAGATAGTTTTGAGATAGTGTTCTCTAAAGTGAGCAGAGTATGCCTTATGGGGTTAGCTGTTTATATGGTGAATGAATAGGCTTGAAATTATATATGTAAGAATCTAAGTGTGGAAGTTGGGAATTATATGTGTTGATTGATAGAGATATAGATGCGATTCTCATGGTGTGGAGAAGTATAAGTTTAAGAGATATGATATTTGAAGGCTAGAATGAGAATAGTATATTTATTAAAGATTTGTGGATATTCATGTTATGTTTTAGAAGCTAAGCTTGAATCTTTGACGAATGTAAGTTTGTGGACTCCAAACTAAGTATTAAAATGTGAGTGTGGTATTAGTAGCCTATGAAGAAATCAAAGCAGATAATGTGTTTAGTGAGACAAGTAGGTGTTGAAAAGAGTGTGTGTATATGATGATGATTGTAGAGTCTAAGGAAATATAAGAGTTGTATTTCAAGAAGTAGCATTGGTATTGAATTTATGTTTTCAGGTGTAGTCTTTCTGGATGAATTAAGTTATCATTTTGTGCACCGTTGTGCCTCAGACTCTAGAGTACATTGGTTGTAGTTCATTTTGAGGTTTAACCAAGTGTTCAAAAGTGTCTGACGATGACTTAAAGCTGAGAGGAGGATGATAGAGAAAGTGACAAGTTAGGCTCTCAGAATCTAGTAGTGATGCCAGTAGGTATGAAAAAGCAGTAAAGGGAGACAGTTCCTGACCCATTCTTATTTCAGTGAAATATGTCTAGAGGGACCTTGGGTCCCAAGGGGTAGATACCCCATAATGTTATAATAATTGCATGTCCATGCTCTTTCTATGATGTTAGCCTCATCGTTCGTTGCATTTCTAGTTATGCTTTCGAGATTTTGGTTCATTAGGTATATTCGTATTTAATATGCATATTCAATAGAAAGGAACTCGAATTGTGGGCATGTTTGAATATGTATTAAAGAGATTGGTTGGGTTATGATTTTGTGAATCTGAGATGCATGTGTGTTGTGAAAATTTACCCATGAGTAGGTTGTTGAATGTTTTATGCGATAGATGTGCATGACTAGTGAAAGTACGCAGAGTATTGGTTGCTTCAGTCGTGTGGTTATGTTTTGAGATGTGTTGCTGTCTTGAATAAACCCAGTCGATTAGTGTTCTTTATCTGGCCTTCACATTCGAGGACAAATGTTTCCAACGATATGTGGATCACCCAAAACGGACACTCGAGCGATGTGTTACAATCATTCCGATCAAACTATGACCATTCTGATCGAACTGTGAACAGTAAAATGTGCAGGGAAAAAAAATACTGCAGGCAGGCGATTTTTTTGGTCAACTTCAAACGATCATAACTCCTTGTACATAATAAACTGTGTGAGCTTCTATATATCAACGGAAATCCCTGAGAGTCTTCTTTCGAATGAAATTGGTTTCATCCAATTTGGACATTGGAGTAAAAAGTTATGGCCAATTTACTTCAGCCTATCGGATAGATCACTGAAGGGAAGATTTGACATTAATTGATTTTTAAAGGTATTTTGGTCATTTCCCATTATGGTAACCCTCTATATATACCCCCTTTGAGCTGAGAATTGTCATTAATTTTTTTTTCTCATTTCTCTTATATCTCTCTCTCAATATATATATATATATATATATATATAGAAGAAGAGGAGTTAGGGTTAGGGTTCCAATTGGGGTAAAATCGATTCAAGGCTTCGCTTCGCGAATTGCTTCCGTCAATCTCTTCGGCTACAAAATCTAAGGTATGCAAGTGTTTATCTATGGGCTCCTTTCGTCCATAGAGCCCACAAATCCTTTTTCAAAGGCTCAAGATACATGTGTGTGTATATATATATATATGATTATACTTTCTAAATTTTCATTGTGTATGTACGTAGTATTCACATGATGGTTGAGATATATGTGTGGGATGATTATGTGTGTTGGTTGAAGTATATGTGTGATAGTTGGTGATTATGTTGTTGAAGTTGATGATATCCAAGAAGGGATCTTTTTATGTTTGTGGAAACTATGGTGGTGTGTGATGTATAAATATATGAAATGGGTGATTGAATACTTGTAATCTTAATGAATCCACCTATGCCTAAGAAGTGTATGTAAGGTGTTTGTGAAAATACCTAAGAGACTAGAGATTTTGTTTTTATAACATAATAGGTCCAAAATTAATTGATTATGAATATATGATGATTTAAATTGTTCAGCCTTGATTTATACTATTATTCCATTATTTCATTGTTATGACTTGATAATTGTTATTGGGAATTATATATCCCTATTAATGATTGATATGTCAAATATTTTTTAAATGTGAGTTGGATTGTGAATTGAGAAATGTGGATGTTGAAGTTGAAGGATGATGGTGTTGTGGTGCATTAAATTGAGAATTAAACCTATGTCCTAAATGGTGCATGTAAGGTGATTGCTAAAATGCCTATGTGAAGAAGAATTAAGTATTTGAAATGTTTGTTATCCAAATTATGATTTCATTCCATATCCACATGCTTAACTTATGTCTACCATATGTTTGACAAAATATTTAAGAGAATAGGAAACTATGCATTGTGGTTCATTAGGTCTTAAAAGATAAATTCATGCTTTGTTCCTATGGATAGTTGATTTCCTTGAATTTGTGGTGTATTGTGGGTGTATGATGGAATGCCATGATGAATTGTTAAGGTAACTATGATGTTTGTGCGTAGTATTTGCTGTGGACCCAAAGCATGCTCCCCACGTGTTTGATTGGATGCTTATATGAAGAAATGAGGCCATTTGATTTGCTAAGTGTGAAGTCCTCAATTATGTGTTGCGTATAATGGCCTATGGGCATGTTGTGTATGAGTTATCTATCTTGTGTTATTTTATGCTATTGTGTGCTGGGGGTATGTATGCCCGAAATAGTCTGCTGGTCTAGAGCCGAGTCAGTTTCATGGTAATCTCAATCGATCAATGAACAATGAACTCCTTGTTAGTTTCAAAACTTGGGGAAAACTCAGTAATCTCGGAAATCATTCTTTATCGAATAATAGGGCCATGAAGATCTGAAATCTTACATATCAATTCACTCTGTTACAGACCTCTGTACATTTTGTGAGATAGTAATCTTATCTTAAAAGTAAGTGGCATTTAGAAATACTCCGTCAGAGAACGGAATCAAGCGAACTCTATCATATTGATAAAGTATCATAATGTAAGAACAGATTTAGTTTATTTGAGTACAGTTAAGAACCGGTTAAGTGTCTTTCAATTGGGAGTAGGATTCAGCACCAAGCGAGCTAAGGATGGGAACATTCCTGCGAGTAGAGGGTTTGATTCCTGGTAGCAATCCTTATGCTCCAGAACTACGTCGCCAGCGTAGGTTGAGATATCTATCCTGCGAGTAGAGGGTTAGATGAGGTGGTTGTCCTGCAAGTAGAGGGTTCCACCATTCTCGTTTGAGGTCCTGATAGTAGAGGGTCCTATGCAGTTGTCTTTACTGCTGGCTCGGTATTGACACCCTTCCAGATGGGGTACAGGTTGGATCCCACTTGTGGTAAGTGGGGCATATCGTTTAAATGATCACTCCCATAGTTTCAGTAACAGTCTCAGAAAAGAACTCAGTTAATGAGCAGAAGTTGAGGCTGTCAGATACAGGCCTCCCAGTATTGCTATCATTATCATTGAGTAGAGAGACTTCCTGCGAGATGAGGGTTGATATTGAACTTATTTACCCATTATCATTGAGTATAGAGACTTCTGTCTAGATGAGGGTTGATCTCAGATTCAGTTGTTCAATATTCCAGAGTTGGTGAATTTGAATATCAAATATCAGTAATATAAGTTATCCGATTTCTCAGTATGGATAAGTACAGATGTCAGCTCTAGTAGCTTCAGATACTCAGTATCTTATTGTCAGTATTATTATTTTTGGGTATCAGCGTTCAAAATGTAACATTCGGTGTCATGATGATTTTAGTTGTACTTTATGCATCCATATGTGTATTGTTGATCAGACATGTTTCAAAATTGGTAACTGCAGAGTTTCTATATATGTTTATTCCAGCGAATACATATTATTCAGATTGTTATGTTTGTGCATAAGCCTTATATTTTACCTTACCTTAGCCTTGTATACTTGGTACATTCTTGTACTGACGCATTCGCGCTATGGTGTTTTCCCCACCATAGGTTCATAAGAGCGAGATTCAGAGTATATTTATCTGTCAGATCTTATAGCAATAGGTGCAGCAGTGAGTTCTCATCATCCGAGGATATTCTATTTTAATATTTTGATGATTTTAGTAGACGGAGTTAATTGGGGAATTGTCCCTTCAACTCCACAGTTCAGACAGTGTAGAGGCTTATCAGATAGATGTATTGATATTTAGTTTCCATTACTGTATATTTAGATGTTTGAACCTTATGGCCAGATTTAGCCAGTTTTCGCATTTATCGTATTATATTATGTAGTGAACAAATAGGGATATCAGTGAAGGTTTAGCTTGTGGTCCCTCGGGGTCACTAGCACCGTGTGGCATTTCGGTTCATGGGAATCGGGGTGTTACATTTCTAGTGCATTAGATGGTTTATCTGCTGCATCATCTGACAACTATATTGTATTAGATGGTTAATATGTTTCACCAGATGGATAATCTGTTGGATAAAACAAAAAATAGTAGTATGATTTTTTTCAACAGAAAAACAACAATATCACCATTTTTACCAAGAACAAGAACAGAACAAATCAACCCAAATCGTTGTTTTGTTTTTATAAACACAAACAACAAAAATCAAACTTCCAAAAAGGCAACAAACAACAAAAAATCATAAATCACTTGAAAAGAGAAGAGAAGAAATACCAAAAATTAGGATTTTATTCAGACCACATTTTAAATTAAAGCAACAACTATTGAAATTGTTAACCAATACTATAAGACAAGTTGTCTCAAGTTCCTCATTTTCTTCAAAACTACAAAGGCTATAAAATTTTACCTGTGAAAGAAGAAAATGAATGATGATGAATTCAAAGTTGTTGTGGCCGGAGAACAAGGCTGTCATATCAATTGAAGGTTGAAGAATTCAAATCTCTTGTGATCGAAGAGCAAGACTATCACGTCGATTGAAGGTTGAAGTCAAAAAGGAACTTGAAGCCTAACTATTTGTCGTTGAATGTTGAAGTCGCCGAGAATTAAAAGGAGAAATTTGAAGAACTTTTGGTAGAGTTGAGAGAAGGTATCGAGAGAGAGAGGAGAGAGACTGATTGATTTGGATTGAAGAGGAGTGTGAGTTGGGTTGATTTGTATTTTTGAAAAGATTAGAAAGTTTTGAAAATATTAATCAAGTTCACAATTAACTTAATCAAGTTTCCTAATGATGTTTGACCCTTTAAGTTGGTCAATGTCACCAATCCTTCATTCAAGACCTAAAAGAAACCTTTCCTACAATTTTCTCTAGATACTTGGATAATTAAGTATTCTTATTTTTCTTAGAATTGCTTAAAACATCATTAATTGTTAATTGTATTCTAATACTTTAACCTTTGTGATTTGTCCCTTCGAAGTAGAGTGACATTCTCACATTAATTTTGCTAGTAACATGGTTAAGTTAACTCGCAATAATGAATTTTCTTTGAAAGAGAAAACTAGCATTTCATTTTAAACAAAAATTTGCTAAGTTTGAAACCGATTGTGTTGCCTTAAAAATTGATTTGTTAATGAAAATGGGCATCACAACCTCAATGTATGCTTAAAACAAAAAATAAAATTTCAATATTAATTCAGTAGGAGAACAAGTCGCTATAAGATTTGGATTTTTCAAAAGAACATAAATCAAAAACTTCAATTTATTTCAATAAATCAGATAATCTCGATGTTTTTACGTTACAACACTTGTTTGGGTTTCTGATTTCAAAATGGTTCAAAAGTGCGAGGTATATATACATGTAAATTACCATCTACAAGGTATACTTTATCACTATTATCATTATTTAATTTCTTTAAATTATAATAATAATTTAAATCAATATTATTATTCACGTTTTACTTTAACTATACCTGCACGTATATATTTTATTTTTACATTCGTTTTATCTATCTTTGCCTGTTACATATCTTATTACTTTCTTCCATTTAAAAATGAATGCTAGCGTGATTTCCTTATATCTTAATTAATTATGCGCAAGCCTATTTTACTCCCTGGCTTACATATCATATGTTTTAACATCCTTATTTTTTCTTTAGGATAGACACATTTATATAAACTCATTTTCAAATCAAATAAAATGCTCTTAGATTAGCATGTTTATTTTATAATAAATTCTAACACATGTTCAAAATTATATTCTCTCTTATTTTGCACAAATTTCATTTTTTTTACGCCATTAAACATTATATTTTATAAAACTATGAGACCTTATACTTTCTAATGCATATATATACATACACATACACACACATATATATTAACAAAAAATTTTACTATAAACTTTTATTTCTTTCACTTCCATATTCTTTAAATATGTGTTAATGTTTTGCAATAAACTATATTACATCTTTGCTTATAATAAGCACATATCTATATACCTTGGGTGTTTCTTTCTTAAATTTAATAAGTGTTCTTCTTTATAAAATTCTCATCATTTTTGCAAATAATAAAAAAAAAAGCTTTTTCAAATATATTTTTCTAAGCTGAGTTTTAGGACTATCTTCGAATAGGCTCTAAGGGATGCTTAACACCTTTCCCTCGAGCAACCAAAATCCTTACTTAGAATCTCAAACGTTTTTGATAGATCAAAATAGAGTTTTTACATAAAAATGTTTTTTTCCTAATTTTTCTAAAAGATTTAGGTGTCGACTCTAAACAATGAATTTTCAAAACCCGAGAATCACAACGACCAACCATATGTTGTGTGTTGTTTCGACCAATTTGAAATAGGACGTGACAACATGGGGACTCTGCTAGGGACTAGACTTAGGTTTTTACCTTAGCAGACTTAGTTTAGGATTATTATTTGAAAATATTTGTTTCTTTTAAAATTACATTAATTGCTTTATTAACGTTTATAACCTACTTTGTTTGAAAGGACGCAAGCTAAATCCAAACTTGCGTTTCTTATTTGTTTGATCAATAGTACATGTTATAATCCGAGGCTACCCCCTAGTCACATCAATGGTGCTTACGATTAAAAGTGACCACAAGCTAACCTATGAGCTGACACATGCTGTGAGCACTGAATAGATAGTAACAAAATACATGAGTGAAAAATCAACTAACATAGTACTCAAATATGAATACTGCAAAACACATCAAAGTATGTCCGAACAGCTGATAAAATACACAAAATCAACTGCTTAACCAAAATATCTAGTAATACTAAAACAACTAACTAACTGTCTAACTGATTGTTTGAATCTCTAAAAGCCTCTAACCTAACTGAGAAGTTGATGGGACAGGCCCCCAACTAACTTTGACAGACTGAATAGAATGAAATACTAAAATAATTTAATAATTATAACATGTCCTCGATGGATGAGGACTCACTACTTCAACTGCTAGATTACGCAGATCTATTTAATTGCGGTAGAGAAACTGTGCGTCAGAACCTATGATATAAGACATCATGATGCAAGAAGGGTATGCCGTCAGTACTTTGATTGTACTGGTATATGAGATAAGGTCAGGCTAATATACATGGGGTACTATGTATATGAAGTAAGGACTAACTAAATAACATGAGATAACTGAACATGAATGCATGAAAACTATAACATCTGAGAATGCAAGACCAAGCATAAACATATATCTAAAATAATTTGTAAACTGAAAGGTTAAAATCTGATAAATGAATAACTAAGAATCTGTATGCTTTGGTCAGGAAAACCTAAACTGAAACTATACTCAATACTGTACTGAGACTGTGGGAGGTATCATTTAACCGACATGCCCCAACCTGAGCTAATTGGGGTCTAACTTATAACCCCAGTTGGACAGGTGTCAGTACCGTGACATGGGTACTAACACTGGCTGTGTGGATCTAATAATCTGGCACCCCAAAGGACTTAGGAGTCACCCTCAATTGGCAGGTGCCTTAAAGAGATATATGTCTCCCTCAACTGGCAGGGAGATACTTAGTCAACCCTCAACTAGAAGGTAGACATCTCTAACCTACTCTGGCAACGTAGTTCTATAACTAAGGGGTTGCTACTAAGGGTCGCACCCTCTACTTTCAGGTGATCCCTCATCCCTAAGTTTGCTCGCTGCTAAATCCTACTCCCAACTGAACTAACACTAATATAGGAATGGACTGAACTAGACTGAACATTATTACATAACAGATAGTGCTCATCATAATCATAAATATGTAAGTATACTGATAAGAGTCATGGATTAACTGTCTGAGTACTTAAAAAGATGAATTTATGTAAAACACATAGGTATCGGGTGTTCATAACCCCTAGTACTGAATGTACATGAGTATGCGATATCAAACTTGAAATTCAGTAATACGTGATTATGGTTCGAAGACCCAAACATGGCATCTCATCAAAACATGTGAAAATCATACACTTAAACATGAGTATATCTTAAACATGAGGAAACAATAGGATTTTATGGATAAACTCCTAACTTGAGGATTCATCCTAAAACCAATTGAATACATAGAAATTCCAAAACTCAAACATGGTACGGTTCATGCTACTTCAAAATACTTGTAACCATAACTTGTATTTGAATTAACAAGAGATTCATGGAATTAGTTCAACTTGAACATTTAAAACTCATAATTTAAAACTCCAAAAAGGGCATGCGGACTCCATGGGTGAAAGGAACCCATGGATGAAAATCACACATACCTCACAAGATGAATTCGTGAAGTGTAATACTCTGTACTTCAACCTAGCTTAAGATCATCCTAAAAATATTAAAGACTTGCTTTGAAGATGAATAAATTTTTGTACATGTGGAATTTTCAATATTTTGACTTTTCGTTGTGTGGTAAATTGAATAAGCTTTCCATCGATACAAAATTCGCCTAAATTCAATAACCGGGTAAGAAGTTATGACGATTTAAAGTTTTAGTCATTACACATTGTCATTTAGGCTAGTAGCGCATCGCGGAGTGCGTCAAAATAGCAATTGTTGATTTCTAGTGTTGCTCCATGATAGTGGCGCGTCGCGCCAAAGACCCAGTTCACAATTGTCTAAATCCAGTAAGGCAACGCGATTCTAGTGCGTCGCGCCATGGATAAAATTTACATCCAGTGCTGATCCACGATTCCATTGCATCGCACCGTCTGGCCAGTTCCTAGTTGGCAATTTCCAGTGACACGACGCGATAGCACCGCACACGCTAGGTGGCTATTTCGGAAAATTTTGACAAAAAATAAATATCTCGTCTAGGGATAAATTGGTCTTTCCCAAGGTTTTAACACATCCAGGTGCGGGATTTAATCCGTAAAAATGTTTCAAATCATTATTTACTCACTTTTTCCATAAATCAAGAGCATTCTCTCCCAAGAAACAAAACCCTAGCTTTTAAGAAATCAAAGACAATTCCAAGAATCTCCCCAAGAACTTCAAGAAACTTACAATTAAGGTATGTCAAGTGTTGATTCATGGGTCCCTTTCACCTATGAAGCTCAAGAATCTGTTTTCAAAATCTAAAGATTTTGTATTTATGGTTGTCATGATTTATTTAATCGAAATTCATGTTCATGTTGCTGTTGGGTTTTGATTAATGTTTTAAATTACATGTTCCAATGATTGATCCTAGCATGTGATGTTTTGCATAATATTCATGATAAACCCTTCAAATTGCAAATTGATTTATGCAACCATGATAATTAGATGCATTGATGATGGTATAACCAAAGTATGCTCCCAATGTGTTTGATAAAATGTCTATGTGAAGGAAAAAGTGCCATTATGCATGTTAATGTGTAATCCCTATTCATGTACAAGTTAATGCATGTCAAGTGTTTGATGAAATGTCTTAGTCAATGAATTATGGATGTATATATATATAGCCATTGATGTGCTTTCGAACTTATGCGATGATTTACTTTTATGCCATCGAGTCCTGGGGGTATTTATACCGGACAATTTAGTTTTGCACCTAGAGCCAGTGTCAGTTTCATGATAATCTCAATCACGCCATGATCAGTAGAATTCAGTCAGTTACATGACTCAGGAAAATTTAGAAATCTCATAAACTTAGTCAGTTAACAAAATTCAGTAATAATCCATCAGTTCACGAAACTCAGTGAACTTAGTCCAGTTTATCTCAGTATAGTAAGTTCAGTGTCTATTCAGTTGGGAGTAGGATTTATCATCAAGCGAACCCAAAGATGAGGGTACACACTGATAGTAGAGGGTGTGACCCTTAGAAGCAATCCTTGCATTCCAGAACTATGTAGCCAAAATAGGTTGAGACATCAACACTGACAGTTGAGGGTTATGAGGTGGATTAACACTGCCAGATATGGGTCCCACCATTCTCCTTTGGGGTCACTGCCAGATGAGGGTCACTCACTGCTTATATTTACCAGTGGTGCGGTATTGCCACCCTTCTAATTGGGGTTACAAATTGGACTCTAACTAAGCTATAATAGCTTATTAGGGGCATCTCAGTTAGATGAATACCTCCCACAGTATCAGTCTCAGCCTTAGTAATAGAACTCATATAGTTCTATAGATTTTATGACTATCAGATACAGTCACTCATCTCAATACAAAACTCATCTAGTTCCATCAAAATCAAGACTGTCAGCAACAATCATCTAGTATCAGTTATATCAGCTATTAGTAATTCATGTTATTAGTATATTCAGTTTTCAGAATCCCCATGTTTCAGTTGTATTTATGTTTTCATGCATGTATCCTAACACACTTATGTTCATGTTTATGTAGTCAGTTGGTTATAGTTCATGCATATGAACCCTATGCATTCATCCTACCTTACTTACGTACCAGTACATTATCATGTGCTGACACATATTTTTTTTTACACTATGGTGTTTTATACCATAGGTTTGGATACTCAAGTTCCCAATCACATGTAGCAGCTCATGTTTTAGTCAGTAGCAGTAAATTAGCAATGAGTCTTCATCATTCGAGGATGCTTTATCATTTTAGTATTTCAGTACTTAGTTTACTACAGTAGTTGGAGTTAGTTAGGGACTTGTCCAATCAACTCTTTATTCAGACAGTTTAGAGGTTTTCAGACTAAATATTCAAACTTTAGTATTTCAGTTATTTCAGTTTTTTTGGTATTGTTATACCATAATTAGTATTATTATTAGTCTTCAGTTTTGAACTTTCTGGCCTTTTAGTCTTTTATTCCATATTTATACAGTATATTATGCAGTGCTCAGTTACAGATATCAGTCATAGGTTAGCTTGTGGTTCTTCGGGGTCATGAGCACCAAGAAGCATTCTGGGTATCAGATTCGGGGCATTACAAACTTGAAATCAGAGACTAAGGTTCAATAGAGTCCTAGGAAGTTTGAAAGCCATATCTAGTAGAGTCTTGTGCATGGGTGTGTTGCATGGCACATTTAAGTACAGGAGGCTATAAGATGTTTTAGGAACAGTTTTCCTTCTTTCAGTATTCATGTCATTCCAGTGAGCATGAGCTCAAATTCAACTCTCAATCTAATCCATTTCTCCCTTTTTATTTAAAAAACATGTCTCCCAAAAAAATGGGAATCAGTCAGCCCATTAGCCCATCCAAGTAGATCCTTTGGATGAATATGTCTCTCATGCAGAGTTTAGATCTGCATTCACTACTCTTTCTAATTCAGATGCTACTCAAACTGAATAGCCAGTTGCCGTTCCAGCCAATCTAGTGGCCAACACTGCTACAGTTAGGATTTGGGACTTCATCCGGATGAATCCTCTATCCATTTTTGGGTCTAAGATAGATAAGAAACCTCAGGAATTCCTTAATCAGGTTTAGAAGGTTACAGATATCATAGGGGTTACCGTTAGCGAGAGTGCTGAGCTAGCTGCATATCAGTTGCAGGATGTGGATCACACATGGTTCAAACAGTGGAAAGGAGAGAGAGCTATAGATGCAGGGAACATTGAGTGGGAGGAATTTTCCACTACCTTCTTAGATAGATTCTTTCCTCTATAGCTGAGAAAAGCTAAGGTATTAGAGTTTATCAACCTCAAACAGGGTAACATGAAAGTTAAAGAGTATTCTCTTAAGTTTAATCAACTAGCTAGATTCGCTCCTCATGTAGTGGCAGGTAGCAGGGCTAAGATGAGTAAGTTTATTTCTGGGGTGAATGATAGTGTGGCAGACTGCAGGGCTAGGATGAGTAAGTTTATTTTTGGGATGAATGATAGTATGGTTAAGGAGTACAGGACCTCCATGTTGATTAGTGAGATGGACATAGCCAGGCTTATGATCCTTGCTTAATAGATAGAGGAGCAGAAGATTAAAGAGAGAGAGAAGAAGAATAAGAGACCTAGAATAGGTAGCTTCAATTTCAATCCACCTAAGTTAGAGGGTGGTAACTGTTCTCAATTCCACCCAAAGTCATCCGTTCTATCTTCTTTCTCATCCAGTTCTTTAGTTTCTAAGTTTTGAGATGGTAAAAAAGATAGGGCACCAGGCTCTAAATCACAGGACAGTGTTAGCAGTGGCCGAACAAATTTTCTTTGTTAGATTGGTGGTAAGAACCACAAGGATATTTGCAGAGTTGGTAGTGATGTGTGTTTTGGATGTGGTAATCCAGGACATAGAGTCATATATTGTCCCTAGTTAGATTTTTAGGGTTAGCATAACCTTTCCTCAGCTCAGTCCGATCGTTCGAACCAGCAGGGTGCCACTTCCAGACCCACTAGCGGGCAACCCCCAAATAGATTATATGCTCTTCAGTCTTGACAAGATCAGGAAAATTCTCCTGATGTGGTCACTAGTACTTTGCATATCTTTCATGTACTTGTTTATGCTTTTCTAGATTCAGTAGCTTCTTTGTCTTTTGTTACTTCTTATATATCAGTTGATTTCGGAGTCAGTGCCAAAATTCTAGCAGAGCCCTTCTAAGTCTTTACTTTAGTGAGTAAAACCATCATAGCCCGACGGGTATACAGGAACTGTCTGGTTATGATATCCCAAAAAATCATATTAGAAGACTTAGTCGAATTAGAGATGACTGATTTTGATGTCATTCTCGGCATGGATTGACTTTATTCCTGTTATGCCACAGTCGACTGTAGAAACAAAATTGTCCAGTTTTAGTTTCTGAATAAACCTATCCTAGAGTAGAGGGGTAGTGCTTCAACCTTCAGGGGTCAACTTGTTTCCTACCTTCAGCCAAGGAAAATGATAACTAAAGGATGTGTCTATCATCTTTTTCGAGTTAAGGATCCTAGTTCAAAAACTTCTGTCTTGAATCAGTCCTAGTAGTGAATGAATATTCAGATGTCTTTTTCAAAGATGTTCCAGGAATTTCTCATGAAAGGGAAATAGACTTTGGCATTAATCTTCTTCTAGATACTCATCCTATATCTGTTCCACCATACAGAATAGCACCAGGGGAACTCAGAGAATTGAAAGAACAGTTGAAGGATCTCCTAGATAAGAGATTCATCAGATCCAGTGTGTCCCCGTGGGGAGCACCAGTCTTATTCGTGTGAAAGAAAGATAGTTCTCTCAGAATGTGTATAGATTATCGTCAGCTCAATAAAGTCACATTCAAGAACAAGTATCCATTTCTTAGAATCGATGAATTGTTTGACCAACTTCAGGGTGCCAGCTATTTCTCTAAGATAGACCTCAGATCAGGCTATTATCAGCTCAGATTTAAAGAATGTGACATTCCGAAAATAGCTTTTCAAACTCAATATGGTCACTTTGAATTCTTAGTCATATCCTTTGGTCTTACCAATGACCCATCCACTTTCATAGACTTGATGAACCATGTGTTCAAGCAGTACTTGGACATGTTCATCATAGTCTTTATAGATAACATCCTTGTTTATTCCTGTAGTGAGCACGATCATGCAGACCATCTCAGAATAGTATTGTAGAATCTACAAAATTATCAGTTGTTCGCCAAATTCAGTAAGTGCAAATTTTGGCTAAGGTCAATAGAATTCCTTGGTCATATCATTTCTGGTAATTGCATTAGAGTTGATCCTCAAAAGACTAAAGAAGTAAGAAACTGTCCTCACCCTATCTCTCTATCAGATATTATGAGTTTCTCGAGTCTGGCTGGCTATTACAGATGGTTTGTTAAGGTATTTTTGTCTATAGCGTCCCCTATGTCCAGATTGACTCAGAAGAAATTCAAGTTTTAGTGGTCAGATCCTTGCGAGAAGAATTTTCAGGAGTTGAAAACTCGACTCACCTCAGCCCCAATTTTAGCTTTTCCAACTGGTTCAGATGGGTTTGTAGTGTACTGTGATACATCTAGAGTGGGTTTGGGTTGTGTCCTCATGCAGCATGGTAAGGTCATATCCTATGCCTCTAGATAGCTTAAGCCCCATGACAAGGATTATCCTATTCATGATCTTGAGTTAGTAGCCGTAGTTTTTGCCTTGAAGATTTGGAGGTACTACTTGTACAGTGTTCATGTAGATGTGTTCATTGATCATAAAATCCTTCAGTACGTATTTTCCCAGAAAGATCTCAATCTCCGTCAGAGAAGGTGGTCAGAGCTCTTGAAAGGTTATGACATGAGTATTCTTTATCATTCGGGCAAGGCCAATGTAGTGGACGACGCTCTCAGTAGACTGTGTATGGGTAGTGTTGCTCATGTTGAGGACAGTAAGTAGAAGCTAGCTTAGGAAGTTCATCAGTTAGCCCGACTAGGTGTTCATTTAGTTGATTTAACAGAAGGTAGTATATGGGTGCAGAGCAGTTCAGAATCATATCTAGTTTCCGAAGTCAAGGAAAAGCAAGATAGAGATCCCAGTCTAGTCAAGTTGAAAGAGTCAGTCAAGGATTAGCAAGTAGAGGTTTTCTCCCAAGGGGGAGATGGCGTTTTACGTTGTCTGGGTTATCTCTGTGTGCCAGGTGTGGATAACTTAAGGCAACGAATAATTACAGAAGCGTATAATGTGTATTACTTGATTCATCTAGGGGCCACTAAGATGTACCGCAACTTATGGGAGATCTATTGGTGGAATGGGATGAAAAGACATGTTGCAAGGTTTGTGGCTAAGTGCACAACATGTCAGTAAGTTAAGATTAAGCATCAGAAGCCTAGTGGGTCTATGTAGGAGTTTAATATTCCCACTTGGAAGAGGGAAGAAGTGAACATGGACTTTGTGACTGGTTTGCCTTATACTCGTCATCAGTATGATTCAGTTTGGGTCATTATAGACAGTATGATCAAGTTAGCTCATTTTCTTCCGGTCCATACCTCTTATTCAGCTGAGGATTATGCCAAACTCTATATCAGGGAATTGGTTAGATTGTACGTGTTACATTATCTATTGTTTCAGATAAAGGTACCCAGTTCACCTCTCATTTATGAAAAGCATTCCAAAAGGGTCTTGGTACTCGAGTCCACCTCAGTATAGCCTTCTATCCTTAGACAAATGGTCAAGTAGAAAGGACCATTCAGACCTTGAAAGATATGCTAAGGGCGTGTGCAATTGATTTCAAGGGTAGTTGGGATGACCACTTTTCTTTGATTGAGTTTGGATACAACTACAACTATCATTCCAGTATTTAGATAGCTCCATTCGAAGCTCACTATGGTAGGAAATGCAAATCTCCGATCGTTCGGTTCAAAGTCAGTGAGGCCGCTGTAGTAGGGCCTGACTTAGTATTTGATACCTTAGAGAAAGTTCATTTGATCAGAGAAAAGCTCAAGACAACTCAGAGCTGATAGAAATCATACGCAGATGTGCACAGAAAGGATCTCGAGTTTGATATTGGTGATCATATTACTTGGAAATATCTCCTATGAAGGGAGTAAAGAGATTTAGCAAGAAGGAAAAGCTCAGTCCCCAATATGTTGGTCCCTTCAAAATTTTCAGTCGCTTCGGCAAGGTAGCTTATGAGCTTGAATTGCCTTCAGATCTAGCTTCAGTCCATCCATTCTTTCATGTCTCCTTGCTAAAAAAGTGCATAGATGGCCCAACAATTGTAGTCCCTATTGATGGAATAGATATCCAGAACAGTCTCTCTTATGAGGAAATTCCAATCGAAATCCTTGACTATTAGACCCGTAGACTAAGGAATAAAGAAGTCCATCTAGTCAAAGTTCTTTGGCGAAATCAGTCCGTTGAGGGAGCTACTTCGGAAGTAGAAGCAGCTTTCCTTAAAGCTTATCCAGTTTCATGTTCAAATTCTAGTTACAAACCAGTTTCATGCTCAGATTCCCATTTTTAAACTTGGTATCCATTTACCATTGCATATTCAATCATATGTTCATGCACCAAACATGCCTTCTCCTTGTGAGAAACTCAGTTATCAGAAATCTCAGTCATGTATTCATGCATCAGATATGCATGATCAGCTTATCAGTACTCTCAATCATGCAGTCATGTATCAGATCAGTCATAAAATCATGCATCGGATGTGCATGTTCTATATGAATCTCAATAAGGTCAGTCATGTAGTCATGTTTCACTTGTTCATGTTCAGTATGTACTTTAGCTTATCATTTCTCCCATCTCAATCAGTCTCATTCGAGGACGAATATTATCAAGGGAGAGATATTGTAATACCCCATACTTCTACCTAGCACCGTGTCACGCCTAGTGCCCATTTTAAAAAAATTTGACAAAAATTAAATATCTCATCCAGGAAGGTTTTAACACGTCCAGGTGTGGGATTTATTCCCTAAAACCATTTCAAATCATTATTTACTCACTTTTTCCCTAAATTAATAACATTCTCTCCTAGGAAACAAAACCCTAGCTTTCAATAAATCAAAGCCAATTCCAAGAATCTCCCCAAGAGCTTCAAGAAACTTACAATTAAGGTATGTCAAGTAAGGGACCCATGAAGCTCAAGAATCTCTTTTCAAAATCTAAAGATTTTGTATTTATGAATGTCATGGTTTATTTGAATTGAAATTCATGTTCATGTTGTTGGGTTTTGATTCATGTTTTAAATTACATGTTCCAATGATTGATCCTAGTATGTGATGTTTTGCATAATATTCATGATAAACCCTTCAAATTGCAAATTGATTTATGCAACCATGATAATTAGATGCATTGATGATGGTATAACCAAAGTATGCTCCCCATGTGTTTGATAAAATGCCTATGTGAAAGAAAAAGTGCCATTATAGCATGTTAATGTGAAATCCCCATGCATGTAAAAGTTAATGCATGCCAAGTGTTTGATGAAATGTTTTAGTTAATGAATTATGGATGTATATATAACCGTTGATGTGCTTTCGAACTTGTGCCATGATTTACTTTTATGCCATCAACTCCTTATTCAGACAGTTTAAAGGCTTTCCGACTAGATATTCAAACTTTAGTATTTTTAGTTATTTCAGTTGTTTTGGTATTGTTATACCACATTCAGTATTATTATTAGTCTTCAGTTTTGAACCTTATGGCCTTTCAACCTTTATTCTATATTTATACAGTATATTATGCAGTGCTCAGTTACAGATATCAGTTATGGGTTAGCTTGTAGTCCTTCGGGGTCATGAGCACCGTGTAACATTTTAGGTATCAGATTCGGGGTGTTACATAAATATTCTTGGGAATTTCTTGAGGTTTAAAGCTTGAATTCCTTGATTGCTTGTGAAAGAGTTAGGGTTTGTTATTGAGGAAAGGGATGCTTCTTTTGAGTGAATTTGTGATAAAACGAACAAATAATCTCGTTGGGAACCTATATTTCGTGTTATGGATGAGTTGGTGAAGGGGAAATCACCTAAATGCCCTTAAATGATGAGGAACAAAAGCTGGAAAAAGGGAAGGGGCGACGTGGGCACTAGAGCACTGGACTGGAGTGGACAGTGCGGGCTCTGGAGCGGTGCACGGGGGGCACTACGTAGGCTAATATCGGTGCTGCTACTGCGTTGGTTCTCCAAATATGCCATTACGCTTGTTCAAAAATTCCGAACTTATTCGAGATGTACTTTTAACTACCCCGATCATGAATCAACTCAAAAATCGACGTCCCGAGGTTGGGAAGGTAAAAAATAAAATCATCAATGTTTAGAGGTCTTGGAAATGACTAAGTCCCAACAATTTAGTGAAATTTTCATCTTTTGGACACCTTATATAGGCAACTGATAGATAAAATGAGCTAAGACCTTTATGGTGTATTACAATATCTCTCCCTTAGGGACATTCATCATCGAATGAGACTGGTTAGCTGAGAACATAGGGGAAATTGAGATCATAAACTAAACATGCATGACTAAAAACATGATTACATAACTGAGTCTGAATGTATGCAATAACATAAGATGGATCACATAGTTGAAAATGATAATGGAAAAGAGTCAACCTAAGGAAAGTCATTACCTTAAGTTGAATCTAAGTTCAGGGAGAAAAGATGATGGTACTTGGTTTGCATATCTGCTTCAGCTTCCTAAGTGTCTCCCTTAGTAGACTGATTTCACCAAAGAACCTTGACCACGGGAACTTCTTTGTTCCTTAGTGTACGAATCTGACGATTAAGGATCTCAATTGGGATTTTTTCATAAGAAAGGTTATCCTGAACATCCATGCTTTTTAATTGGAAAACAACAACTGAATCACCAATGCACTTCTTTAATAGGGAAACATAAAACACTGGATCTACTGATGCTAAATCTGCAGGTAGCTCAAGCTTATAAGCTACCTTCCCAAAATGACTCAAGATCTTATATGGGCCAACAAATCGGGGACTGAGTTTCCCCTTCTTGAGAAATGTCTTCACTCTCTTCATGGGTGAGATTTTCAAATAAACCAAATCACCAACCTCAAACTTAAGATCTCTTTTTCTCACATCTGCATTGGATTTCTGACAGCTTTGGGCTGTCTTCAGCCTCTCTCAAATTAGCTGAACTTTCTCTATCACATCAAACACTGCATCTGGCACTATCAAAGTACCTTCACCTACCTCAAACAAACCAATGGGAGATCTATATCTTCTTCCATAAAGAGCCTCAAATAGAGCCTTCTAAATATTGGAGTGATAACTATTGTTATAGGCAAACTCAACAAAGGTAAGTGATCATCCCAACTACCTCTAAAGTCAATAACACATGCTCTCAAAATATCCTCTAAGGTCTGAATGGTCCTCTCTGCCTGACTATCTGTCTGAGGATGAAAAGCTGTACAAAGATGAACTTGGGTACTAAGACCCTTCTGAAAAGCCTTCCAAAAGTGAGAGGTAAAATAAGTACCTCTATATGATATGATAGACAACAGAATCCCATGCAACCTAATCAACTCCTTAAGATAGAGCCTGGCATAATCCTCAGCTAAGTAAGAAGTATGAACTGACAGGAAATGTGTTGATTTGGTTATTCAGTCTACAATGACCCATGTCGAATCAGGCTGACAACGCGTATGAGGCAACCCTATCAAAAAATCAATGTTCACCACCTCCTATTTCCAAGTAGGGATACTAAACTCTTGCAATATGCCACTAGGCCTTCGGTGTTCAAACTTAACCTATTGACAATTAGAACACTTAGCTACAAACTCTGCAATATCCCTCTTTATGCCACTCCACCAATAGATTTCCTGCAAGTCATGGTACATCTTAGTGTCTCCTAGATGATAGATTATCGTGCACCATGCACTTATGTAAGTATTTGCTATCTCAAGTCATCAACACATAGAGCACATAATCTACCCTGACAACAAGTACACTATCTCCCCCTTGGGAGAAAACCTCTACCCTTTGATCTCTAACCGCCTCTTTTAGCTTAACCAAACTAGGATCTCTGTCTTGATTTTGTTTTACTTCGGCTACCAAGGAAGATTTCGAACCATTCTAAACCCATACTCTACCTTTTGCTAAACCAACCCACCGAACATCTAATCTGGCAAGCTGATGAATCGTGCTGGCTAACTTCTTCTTTATCCTCCTTAATATGAGCAACACTGCCCATTGACAACTTGGTAAGGGCATCTACCACTACATTGGCCTTTCCCGGATGATACAACACACTTATATCATAATCTTTCAATAACTCAAGCCATCTTCTCTGATAAAGATTTAGATCTTTCTATGAGAAAATGTACTATAAACTCTTATGGTCAGTGAACACATCCACATAAACCCCATAAAGGTAATGTCTCCATATATTCAAAGCAAACACAACAGCTTCCAACTCAAGATCATAGTAGGTAATTCTTTTCATGGGGCTTAAGCTGTCTAGAGGCATAGGCTATGACCTTACTTCTCTACATCAATACATAACCAAGACCAACTATGTAAGCATAAAAATAAACTACAAATCCATCTGAACCATCTAGCAAAGTCAAAACTTGGGCTGAAGTGAGACGAGTCTTCAACTCCTAAAAACTCTCTGGCCATTGGAATTTGACTTTTTTCTGAGTCAATCGAGACATGGGGGATGCAATAGAAGAAAACCCCTCAACAAACTATTTAAAATAGGCTAATAGCTAGCCAAACCTAAGAAACTCCTGATAACTAATGAAGAGATGGGTCTAGGACAGTTTCTCAATGCTTTGATCTTCTGAGGGTTGATTTTAATGCCATCATCAGAAAAAATAGGGCCAAGTAAAGCCACTGATCTTAGACAAAATTCACACTTACTGAATTTGGCGAACAATTGATGAGCTCTAAGAGTCGGTAACATAATTCTCAGATAGTCTATATGATCATTCTCACTATGGGAATAGACCAGAACTATGAAGAATATAACAAATATATTCAAGTACTACTTGAACAATCTGTTCATCAAGTCCATGAAAGATGTAGGGGCATTCGTTAGTCCAAAGGAGTTAATTAAGAATTCAAAGTGACCATACTGAGTTCTGAAGGCTGTCTTTGGAATGTTACATTCTCTGACTCTAAGCTAATAATAGCCAGATCTGAGGTCTATGTTAGAGAAATAACTGGCACCCTAATGTTGGTCATACAAGTCATCAATTTTGGGGAGTGGATACTTATTCTTGATCGTGACTTTGTTTAACTGACGGTAATCGATACATATTTTGAGAGAACCATCTTTCTTACGCAGGAACAAGACTAGAGAGCCCCATAAGGAAGCACTGGGCCTGATGAATCCCTTATCTAAGAGATCTTTAAACTGCTTTTTAAGCTCTTTAAGCTTAGCTGGAGCCAATATGCTGGGCAGAATAGAGATGGGCTGGGTATCTAGGATGAGATCTATTTTGAAGTTAATTTCCTTTTTGGGAGGAACTCTAGGAAGGTCCTCAGGGAATATATCTGGAAATTTCCTTACTACTGAAACTAACTCGAGACTAGGGGTCTTAGAGATAGAGTCCTTGACTCAAATAAGATGGTAAACAAACCCTTTAGATATCATCTTTTTTGCTCTAAGGTATGAAATAATCTGACCCCTAAGCATTGAAGTACTACCCCTCCAGTCAATAACTGGTTCATTAGGAAACTGAAACTAAACGACTCTATTTATGCAATCAACTGAGGTGTAACATGAGTGGAGCTAATCCATGTTGAGAATGACATCAAATTCAATTATCTATAGCCCTATGAGGTCAACTGAGGTAACTTTCTAAGATACTGCGACTGGGCAGTTCCTGCATACCTGCCTGGCTACACTAGAGACACCTACTAGAGTAGACATTGAGAAGGGTTCTTCTAGTGTTTTAGGACTGACGTCGAAGTTGATGGCTATATAAAGAGTCATAAAAGAAAGTGAATCTTTAGGTTCTAATAAAGCATAAACATAAAGATAAAAGACCTGTAACGTACCCGTAACTACGTTAGGAGAACTCTCCTAATCTTGTTGAGTCTGAAGGGCATACAACCTGTTCTGAAGCTACCTACTAGTTGCGCTTAAAGCGGCACCCTGTTGAGTCAGGCGACCAGCTAGAATTGGAGTACTATTAGACTGACCTTGCTAGACGGACTTTAGTTAATCTATAACTCTATGACCTAGCTTGGCACATCCAAAACACATATAACTGTCGTCTCTACACACATCCTGATGATGCTGGCCATACTTCTCATAAAATGGATTAGTATAAATACTATTCACACTACCCTGGGACTTGGAGCCTGGCGTTCTATCCCAACTATCTTGCCTAAACTTAGGTACTGGTGCAATAGATGAAGATAGGGCTGGGGATGAAGACTTTTAACAGAGCTGAGAACGGTTACCACCCTCTGATCTTGGCTGAGAAAAGTTAAAACTACCCGTTATAGCCCTTTTATTCTCTCTCTCTTTTTCTTTATGATTTTCTTTCTCAATCTATTGAGCATGAACCATAAGTCTAGATAAGTCCATCTCCTTAATCAACATTACGGTCCTACACTCCTTGACCACACAATCAGATACACCAAATACAAACTTACTCATTCTAGACCTGTTATCATCCACCATTGAAGAAGCATATCTCTCCAACTGACCGAACTTAAGCGAGTACTCCTTCACACTCATATTACCTTGCTTCAAATTTATGAACTCCTACACTTTAGCTTCCCTCAACTATAATGGGAAGAAATTTTCAAAAAAGGTCGTGGAAAACTCCTCCTACTCTATCGGCCCTGCCTCAGTACCCCTATCCTCCTTCCACTGCTTAAACCAAGTGAGAGATACATCCAATAATTGATATGTAGCCAACTCTACACTCTCACTAGATGTGACCCCCATAACATCTATCACTTTCTAAACCATATCAAAAAACTCTTGCGGATCCTTCTTAGACTTGGATCCCAAAAACAAAGGGGGATTTATCAGCGTGAAATTTCATATCCTGACCGCAACAACATTTTTCACTGGATTGGCTGGGGCAGCATCCTGCTGATTGTTCTGAGTAGCTATTGAATGAGCTAAAATAGTGAAAACAACTCTGAATTTTGCATGAGAGATATATTTTTTTAGGGGATCTTCCTGAATAGGAGGTGGTGCAGGCTGATTTCCATTCCTTCTTCCGTTGGTTCTCTTAGGAAGAATTGTCTAAAAAAAGAATTAAGAATGAGTTAGAAAAAGAGTTTTAGTAGAGCTCATGCTCATTCACATGACGTGAATACTGAAAGAAGGAAATTTTTTTCTAAAACGTCTTGTAGCCTCTTGTGCATAAGTGTGGTGCACTTCACACCTATGCACAAGACTCTACTTAAGGTGGCTTTTCAGACTCCCTAGGATACTTTGAAACTCTGGGCTCTGATACCATGTTTTGGCATGACCTGAGGCTAGCCCATAGTCCTAACAATAATGCTTACGATCACAAGTGACCACAAGCTAACCTATGAGTTGGTACCTGTTGTGAACACTGAATATATAGTAACAAAATACATGAGCAAAAATTAAATTAACATAGTACTGAAATTTGAATATTGCAAAACACATCAAAGTATGTTCGAACAACTAATAAAATAGTCAAAATCAACTGCAACCAAAACGTCTAGTAATACTGAAACAACTGACTGCCTGTATAACTAATTGTCTGAACATTTGAAAATCTCTAAACTGACTGAGGAGTTGATGGGATAGACCCCAAACTAACTCTAACGGACTGAATAGAATAAAATATGAAAATAACCAAATAATCATAACATGTCCTCCATGGATGAGGACTCACCACTATGACTGCTAAATTACGCTGAGTTGTCAAACTGCATTTAGGAAACTACACATCCAAACTTATGATATAAGACATCATAGCGTAAAGAAGGGTATGCGGTCGGTACTTTGAATGTACTAGTTATGAGATGAGGCCAGGCTAATATACATGGTGCATTGTACATATAAAGTAAGGAATAACTGAATAGCATGAGATAATAGAACATGGATGTATGAAATATGTAACATCTGACAATGCAAGACCAAGCATAAATATATATTTGAATTCATCTATAAACTGAAATACTAAAATTTAATAAGTGTATAACTGAGAATCTGTATGCTTTTGTCAGACAGACCTGAACTAAAACAATACTGAATATTGTACTGAGACTGTGGAAGGTATCATCTAACTGATATGCCCCAATCTGAGCTAATCGGGGTCCAACCTATAACCCCAGTTGTAAGGGTATCAATACCGTGCCACGGGTACTATCACTGGTTGTGTGGATCTACTAAGCTTGCATCTTGAGGGACTAAGGAGTCACCCTCAACTGGATAATGCCCTAAAGAGATATGTGTCACCCTCAACTGGCAAGTAGACACTTAGTCAACCCTTAACTGGAATGTAGATATCTCTAACCTATGCTGGCTATATAGTTTCGTAACTCATGGATTGATACTAAGGGTCACACCCTCTACTGTTAGGTAACCCCTCATCCCTGAGTTCTCTCGGTGCTAAATCCTACTCCCAACTGAACTGACACTGATACTGGAATGTACTGAACTAGACTGAACATTATTACATAACTAATAGTGCTCATCATTAAGGGTGTCAAATGGACGGGTTGGGTTGAGATTGAAGATATTAAATAGGTTGAATTGGATATTGGTTTGGGTCACGACCCGCCCAAATATGCTTCGGGTTGAAATAGGTTGGGTTAAAATGGGTAAACTATTGGGTTGGGTCTTGACCCGTCAAATATGACCCACTTTGTCTACAGTTAAATAGTTTAACTTTCAAGTTCCAGTTCTGCTAAAGTTACTTGATCTTGAATTGATACAAATAATACAGCTCTTTGTATTTTCAACAGTAAATGTATGCATCTAATATATAGGATGTAAAATTCATACTAACTTCCCAGATTGGTAAGATTAATTAATAATTATCATAAACAAATGCTAATAGCTAACTAATATTTCTACGTCCTCCGTGTAATCTTGAATGCTGGGTGCTTCATTATGTACAACTATTAAAGGGGTTGAGATAAAATACTTGTGTACAACTATGCCAACACTTATCATATACACATTATGTAGACACACAACTAACATTAAACAAAGAATATAAACTTCATGATTCAAGAAAAGCATTCGATATATAAAGCAATTTTGAAGAACACTGAATAGCATTAGCAAGTTATCCAGAAAAATAAATAGAAGGTCCGTCAAGCTGTCAAGATGTCAAATGCCCATAATACCGATAATGGACTAAAAACATTTTTACACTATAGATGACTCCATAATGGCCTACTTCTAATGCACAAGTCTTTAAACAAAGGGAAAAATAAAATTCTCCAACGCCATCAAGTTTTTCTGGGCATGCAACTAATGAATCAGAGAGCGTCTCTTTCCAACTATGTCTTCTTGATTAGATATCCAACCAAAACACCTATAAGACCAATTAGCACGACGAACAACATTGAGAAGCCACCAACATCGGTTTTGATGATTTTTTTTACCAGCTCCTACAAAATGGTAAAAGTACGAAGTTAATTAGAAGTACTGGCCTTACTTCAAGAGAAATAGCAACAACCTCAATCATAGGATACTTAAGTGATGGATCCATATACATATACCTAGAAACAATTGCAGGAGAGTTCAAGTCAATTATAAGAGATATTTAAGAAGATCATGATATAAAGACTGCTTTACGACTCACTGTTCCTGTAATTTTTTGTATTTCTCTATGTATGGAATATAAAAGAGATGATTTCCCAGTCCCAACTGGACACAAACTGCAATCTTTTGTCCTTCTTAGTCCCAATAGTTTGCCACTTCATTAACAGTGCGATAAACTTTTAAATTGGACATACAAATAAAAAATACATTTGAATCATACAATCTAAGTTAAGTCACTCATTTTTCAATTAATAATCAGGCATACAAGATTCACTTTCATGCAAATGCGTCACCATCTAACAATTTTGTCACTATCTATCAGTAGACTTAGTACTGTGCACAAACCAGTACCACTGGGATCCATTGCCTGTGATCTTTTCTGGAAACTCTCTTCACATAGTTGAGTCTCATTCTAACATCACCTATCTAAGTTTCACTATATATAACTTTCTATCTTGCACCTATTACAACCATCCATAAATACATGGCACTATGGAAGATTCTCAGTGACACAACAAGAGAAGCGAAATACAGTCACAGGAAAAAAGAATTAACTATTAAGCAAATGCCTGCACACATTCACCAAGCTAATTAAATCTTTGAGCAGCAACTTTACTCACATATATTGCAATGTCATCTTCCTCTTCAAAGTCGGCAGAAGATAAAAACACATTATGTTTTCTTATAAGAAAAAAATTGATATAATTTGATAATACTTTACCTTGATGACCATAGATCTAATCTCGCGAACACAATTTTGCTTCTATATTTTCAGGTAAAATTGAGCTTTGATATTTCCCAATAACACGACCTCCAATGCTAAAGCAGACTCAGATGCAATAGTGGTGATAGGAATACTTAACAAATCTCGTGCCATCAGAGAGTTCCGAATACTTAATCCTATTATCTTTCCAAAACTTAAGCACATCTAGTTCTTCATTTCCTTTGTGAACCAACACGGGTTCTTCCTAATTATGTCTTTTTTGAACCAAGTTCCGATTAACTTTCAAATGTATCATACTCATCCATTTCATCCACCACTTCAACATCATCTCTACCACTACTACTTTCTACCATATCAACATCAACCGATAAGTTTTTCAAATACTCTCTAAATAATGCATGCATATTACACTCAACAACTTTTACCTTTTTATTGCAAGTGAATTGATCAAGTTTGGTTAAGCAAAACCTTACAAGTTTTAACTTGTACCGAGTATCAAGAGCTACCTCCATTGAAGCAATTGGATTATAGTCTTCCTACCAATACTTTTTGAACTTAATTTTCATTTTCTTTGCCATTGCCTTAATATGAGGATCTGCACTAAACTTCTCTTTTATTATCATCATATGAATTTTCCAAACTTTATGAAATTACATGCTAGCAGTAGGATAATAATTTCCTGAAAATAAAGTAGTGACTTCATAGAAAGGCTTCAAAAACTTAGCAATTTGAGTAGCTTTAACCTAGTCATCTTTGGAGGGATGATATTTAAATTCAGTATCAAGTACCTTAAAATCAAAAAATGCTCAACAATAAGGAATAGAACTATCAAGCATCAAGAATGGGGAATTCCATCTTGTCGGCACGTTTTGATGTACCTTACCATTCAATTTTAAGCCCAAGTTTTTAATACACTCTACAAACTTTATTTTCCTTCCCTCAGAACCTTTAACATACTTTATACTTTCTCTAATGTTGCCTACCATAGTTTTAATTGTCTTCAAACTTACGTTGACAACCAACTTCAAAATATGGTTTGCAACATCGACTATGCACAAACTTCCCATCAACAAGTATAGAATCCAAAAACTTAAAATGTTTGATTAACCTATCCACAACACCATCATTACATCATGCATTATCTAAAGATATCGAAAACCCCTTTTTCTCAATTCCCCATTCCATAAGCATATTGATTAAGTCTGGACCTAGAATGGCACCACTATGGGGATGAGGTGTATGACGAAATATTAAAACTCTCTTTCGCAAAATCCAATTTGTACCAACATAATGTGCAGTGACACACATATAACCATCAATGGAGATTGAACTCCATAAATTAGATGTCCAACATATTTTACTAGGAAAGAAAGTTCATCTTTTATTATCTTTTTATGAACCTCATACAATTTACAAACATCAGCTTTTGCCATGTTTCTTGAAAGGGTCTTTACACAAGGATTTAAAAAAGAATGAATATCTCTAATCCCTTTATGCTGCACAAAGTTAAATGGATAATTATGTCTAACTATAGCCTTGGCTATCTTTTCACAATATGATTTGAGATCTATTGGCGTACCTTATTGGGATTGGGATTCATCTTTTAGGTGTTTCAAGTGATGACGATTTAAAGTTAAAGTTCCTGAAGTTGAGTCAGCCAACATGATAATCCACATTTTTTACATTTCGCTCGTAATCTATTATCTTCATTGTCATCCTGTGGCAACTGCTCAAAAAAGTTCCATGTTTCGGATCTTGTTTTCAGTTTTAATGAACTTAAAAAGCTCTCTTGAGCCTCTCCAATAGAAGTTTCATCGTTATGATCCTTAACAAATGATAAAGCCTAAAAAAATGTGAATCCATCAATCAAACAACTATAATTGATGTTCCAGCAAATTTAAATGTGACTCCAAATAAAACTACCCAAGCTACCCATCTATTGTTGAGCATTTTTACCCCAATTTCAGTCAAAAAAATACCCAATAACACACCAAAATTCAAGTACACTCCCAATTTACCAATTTCAACCTAAACCTAAGAACTAGGGTTTCAAAATTCAACAACGAAGTGAAATAAACTCAAAACAGGTTCAAGCAATCTCACATTTTCCATTTTATGCAAGATATCATGAATTTATATGCTAACTTGATTTGGTGAAATTGGAAGTTGCTTCGAGTATGTCTTTCCCAAATTGGTGCTTAGCTAGTGTGAGGTGAAGAAATTAAGCAAAGTAGTGTGTGATTTTGAGTGTTTTTGAGTGATTATGTGAGTTGAATGCTCAAAATTCCTTCAGCAATGTAGTTTAGTTGAATCGAGTAATCAAGACTCAAGAAGAATGCTGAATCGGAGGTCAAGAACAGAGTACCAACTGTCAAAAATATGTTCTGGCAACGTGAAGAGCCATCGATGGAGATGGGGTTCAGTGGTTCACAAATTTGCATCTTGGAGTTGCATCATCGATGGTTGATTTTTTGTGTGGGTATATTATGAGTTGAAATAGGTATATTACGGGTTGAAATGGGTGAGAATTTTTTTTAATGGGTCACATTTAATGGGCTCAAACCTGACCCAATTTGAAATTAGTTTGTACCTAACCCAAAATTGGGTGGGTTGGGCCTTAACGAGTTTATTTTGACAGCCCTACTCATCATGATCATAAACATATAAGTATGCTGATAAGAGTCATGGATTAACTGTATGAGTACTTGAAAAGCTAAATTTATGTAAAACACATAGGTATAGGGTGTTCATAACCCCCCAACACTGAATGCACATGAGTTTGCAATATCAAACTTGAAAGACAGTAATATGTAATTATGGCTCAAAGACCCAAACCTGGCATCTTATCAAAACATGTGAAAATCATACACTTAAATATGAGTATATCTTAAACATGAGGAAATAATAGGATTTTATGGCTTAACTTTTAACTTGAGGATTCATCCTGAAACCAATTGAACATGACATGGAAATTCCAATACTCAAACAAGATATGATTTATTCTACTTGAAAATACTTGTAACCATAACTTGTAATTGAATTAACAAGAGATTCATGGAATTAGCTCACAGGATGAATTCGTGAAGATTCTTGGGAATTTCTTAAGGTTTGAAGCTTGAATTCCTTGATTACTTGTGAAAGAGTCAGGGTTTGTTCTTGAGGAAAAAGAATGCTTTTTTTAACAGAATTTGTGATAAAAAGAGCAAATAATGCTCTTTGGGAGCCTAAATTTCATGTTATAGACGAGTTGGGTGAAGGGGAAATGACCCAAATGCTCTTAACTAATTAGGAACACAATATGGAAAAAAGGGGCAACACAGGCTCTGGAGCACCGGACTGGAGCAGGCGGCGTGGGCTTTGGAGCGATGCACTAGGTTCCACCGTGCAGGCTTTGGAGCGGTGCTCTTGGGGGCATGAAGTGGAGTAATCCTGGTAGTGCTATTGCCTTGGTTATCCAAACATGCCCTTACACTCGTCAAAAAATTCCTAAAATCACCCGAGATATACTTTTAACTACCTCGATCATGAATTAACTTAAAAATCAATGTCCCGAGGTCGAGAAGGTCAAAAATAAAATCATCAAAGTTTAGGGGTCTTGGAAATGACTATATCCCAACACTTAGTGAAATTTTCAAGTCTTGGATGCCTTAAACAGGCAACTGAGAGCTGAAATGAGCTTAGAATTTTACGGGGTATTACAATATCCTACTTTGTTTAAAATGATGCAAGCTAAATCCAAACTTGCATTTCTTATTGTTTTGATAAACAGTACATGTTACTACTTTCTTTTTGTTTATTTTTCTATCGAGTATTTGACCGTACACAAACATACACTAAATATGCATGGGTGTCCTGCACTCCTTTGATCCTTTTTCAGATTCCTTAGTTTCAAATTTGGTGTATTTAGGTTTGTGTACCTTCTCACAATTATTCAGTCCCACTCTTAAACATCTTGAAAAAATCTTACTCTATCAACCGATCAAGTTGCATAAACCTTAGGAGAGACAGTCCAAGGTATCATCTCCACAACTAGGGAGTCACCTTTTTTTCAGAAGGTTATAAACCTTTATGACACAGTTTGTGTTAGAAATATTCCAAAAATTGAACATTAATAAATTTAGAATAATTGCATTAATTTTCTTTTAATTTCATCAGTGGATGTGGAGTTATTTCAAAACTTGGTCTTCATCCTACACCATTTTCAAGTCAATAGATATGGAGTAATACCCAAATTTGCCAATGTTCACCACCCCTTTCCCAAAATATAAAGCATTTCTAAAACTCTACTTTATCGAATATATTTTTCAAAGTCCATGAAAGTCGAGTGTTCTAAAAAAGCTTTGCTTTCATTTGCCTTTCTCTTCAAGTATACAGATATAGAATACTACAAAAATGTCACCTGTATCTGACATCTCTTTGATCTAAATGAACGTGGAATGTCATCAAGAATTCTTCCAACATCTAATTCCCTCTTTCTGGTCAACAGACAAAGAGTATTTTTTGAAACTCCATGTTTATTTGACACCTTTCTTCATGATAATTAATGTGGGGAATTATTCATATCTACCAATGAGCGTAAGGTATCGTCATACTCCTCTTACATTTGATATCTCTATCATAAGATGTTAATTCATTAGTTATGGGACTTGAGACACTTACTCTTTAAAAGCATCATTTTATCTTACTCTTACCAATTCATAACCATCATCAAGGACACTCTTGGAGACACTTATTAGATATATTCCCCCTTCCAAAAAATTCCAAAATTGTTCTAAATCCAATATATGTCAAAGCCCAAATTTATCTGTATCAGTTTGTATAGGTGTAGGCCTACCTCTGGCGTAAAGAGCCTAAAAAATATAGAAGATGTTTACTTGATGTTATCTGAATGTGCTCATCCACTGATATGAACTAAATCTTTACCTTTCATTTATTTTTCTTTATTCCTTGATAGAGGCTGATTGTTTTGATCGACAAAACTAGCTGACTTAAACTATAACCCAAGAATAAACACTAATATCGTCAACTTTACTAGAAGTATTCCAATATTAGTAAATGTATTAGGGACATTTAGAAGATAGGATGATGCTGATAAGGACGAATATATCCTTCACTTGGATCAATAACTCAAGAAGTTAAACGAAGAACTACAACAAGGAAGGGACCCCACACACATCCATCCATGACTACTCTATCATGTCCTCCTATTTTCCCATTACCATGAACTCCAATACCTAAATACTATCGCTAATTCAAACTCCCATAATAATTATTGGCTTAAAAATCCAATTTCACACCCATCAACTCCCCAAATTTCCTCGTTGGACCCCAGACCCCAATATTGTCTCATCTGTCTATGATATTCAGCAAATAAGACATACTACCCTTTAAGAACAATATATTTTTCCAACGTGCATGACTGAGATGCCCGCCTTCACCATACCTGCTAAAGGTAGGTTCTCAATGAATAAAAAAAAAAGAAGAAGATGGTACAAACAACATAATCATATATGAGCTTTGTAATCTAAAGCGGATGATGAAACATCTTCAGGAAACTTAAGGCAAAGAGCATTTGAATAATGAAGATCTGTGTATCCATCGAGATATTGATTTTCCAGTAGGGTTCAAGCCACCTAAGTTTAACTTATTTGATGGAACCGGCAACCCCACACTTATTTAAGAGCATATTGTGATAAATTAGTGGGATTGGTAAAAATAAGAAGCTCGTAATGAATTTGTTCATTAAAAGTCTATCTGGTGAGGCTCTTGCTTGGTATGACAAGCAATACCCTCGTTATTGGCATAAATGGAGCAGCATGGCTGAAGATTTTATGAATCACTTCAAGTTTAATATAGAAATTGCACCTGATCGACTTTCCCTCGTTAGTATACAGAAGAAGGCCTCTAAGTCATTCTAGGAATATGCTCGATGATGGAGATATAAGGCAGGAAAATTACAACCACCTATGGATGAAAATGAATTTACAAAGTATTTTATCCGTAATCAAAAAGGGGTCTATTTTGAAAGGATAATGTCCATGTTGGGGCAGAAGTTTGCTGATTTGTCAAAATGGGAAATTTTATAGAAGGGGAAATTAAATATAAAAAAATCAAGTCGAGAAATAACTCAAACAAATCTACTCAGTTAGAGTCCATCAGAGGGGCCAAGGTGGAGAATGAGAAATAAGTATCTATTATGATATTGCACTACTCAGTACCTGAATCCTCTCAATAATTTAAAAATCTCATCAACCAACTGATACAGTTATCGAATCATAAACTACATCATGCCTACAATGTCTAACCAAATTATCCTCAACCCCAAGTCCCCACATACCAAAATCCACCTCAACTATTTTTACTAATCCCAGTTTCAGTTCACCAAAATTATATGCCTTTTGCACTAATACACTAAAAGGTAAGCACAATCAAAATCGCACAAAATTTGTTAAACTACTGACACATTTGTTTGAGAGATTTTAGGCTGTAAATTTGTTGCAACTTGAGCTGGGGAAGATTCCTAATCTATGTAACACCCCAGATTTTTTATCCTTGAAAATTTCTGAGTTTTTGAACTCACTACCCAAACTACTACTCTCCTTATGAGTCATAATGTGACATTATGGATCATAGGACCCAATCATAATCAAACCAATATGTGTACTCAGTGTTGCTGTCTTGGTGCTAACTAGGACTCTATGAGTCGTATGGACTCATTACGAGTCGTAATGTGCTTTCCGTAAGGTAACTAGTGTAGGGCCTTGGTGATTCTATCTTAACTATGACTTGGACCCTATGAGTCATAGGATCTCGATACGAGTCGTATGGTTCTTCCGAGTCGTAGGATCTCGATACGATTTGTATGGTTCTTCCCATAACCATACCAATGTAGGTTTATAAAAGAAACTTTCCAAACTACGACTAGACTAAACGAGTTGTAGGGTGACCCTACGAGTGTTAAGGTTACCCGTAGCGACTAGATGACAATTTTCAGCTTTTAAGTTGAGGGAACTTTAGACATTTCCCTTCTTATCCAAATAAAACCCACATTCATAAAACATGTAAAGAATCCTATTTTCAACCTAAAAAAAATCAAAATAATTAGATCATTCTCTCAAATTTTCTAAATTCTCAAGGTCAAGATACTTAGGGTTCCCAAGAAGTTGGTCATCTAAGGGATCAATGGTTGATTTCTCTCTATAAATCTTGGTATTTCAGGCATGTTACTCTTCATCAATTCTTATTTTATAAAAACATATGTTTTAGATGGTTTAATTATATGGATTCAAATGTGGGTTTTGATGCGGTTGAGGGTGTTGGAGTGATTGTTCCTTGAATTTTTTTTCCATGGTTTTAAAGAGTTATTCATGCTTTGAAATTGATGTTTTGAACTAGTAGGGTGCATCGGTGTGGGAATTGGAATGGGGGGTCAAGGTATTTCCCCTAAATTAATGTTTTAAACTTGTAATTAGTTTTGAATGATTGTGTTCCCTTATCCCACTTGTGTAAATAGTTTTGAATTATGAAATTTTCACTTGGATTGACTTACCCACCTATGTTTTTGCATTGCATAAATGGTTAAACGAAGAGAATGAATTTAGAAAGCCTTGTTGGCTATGTTTGATTTAATGAACAAAGGTGGTTGAGGCATTCCCCTAAGTTATTGTGATTGTTATGGCATAAAGATAAGCTTACAAGTGTAAGGATATGATGGTACCCATGGTGTGCCTTAATGGTTGATCTTTTGGTAAATAAATGGGTTATGAAAAACTTGCTTTAAATTGGGATTAATGGGGGTTATGTAGCGAAGCCGTGAAGGTATGGGTCTCGAATGAGTTATACTAGAAACTCATGTTTACTGATGTGAGGTTTGTTCTTGATGACCGTGTGGATATGTCACACTTGATATATTTTAGGATGGCTAGTTTTCTTGATGGCTTTAGCTTTTTCTTGATTTTTCTTTGGTTTGTACGGCTAACACTCACTGGGGCCCTTTCAGCAAGGAAAGCTAAACCCATATAGCCTGTATGTGCCTTTTATGATAGTTAAAATACATAGTCTAGGATAATGTTTTACTTCATGCTAAACCTTGTTCCCTATCCCAACACATTATTTATGTACATATATGATGATGTTTACATGATTTTGAATTGGATTTGAGGATTACTTTATCCCCTATCCCTGAGTTATATGTTAGTGCTCAACCCACTAACCTTCTCCAGGCGTTGTATCCCCACATGATGCAGGCACCGAAGATACTTTTACTTTTCCTGCATAGTGTTAGGTGAATCGGCTTGATTTGTCAATCGCTTACGGTGAAGTAGTCAGCTTTCTTTCTCCGTAAGACTTGATCATTCCATCGATTTCCTTTTATAAGCTAGAATTAGAGTTTACATTAACATTATCATTGTTATTATCATTACTAGGGTCGAAGGCATCTCCTGACTTAGATTATTTTTTTGTATTAGTAATGGCTTTGTGGATATTACTATGGATTGGGTATTGAGGTTGGCACTCTTAGTTTTCCTTATGGATTGGGTATTGAGGTTGGCACTCTTAGTTTTCCTTGATTTTTTTATCTTTATATCTTATTATATATTTGGATTTCCGCTGCTTGGGGTGCTATATTCTGTATTGTTAGGAAAAGAGGGTGGTCTCCAGTCCTCAATGGAATTGAGATACCCGTCACAGTTTAACCCTAGTTCAGGTCGTGATAAAGTTTGTATTAGAGCCTATGTTTGGTATCATTGGGTGTCCATAAAGCCTTGTCAAGTAGAGTCTCATCTATAGGCATATAGCATGCCACACTTATAAGGGAGAGACTACGAGGCATTTAGGAATGTTTCGCTTTTTTGTGATCTACTTTTGGGTTGTAGAGTCTAGGGTGTTGAAATCTCTTTTAGTTTTTATTTTTTCACTTTTCAGATCATGCCTCCTAAAAGATCTGATGTTTGTGGAAACTCATCTATCCCACTTGAGGAAAATATAGATGAGACTTGTCCTACTTATGGAGTTCAGACCCAGTCTAGGATTGCTACTTCTGATTTCCCTAGTAGAGTTCCACCGGTCCCAACTGATCCTTCTTCCATTGGTGATGCTCCTACTTGGTTACCTCTAGGGGATATTACTAATGCTGAGTTCTATCATTCTATTCATATGTTGACCTAGTTGTGGGCATTTTAGGCATATCAGTTGGGTATTTTTGGTGCTGTTGTGAGTTCTTCTGAGGCAACAAAGGTTGGCCAATTCATGAGGCCGAATCCTCTAACCTTTACAGGCTCTAAGATGGGGAAAGATCCTCAAGGGTTAATAGATAAGTTGGAGAAGATTTTCTGTGTGATTCATGCTTCTGACTTAGAGGGAGTAGAATTTGCTACATACTAGCTAAAAGATGTAGAATATCAGTCTTATGAGGAGTGGTACCAATCTAGGAGAGATGATATAGAGTTGGCTTTATGGGAGGACTTATCTGGTTATTTTCTTGATCCCTTCTTTCCTCAGGAGTTGAGGGAGGCAAACACTAACTGATTTAGATATGCTAGATTTCGATGTGATCTTAGGAATGGAGTGGTTGCACTCATACTATGCCTCTTTATATTATTGGAACCAAATGGTCAGTTTTTAATTCCTGAATAAACTCATAATTGAATAGAGGGGAGTTACCTAATACCGAAAAAAAGGTTCATTTCGTATCTTAGAGCCCACTGGTTGATTTCCAAGGGATTTCTCTACTATTTAGTGTATGTTAAGGATTTTAGATTCGAAGGTCCTCTATTGCAATCTATCCCTATGGTCTTTGAGTTTCCTGGGGTGTTTCCTAATGATCTTCTTAGTGTTTCCCCCAATAGGGAAATTGATTTTGGGATTGACTTTTTTTCTAGATACTTATCCTATCTCTATCCCTCCCTATAGAATAGCTCTGACTGAGTTGAAAAAACTTAAGGAGCAGTTGAAAGATCTTCTAGATAAGGGTTTTATCTTTCCTAGTATTTCTTCCAGGGGTTCTCTGGTTCTGTTCATGCAGAAAAAGGATGGGTCCCTTCAGATGTGTATTGATTACCGCCAGCTGAATAAGGTGGCTATAAAGAATAAGTATTCTGTTTCAAGAATCGATGATCTCTTTGACCAGATTTAGGGTGCTAAGTATTTTTCTAAGATTGATCTTTAGTGGGTTTACCATCAGTTGAAGATTAGGGAGGTGGATATCCCCAAGACTACTTTTTGAACTCGGTATGGTCATTTTGAGTTCTTAGTCATGTACTTTTGTTTGACTAATGCCCCAACGACATTCATGGATCTTATGAATCTAGTATTCATCAATTCTTAGATTTGTTTGTAATTGTATTTATTGATAATATTTTGGTGTATTCCAAGAGTGAGGTAAATTATTTTGATCACCTTCTCTTTATGTTGCAAACCTTAAAATATCAGTGGTTGTATGCAAACTTCTCAAAGTGTGAGTTCTGGTTTAATACTGTGACCTATCTGGGCCACGTTGTTTTTTGTAAAGGGATGATGGTGGGTCCACAAAAAGTTGAGATGTTTAATAAGTGGCCTATACCCATGACTCCAATCGATATTCAGAGCTTTTTGGGTTTAGCTGGTTATTATAGAAGGTTCATGAAAATTTTCTCTTCTATTGCTGCCCCATTGACTAATTAACTCAGAAAAAGGTGAAGTTCCTATGGTCCGATGCTTGTGAAAGTAGCTTTGAGAAGTTGAAGAATAAGTTGACCTCGGCTTCAATTTTGACTCTACCCAAGGGTATCGAGGGCTTTGTTTTTTACTATGATTTATCTCGTGTGGACTAAGTTTTGTGTTGACGCAACATGGCAAAGTGGTTGCATATGCTTCCAGGCAGTTGAAGGTTCATGAGAAGAATTACCCGACGCATGATTTGGAATTGTTAGCTATGGTTTTTTCTCTAAAGATTTGGTGTCATTATTTGTATGGGGTTCATTTTGACATTTTCTTAGAACTTAATAGTTTGCAATATGTGTTCACCTAGAAAGAGTTAAATATCAGGAAAAGGAGATAGCTTGAGTCACTTAAGGACTATGATATGAGTCTCCACTCTTATCCAAGTAAAGCTAACGTGGTTATTGATGCTCTTAGTAGGTTATCTATTGGAAGCTTGTCTCATGTTGATGAGGAGAAATGAGGGTTAGTGAAGGATATTCACCATTTGGCTAATCTTGTAGTTCGTATATTGGACTCTAAGGATCGTGGTGTAATTGTGCAACAGGTGGTGAAGTCATATCTTGGTTCTGAGGTGAAGGAGAAACTGGTCTTGAACAATAGAGATTGGTGGTGATGGTATCTTGAGGTACCAAGGTAAATTATGTGTTCCTGATATAAATGGGCTGCAAGAAAGGATCTTGACTGAAGCATATGAGTCAAGATACACTGTTTATCTTGGTTCGATTAATATGTACCATTATTTGAAGAAGATCTATTGGTGGAATAACATGAAGAGGTATGTGTCCAACTTTATGACTAAGTGCATGGTGTGTCAACAAGTAAAAGTTGAGCACTTGAGACCTGGTGATTTGTTTCATCAGATTAAGTTTCCCATGTGGAAATGGGAAGTGATTAATATGGATTCATTACTAGTATTCCGCGGTCTCTTATCAGTTTGTCTCGATTTGGGTCATCGTGGATAGGATGACCAAGTCTGCTAATTTCCTACCAGTGAAGACTAACTATTCGGTGGAGGATTATGCTAAGCTCTTCATTCAGTAGATCATGAAGTTACATGGTGCTTTAGTTTCCATCATATCTGATTGAGGTACTCAATTCTCATCTCACTTTTAGCGTTCCTTTCAGAAAGTCTTGGGAACTAAGGTGAACCTTAGAACTTCTTTCCACCCTCAGATGGATGGACAGGTAGAGGTGGTATTTGGGTTAACCATTTGTTTCTCATAGAATTTACTTATAATAATAGCTATCATTCTACTATTAGGATGGTTTTATTTGACATTTTATATGGTAGGAGGTATAGGTCTCCTATTGGGTGGTTTAAGGTCGGTGATAATAGATTGTATGGTCTTGACCTTGTTCACGAAGCTATGGGGAAGGTGAAAGTGATTTGGGATAGGCATGACCACCTAAAGTTGCCAAAAGTTCTCTGGGGATGTAAGGCAAAGGGATTTAAAGTTGATGTAGATGATTTAGTGTTCTTGAAGGTATCTCCCATGAAGGGACTGATGCGATTTAGGAAGAAAGTAAAGCTCAGCCCTTATTATGTGGGTCCATATGGTATTTTGAGGAGAGTGGGCAATGTAGCGTATAAGTTGGAATTGCCTTTGAGTTTGGGATCTATTTTTCTGGTCTTCTATATGTCAATATTGAAGAAGTGCGTGGGTGATCCTTCCTTGGTTGTTCCTTTAGAGAGCGTTGGTGTTTCAGATTCCTTGTCCAATGAGAAGGTCCTAATGGAGGAACCCAAGGTGTGAAGAAACTACTTGGTAAACTGAAGAGTACATAAAGTAGTAATATCCATATATGTTTCCCGCTTTGCATAATCATGCTTGAGCTATGTGTATTCCTTAACATCTTTATTTTCTGATGTTAAAGAAAATTATGATTTCCTTGATATCTTTGTTTTCTATCTTTGTTAAAGGTAAGTGTGGATCGAGAGGGAGAATGTAACACCCAAATTTTTTGTCCTTGAAAATTTTTGAGTTTTTGAACTCACTGCCCAGACTACGACTCTCCCTATTAGTCGTAATGTATCATTATGGATCATAGGACCCTAGTTACAATCAAAACAACATGTTTCTTTGTGTTTCTGTCCTGGTGACGAATAGGACTCTACAGGTCGTATGGACTCATTATGAGTTGTAATGTGCTTTCTGTAAGGTATCCAGTATAAAGCCTTTGTGATTCTATCTTGACTACGACTTGGACCCTACGAGTCATAGGGTCTTAATATGAGTTATATGATCCTTCTCACAGACCACTATAGGTTTCCAAGGTGTAATGTCCAGACTACGACTGGACTAAATGATTCGTAGGGTGACCCTATTAGTCGTAAGGTAACCCATAGCGATTGGGCAACTGTTTTTATCTTTTAAGTTGAGGGCACTTTGGACATTACCCTTCTTACCCAAATAAAACACATGACCATAAAACATGTGAAGGACCTTTTTTCAGCTTAAAAATAATCAAAACACTCAGAGTACTCTCTCAAACTCTCTAAATTCTCCAAGGTCAAGATACTTAGGATTTTCAAGAAGTTGGTCATCTAAGGGCTCAAGGGTTGATTTCTCTCCATAAATTTTGGTATTTTAGGCATGTTACTCTTCCTCAATTCTTATTTTATGAAAATCATGTCTTTTAGATGGTTTAGTTGTATGGATTCAAATGTGGGTTTTGATGTGGTTGATGGTTTTGGAATGGTTGATCCTTGAATTGTTTTCCCATGGTTTTTATGAGTTATTCATGCTTTGAAATTGAGGTTTTGAACTAAAGGAGTGCATGAGTGTTGGAATTGGAATTGGGGTCAAGGTATTTCCCCCAAATTGATGTTTTAAACTTGGTTTTGAATGACTGTGTTCCCTCAACCCACTTGCGTAAATGGTTTTGAATTGTAAAATTATCACTTGGTTTGACTTACCCACCTATGTTATTGTTGTAGTACCCCATACTTTTTCCTAGCTAATTTCATCTCAAAAATGTCTATTATTAGCTTCTAAATTGAATAGTGGTTATTCCATGAGGAATCTTTAAGATTTTCACTTTTTGTCATGTGGGAAATTCAATAAGCTTTCCATCGATATAAGATTCGCCCAAGTCCGATAACTGAGTAAGAAGTTACGATTATTTTAAGTTCCCATCGTAAAACAACACCATATTAGTCAGTGGCACGCTGCGCCATAAGAGGAAATGACATTTGGCAATTTCCAGTAGGTGTTCGCGATTATGGCACATCGCGCCAGCACTCAAATTCAGAATTATCCTTTTTCTAGTGTCTCAGGGCAATTTCCCCCGCGTCGCGCCAAAGTTCCAGGTCACAAAGGAAGGGGCAACGCGATGTCTCCATATCACACCATCCCTCAATTTCCCAATTGTTGATTTCTAGTGACATAGCACGATAACGCCGCATCGCGCCAGGGGCCCAGTTTGGGAAAATTTTACTGAAATTAAATGACGCGTCCAAGGTTAAAATGGTCAACTTTTCACCCCTATTTAAGCCCTTTAACACACGATTCAACGACTTTTCACCCAAAAATACACTCTCTTATCTCAAAAACCTCTCAAGAATAACCTAGGGCTTTTCATAGGAGATTCAGAATCAAGAATTTCTTCCGTCAATCTTCACCAAATCACGAACTAAGGTATGTGTAGTGTTCATTCATGGAATCCTTCTGTCCATAAAGCTCAAGAATCTCTTTGCTAAGTTTAAGTTTATGGATTTCTTTATGAATTTCTTGTTGGGTTTGTTTTGTTTATGTTGAGAATGATCAATTGAGTTTAAATCCATGTTGGGCGATCAATTTTATGTGGAATTGATTTGTATATATGTATATTCATGTGAACCTATGAATAAACCCTAGATGATGAAATTAGAGATGAATCATGCTGATTAATTGTTGTATAATATTATCTACATGTGCTTTGCCTGCTATGTGTTTGATTAAATACCTAGATGAAGGAGCAATGCCCAACTAGTATGATATCATGAAATCCCCATGTATGTACAAGTTATGCCTATCACATGTTTTGATGGAATGCTTTAATAAATGTATTATGAATTACGATGTTAGTTATGTATTAAAGTAAGTTATGCTTGGTCAGTTTTCCTTCCATCGAGTCCTGGGGGTACTTGTACCCAAAATACTAGCTGTGTGCCTAGAGCCATGTCATGTTTCCACGATACTCTCATTCAAGCTATGAATCCTTAGAATTCAGATAGTCTTATGACTTAGGAAATCTCCATGATCTTATGAACTCAGTTAGTTATCAGATATCAGTAATATTCCATCAGTAAATGGAATTCAGTAACTCAGTCCATGTTAAGTTCAGTAAATTATGTTCAGTATCTATTCAGATGGGAGTAGTAATTAGCACCGAGTGAACCCAAGGATGGGAACTCACCTGTTATATGAGGGTGTTATTCTTAGAAGCAATCCTTACATTCCAGAACAATGTAGCTAGCATAGGTTGAGACATCATAGCCTTCTATATGAGGGTAGATGAGGTGGCTTAGCCTGCTATATAAGGGTTTCCACCATTCTCACTAGAGTTACCTGTTATATTAGGGTCACTCACATGTTGTCCTTACTAGTGGTGTAGTATTGGCACCCTTCTAATCGGGGTATAGATTGGACCCCAATTCAGCTACAATACATCATTTGGGACATGTCGGTTAGATGACTACCACCCATAGTCTCAGTAAAAAAACTCAGATTGTTCTTCAGAATTTAGGATTGTCAGATATAGTCGACTTAAATACATATGGAACTCAGATAGTTCCATCAGATTCAGGACTATCAGATACAGTCACTCATGTTATCAGTTATATTCAAATTCAGTAATCATGTTATCACAGTATTAGTGTCAGTTGTTATGTCCCATGCATGTATTCTCACGCTCATGATAGTTAGTCAGTTATTATTATTGTTCATGCATATTAACCCTATGCATTCAGCCTACCTTACATGCATACCAGTGCATTCAAAGTACTGACGCATTTGCGCTATGGTGTCTTATACCATAAATTCAGAGACACGAGCTCCAGATCAGCAGTAGATTCAAGTTTCAGTAGTCAGAGTTAGAAGTGAGTCCTCATCATTCGAGGACTTGATTATTCTCTATTATCTCATTAACTAGTTTATTAGTTGGAGTTAGTTGGGGATATGACCCATCAACTCCTTACTCAGGCAGTTTAGTCAGTTAGAGGCTTTCTAGACTATCATGTTTCAGACTTCAGTATTTTCAGTTATGTTTTTTTAGTATTTCATACCCCATTTAGATGTTATGTTTTACTGATGTTATGTGAACCTTATGGCCTTTTAGTTCATGTTTCCGCATTATTCAGTATTTTATGCAGTATACAAGTACAAATATCAGTCATGGATTAGCTTGTGGTCCTTTGGGGTCATAAGCACCGTGTAATATTTTGGGTACTAAATTTGAGGCGTTACAAACTTGGTATCAAAGCCTAAGGTTCAATAGAGTCCTAGGAAGTCTGAAAGCCGTATCTAGTAGAGTCTTGTACATGGGTGTGTTGTGCGCCACATTTATGTACAAAAGTCTATTAGATGTTTAGGAACAGTTTCCCTTCTTTTAGTATTCATGTTGTTCCAGTGAGCATAATCACAAGTCAATCTCTCAGTCTAATCCGTTTCTTCTCTTTATTTCATAATATGCCTCCTAAGAGAAGAAATCAGTCAGCCCCTCAGCCCGAAGAACCTTTGGGTCATCATGTTTCTCATGCGGAGTTCAGGACCGCATTTACCACTTTTGCTTATTTGGTATCTACCTATAATGAGAGACCAACTGTCATTCTGACCAACCCAGTGACCAATTCTGCTGCAGTCAGGATTCAGGATTTCACCCGAATGAATCCTCTATCCTTTCTCAAGTCTAAGACAGATAAGAACCCTCAGGAATTCCTAGATTAGGTGCAGAAGGTAACAGACATCATGAGGTGACTACTATTGAGAGTGATGAGCTAGCTGCATATCAGTTGTAGAATGTTGCTCAGACTTGGTTCAAGCAGTGGAAGTCATAGAGGGTAGATAATGTAGGGCCAATTGAGTGGGAGGAGTTTGCATCTTCTTTCCTCAATAGATTTTTTACCCTAAAGCTTAGGGAAGCTAAGGTGTTAGAATTTATCAACCTCAAGCAGGGCAATATGACAGTGAAAGAGTATTCTCTTAAGTTTATTCAATTAGCCAGATATTCCCCTCATGTGGTTACAGATAGCAGGGCAAGGATAAGTAAGTTTGTTTCATGAGTGAATGATAGCATGGTCTCTGAGTGTAGATCTGCCATGCTGAATAGTAACATGACTTTAGCCAGGCTTATGACTCATGCTCAGCAGATTGAGGAGTAAAAGATTAAGGTGAGGGAGGAGCAGAATAAGAAAGCTAGGACAGGTAGCTTTAATTTTAGTCATCCTAAATCAGAAGAAGGAAACCGTTCTCAGTTTCATCCTAAGTCATCAGTTCCAGCTCATTCTTCAGCCAGTGCTCCAGCTCCTAAGTTCAGAGAGGGTAACAAAGATAGAGCGCCAGGCTCTAAGACCCAGGGCAGTGTTAGCAGTGCCCGCACCTATCCTCTTTTCCAGACTTCTGGAAAGCACCATCAGGGTATTTGCAGAGCTGATAGTAGTATTTGTTTCAGATGTGGCAAACCAGGCCACAGAGTCAGAGACTATCCTCAGCTAGGTCTTCAGGGTCAACAGAATCGCTCCTCAGCTCAGTTCGATTGCCCAAATCAGTAGGGTGCCACCTCCAGTGCTATTAGTGGGCAACGTCCAAATTGTCTCTATAATTTTCACTCTCGACAAGATCAAAAAAATTCTCCTGATGTAGTTACTGGTACGTTACAGATCTTTCATGTGCATGTTTATGCTTTGTTAGATCCAGAGGTTTCTTTTTCTTTTGTTACTCCCTCTATAGCAGACGATTTCGGAATCAGGGCTGAAATCCTAGTAGATCCCTTTTCAGTCTCTACCCCAGTGGGTAAAACCATCATAGCCCGACGGGTATACAGGAACTTCTGGTTATGATACTTTGGAAAGTCACTTCTTCAGACTTAGTCAAATTAGAGATGAATGATTTTGACATTATTCTCGGCATGGATTAGCTTCATTCCTGCTATGCCACAGTCGACTACAAAAACATAAGATTCCAGTTTCAGTTCCCAAATGAACCCGTCCTTGAGTGGAATTGTAGTATATCCGCTTTCAGGGGTCAGCTTATTTCCTACCTTCGGGCAAGGAAAATGATATCTAAAGGATGCGCCTATCATGTCGTTTGAGTTAAGGACACTAGTTTCAAAACTCCCAGCCTTGAATCAGTCCTAGTAGTGAATGAATATTCAAATATCTTTTCGAAAGATCTTCCAGGAATTTCTCCTAAAAGGAAAATAGACTACAGAATTGATCTTCTTCCAAATACTCTGTGTATCTCTATTTTGCCATACAGAATGGCACCAACAAAACTTAGAATACTGAAGGAACAATTGAAGGATCTCTTAGATAAGGGATTCATCATGCCCAGTGTTTCCCCGTGGGGCACTCCAGTATTATTCGTGCGTAATAAAGATGGTTCTCTTAGAATGTGTATAGACTATCGCTAACTCAATAAGGTCATGGTCAAGAACAAGTATCCTCTTCCCAGAATCGATGACTTGTTTGACCAACTTTAGGGTGCCAGTTATTTCTCTAAGATAAATCTCAAATATGGCTATCATCAGCTCAGAGTTAGGGAATACGACATTCCAAAAATAGATTTTCGAACTCTCTATGGTCACTTTGAATTTCTAGTCATTTCATTTGGTATTACTAATGCCCCAGCAGCTTTCATGGACTTGATGAATCGTGTGTTTAAGTAGTACTTGGATACGTTCATCATAGTCTTCATAGATGATATTTTGGTCTATTCCCATAGTGAGTATGATCATGCAGACCATCTCAGGACAGTACTTCAGACTCTCAGAGATCATCACCTATTCTTCAAATTTAGTTAGTGTAAATTTTGGCTAAGGTCAGTAGCATTCCTTGGTCATATCATTTACAGTGATGACATTAAAGTTGATCCTCAAAAGACTGAAGCAGTAAAAGATTGGCCCAGACTTGTCTCTCTATCATATATTAAGAGTTTCTTAGGTTTGGATGGCTATTGTAGACGATTTGTTGAGGGATTTTCTTCTATTGCATCCCCTATGTCCAGATTGGCTCAGAAGAAAGTCAAGTTTCAGTGGTCAGATCCTTTTCAAAAGAGTTTTTAGGAGTTGAAAACTCGACTCACCTCAGCTCCAATTTTAGCTTTTCCAGATTGTCTAGATGGGTTCGTAGTGTATTGTAATGCATCCAGAGTAGATTTGGGTTGTGTCCTTATGCGGCATGGTAGGGTCATAGCCTACGCCTCCAGACAGCTTAAACCCCATGAAAAGAATTACCCTACTCATAATCTTAAGTTAGCAGCCATAGTATTTGCCTTAAAGATTTGGAGGAATTATCTATACGGTGTTCATGTAGATGTGTTCATAGATCATAAGAGTCTTCAGTATATTTTTTCTCAAAAAGATCACAATCTTTGTCAAATAAGGTGGTTTGAGCTCTTAAAAAATTATGACATGAGTGTTCTCTATCATCTGGGCAAGGCCAACATAGTGGCCGACGCTCTTAATAGACTATCCATGGGTAGTGTTTCTCATGTTGAGGACAGTAAGAAGAAGTTAGCTCAGGAAGTCCATCAGCTTGCCAGACTAGGTATTCTCCTAGTCGATAAGATGAGGGTGATATATGGGTTCAGAGTAGTTCAAAATCATCTCTAGATTCCCAGGTGAAAGAAAAGAAAGATAGAGATCCCAACCTTGTCAAGTTGAAAGAGTCAGTTTAGGATCAGAAAGTAGAGGTTTTCTCCCAAGGAGGAGATGGTGTCCTTCGTTGTCAGGGTCATCTCTATGTTCTAGGTGTAGATGACTTAAGGCAGCGAATTCTTGTAGAAGTGCATGGTGAGCGTTTCTCTATTCATCCAGGGGACACAAAGATATATCGCGACTTGCGGGAGATCTATTGATAGAGTGAGATGAAGAGAGATATTTCAGAGTTTATTGCTAAGTGCTCTATATGTATGCAAGTTAAGATAGAGCATCAGAAGCCTAGTGGGTCTATGCAGGAGTTTAGTATTCCTACTTGGAAGTGGAAAGTTGTGAACATGGACTTCGTGATGTGTTTGCCTCAAACTCGTCATCAGCATGATTCAGTTTGGGTCATTATAGATAGAATGACCAAATCAGCTCATTTCCTTCCAGTTCATACCTCTTTTTGGCTGAGGATTATGCCAAGCTCTACATCAAGGAGCTGGTTAGATTGCACGGTATTTCATTGTCTATTATCTCAGACAGAGGTACCCAGTTCACCTCTAACTTTTGGAAAGCATTCCAAAAGGGTCTTAGTACCTAAGTTCATCTTAGTACAACCTTTCATCCTCAGATAGATGATCAAGCAAAAAGGACCATTAAGACCTTAGAAGATATGCTAAGAGCGTGTGCAATTGATTTCAAGAAAATTTAGAATGACCACTTGTCTTTGATTGAATTTACATATAATAACATCTATCATTCCAGTATTTGGATGGCTCTATTCAGAGCTCTCTATGGTAGAAGATGTAGATCTCCAATTGGTTGGTTCGAAGTTAGTGAGGCCTCAGTCATAGGTCCTGACTTAGTATTCGACGCCATAGGAAAAATCCAGTTGATCAGAGAAAGACTCTAGGCTGCTTAGAGCTGACAAAAGTCTTATACATATGTTCATAGAAAATATCTTGAGTTTCAAATTGATGACTATGTCTATCTAAAGATCTCTCCCATGAAGGGAGTGAAGCGGTTCAGCAAAAAAGGGAAACTTAGTCCCCGATACATCGGTCCCTTCAAGATTCTTAGTCGATTCGGCAAGGTAGCTTACGAACTCAAATTTCCTTTAGATCTAGCCTCAGTTCATCCAATTTTTGATGTCTCTTTGCTCAAGAAGTTCATAGGTGACCCATCAATCCCTATTTAGATCATTGATGTTCAGAACACTCTCTCTTATGAAGACATTCTATTTGAAATCTTAGACTATCAACTCATAGATTGAGGAACAAAGAAGTCCCTCTAGTTAAGGTTCTTTACTGAAATCAGTTCATCGAGGGAGATACTTGGAAAGCAGAGGCAGACATGCGTACCAAGTATCCTCACCTCTTCTTTGCTAACTCAGATCAAGCTCAAGGTAACAGTTCTCCTTAAGCTTACTTAGTTTCATGTTCAGTGTTCATCACAAACTTGGTATGCAGTTTCATGCTCATGTTTCCATTATAAACTTGGTATCAAGTACCACTGCATACTCAGTCATGCATTCATGAATCAGTTACACATGCATCAGCTATGCATGTTCAGCATATACGTTCAGTATGTATGTCAGTTGTCTTTTCTTCCTTCTCAGTCAGTCTCATTCGAGGACGAATGTTCTTAAGGGGGAGATATTATAATACCTTATACTTTTTCCTAGCTAATTTCATCTTAAGAATGTCTAGTATTAAATTCTAAATTGAATGATGGTTATTCTATGATGAATCTTCAATATTTTCACTTTTTGTCATATGGGAAATTTAATAAAATTTCCATCGATAAAAGATTCGTCCAAATCTGATAACTGAGTCAGAAGTTCTGATTATTTTAAGTTTTCGTAGTAAAACAGTACCATATTAGTCAGTGGCATGCCGTGCCACAAGAGGAAATGGCATTTGTCAATTTCCAGTAGGTGTTCGCGATTATGGCGCATTGCACTAGCACTTAAATTTAGAATTGTCCTTTTTTCAGTGTCTCAGCGCAATTTCCCCCACGTCGCGCCAAAGTTCCAGGTCACGAAGGAAAGGGAAACTCGATGGCTCCGTGTCGTGCCATCCCTCAATTTCTTAATTATCAATTTTCAGTGACACGGTGTTAGCCCAGTTTGGGGAAATTTTACTGAAATAAAATAACGCATCCAGGGTTAAAAGGATCAACTTCCCACCCCTATTTAAGCCCTTTAAACGTGATTCAACCATTTTCACCCAAAAATACACTCTTTTCTCTCAAAAATCTCTCAAGAACAACCTAGGGCTTTTCATAGAAGATTCAGAATCAAGAATTTCTTCCGTCAATCTTTACGAGATCACGAACTAAGGTATGCATAGTGTTCATTCATGGATGCCTTCCGTCCATGAAGCCAAAAAATCTCTTTTCTAAGTCTAAGTTTATGGATTTCTTTATGAATTTCATGCTGGGTTTGTTTTATTTATGTTTAGAATGGTCAATTGAATTAAAATCCATGTTGGGTGATCAATTTTATGTGGAATTGATTTGCATAGATGTATATTCATATGAACCTATGAATAAACCCTAGATGATGAAATTAGAGATGAATCATGATGATTAATTATTGTATAATGTTGTCTACATGTGCTATGCCTACCATGTATTTGATTAAATGCCTAGATGAAGGAATAATGCCCAACTAGTATGATATCATAAAATCCCCATGTATGTACAAGTTATGCCTATCACATGTTTTGATGGAATTCTTTTATAAATTTATTATGGATTATGATGTTAGTTATGTGTTCAAGTAAGTTATGCTTGGTCAGTTTTCCTTCCATCGAGTCCTGTACCCGAAATATTAGCTGTGTGCCTTGAGCCATGTTATGTTTCCATGATACTCTCATTCAAGCTATGAATCCTTAAACTTCAAACGGTCTTATGACTTAGGAAATCTCTATGATCTCATGAACTCATTTGTTGTCAGATATCTGTAGTATTCCATCAGTCAGTGGACTTTGGTAACTCAGTCCATGTTCAGTTCAGTAAATTATATTCAGTGTCTATTCAGATGGGAGTACAAATTAGCACCGAGTGAACCTAAGGATGGGAACACACCTGTTATGTGAGGGTGTAATTCTTAGAAGCAATCCTTACGTTCCAGAACTATGTATCCATCATAGGTTGAGACATCATAGACTTCTATATGATGGTAGATGGGGTGGCTTAGCCTGCTATATGAGGGTTCCTACCGTTCTCACTAGAGTTACCTATTATATTAGGGTCACTCACATATTGTCCTTACCAGTGGCGCGGTATTGACACCCTTCCAATCAGGGCATAGATTGGACCCCAATTCAGTTACAATGCATTATTTGGGGAATGCCAGTTAGATGACTACCTCTCACAGTCTCAATATCAGTCTCAGTAAAAGGACTCAGATAGTTCTTCAGAATTCATGACTGTCAGATACAGTCAACTCAGATACAGAATGGAGCTCAAATAGTTCCATCAGATTCAGTACTGTCAGATACAGTCACTCATGTTATCAGTTATATTCAGATTCAGTAATCATGTTACCATAGTATTAGTGTCAGTTGTTATGTCTCACGCATGTATTCTCACGCTCATGATAGTTAGTTAGTTATTATTATTGTTCATGCATATGAACTCCATGCATTCAGCCTACCTCACATGCATACCAGTATATTTAAAGTACTGACGCATTTGCGCTATGGTGTCTTATACCATAGGTTCACAAACACGAGCTCTATATCAGCAGTAGATTCCAGTTTCAGTAGTCAGAGTTAGAAGTGAGTCCTCATTATTCGAGGACCTAATTATTCCCTATTATCTCATTAACTAGTTTATTAGTTGGAGTTAGTTGGGGACATGTCCCATCAACTCCTTACTCGGACAGTTCAGTCAGTTAGAGGCTTTCTAGAATATCATGTTTTAGACTTCAGTATTTTTAGTTTTGTTTTTTTGGTATTTCATACCCCGTTTAGATGTTATGTTTTAATTTATTTATGTGAACCTTATGGACTTTCAGTTCATATTTCTGCATTATTCAATATTTTGTGTAGTAGACAGGTATAGATATCAGTCATGGATTAGCTTGTGATCCTTCGGGGTCATAAGCACCGTGTAGCGTTTCAAGTACCAGATTTAGGGCGTTACAATTGCATTGCATAAATGGTTTAACAATGAACATGGATTTTGAAGGACTTGTTGTCTATATTTGATTTAATGAACAAAGGGGGACGAGGCATTCCCCTAAGTTAATATGATTATTATGGCATAGAGATAAGCTTGCAAATGACGATACCCATGATATGACTAAATGGTTGATCTTTTTGTAAATAAATGGGTTATGTGAAACTAGCTTTAATTTGGGCTTAATGGGTATTATGTAGCGAAGTCGTGAAGGTACGGGTCTCGGATGACTTATACTAGAAGCTCATGTTCGCCGACGTAAGGTTTCATTTTGATGACTGTGTGTATGTGTTACACTTGATATATTTTGGGACAACTAGTTTCCTTGATGGATTTAGCTTTCCTTAGGTTTTTTTCCAGTTTGTACGACTAACACACACTAGGGACCTTTAGCAGGGGGAGCTAAACCCATATAGCCCGTAGGTGCCTTTTATGACGGTCAAGCTACATAGTCTAGGATAATGTTTTACTTCATGATATACCTTGTTCCCTATCTCGACACATTATATACATATGTATATGATGATGTTCACATGATTTTGAATTGGATTTGTCTTGAAATTAGTTTATCCCCTATACCTGAGTTACATGCTAGTGCTCAACCCACTAATCATCTCTGGACGCTGTACCCCTAAGGTGTGCAGGAACTAAAGATACTTCTACTTTTCCTGTGTAATATTAGGTGGATCAGCTCGGTTAGTTGATCGCTTGTGGTGAAGTGGTGAGCTTCCATTCTCTGAAAGACTTGATCAATCCCTCGGTTTCCTTTCATCTAGAATTAAAGAGTTTAGATTAACATTATCATTGTCATTGTCAGGGTTGGGGGCATGTACCGACTTAGATTATTTTTTATATTAGTAGTGGCTTTGTAGATATTACTGTGGATTGGGTATTGATGTTGACACTCTTAGTTGTCTTTGATTTTATTATCTTTCTATCTTGTTATGTATTCAGATTTTAACCGCTGCTCGGGGTGCTATGTTTTGTGTTCTTAGGCAAAGGGGGTGGTCTCTAGTCCTCAGTGGACTTGAGATACCTGTCATGGACATGCCCTGGTTCGGGTTATGACAATCCACTACTTAGATGGTTCGATGAGAGCAAATGATGGGCTTTCCACTTTGGAGTCCAGGGGCATAACATAGAAATTGTAGTAGGTTAAGACAAAAAATCAAGTGTTTGATTAAGATAGGAGCAATCCAATGCGTCGGTGTCCAAAAAAATGCAAATTACGATCCAGTGCCCAATCATGAAAAAAAATAAGTATATATTACATAAGAGACACCATCATTCACGTCGAGGTGGCAAGGCCTTTTAATAAGGCTCTCTCCAGTGAAATGCTAATTTCAGTAGGATTATGATTGAGACAACTTCCAAGTTGACTAACTCAAAAGCAACCGATAGAGTCTTATATTTGAAGGCATTGGATTCCCTGCTAATTATTATGTAATAGAACTATGTTTTGATCTGATTCCTCATGGTGAGATACTTAGGTAACTCTTATCGGGTTTGGTCATACTTAAGTAGAATTATTTCTTCTTATATAATTAGAACTATGTGTGACCTGATTTCCTTTGGCAGGATACATGGGCAGCCTACATAAGGATCGTCCCTTTATAATACAAAATTTCATCTTCCCCTAACGATAATCGGGATATGAACATAATGAGATCAAGAAGACCCGGTACCTTTAATTAAAGATGTCCTTAGATATGCAACTAATGTCCTTAGATACGTGATAAACAATAGTCTAGTAAAGTCCCTCCGAAAAACTAGGGAAATTTTTTTGAGAATACACCAAAAATCAACGAAGAAAAGGTCCAATTCAAGTCAAGACTAGGACGTTCAACTTGGAAGTGTTACAATCAAAGTTGGTTCATGTCAAACAACGCAAGTCATCACTAAAGTTGCAAGGAATCAATGGGGAACAACTTCTCTACAATATCAAAAGAAATACACCAAGGGTCAATACGGAAGACACTACCACCATGTAACATGAGGATTTTCTCTACAAATATTGTTGAAATATACTATTTATCCAAATGCTTCAGAATCACATTGGTGATCAGTGCAGGATCGATTACACTTATTACATCATAGGGGGGTCAACAAAATCTTCAGGTGGCACATGCCTATGAAAGAACTATAAAGGAAGTCCAAATAACAAGGAATGATAATCTCTACCCACAATCCCAAGAAGGTTTTCCAAAAAAGAGATATGCTCAAAAAGAATTCAAGCTTAGATTACGACTAATACATTAATCGTAAAATGATCCAAATTGGCTAGTGCTACAACCACGTAGTGGACCCAAAAAGAGTTCATATACGAAGAAACCCATAAAATAAAAGGATTGTCAAGGAGGTTCCCAAGAAATATTTGGAGTTTACACAAGGAAGGCTCGTGCATATACCCAAGACTTTTGCTTCCACCAAATTTTGAGTCATTGAGATTAGAAATGAAAATAGTTTACACAAAACATTCACTGCTCTCCCGTGAAAAATCATGCCTTAAAGGAATCAACCTTGAGACATGAATTTTAAAACTTGATCGACTTCATCAACTTACAATAACATTAATTAAAGAAAACGATGACACGATACAAATCATTAGCCACAAAGGAAAAACGATCGGATGTTGAAGACTCCAACATAAGAGACATCACTCCAAAAAATAACCAAAATAAGCCTTTGAAGGCAAGCTTATTATAGTTATTGACTTCACCATTCTCCACCCACCCACCCTCTTAACTAATTTACTTGATTCTCCTACTATGAAACTTTTCTTTGACCTTATTTTATGTTCTAGGATAAGTAGGCAGCGTAAGTCAGGATGATCATATCAACAAATATTTTTTCTACCCTTTTAAAATTTTTATTTTATCATCTCAATCCACATTGATCACATCACTTTGATAGAATCCCCAGATAAAATATCAAGATAGAGAAAATCCCTACCAAAAGATATACCAATATGAGCATGCCATTTGGAATTAGGAAGCGTCATTACTCTTTATCCCAAATTGACAAATAAATTTGCCAATTGTTGTAAGGTTGAAGGACAAGATATCTACTAGGATGAGTTCTCGATCAACATAAAATCAACAACCTCTCTATCCTCCGAACGACAAAACAATTTCAAAGATCTTGAAAGCCCAAAATGCTACCTCACCATCATGAGTTGAAAAACTAGGTCTAGTTAATTTATCCATAATTATTCCAAGAATCTAAAGAATCTTCTCTAATCTCTTAGGTCACGATAATGCTCAAGAAGGCACACATCAAGTATGTCATAAAACTCCATCATGAACTCAATAACACATCGCTATCACAAGCTAGGAGACCAGGTTTTGTCAAGTCATTTTCTATTAATTTCTAACTCAAAGAAATTTCTTGACTTTTTGCAGGTCACGTTAAAGAAATATCCCTATCAACCCTAAGCCATCACGTACTAACAAGTTATTCACAAAACTTTAACATAATAAACACAAGGCAAGTCCGCCCAAAACAATAGGATAGAGGCCATGAACAATTAGACAAGGAAAGCTCGGCCTGAATAATAGGACAGAGCGAGTCTGCCCCAAACAACAGGATAGGGCAAGTTCACCTCAAACAACAGGACATGAGAAGTCCATCTTGAACTATAGGACAGGAAAAGTCCACCCCAAGAAATATGGTAGGGAAATTCCACCTGAACAATAGCATAGGGAAAGTATTCCCCCAAAAATAGGACATACAATACAACTTTTACTTCTCCAGCAAATTGTCTCGTCAGATGGAGGACTTCATATTTTTAGCAATCGCCACGTCGGTCAGAAACCCATACATTATAAGATGCAACGCCAGACAATACCTATAAAACATTCACTAAACATGACAAAGATGTCAACATTTAACAATGAATTACAACATGGAACTACCCTCTAAGCAGTAAACTGGGGTAATCTAGCCGAATATCAAGCATCCCTATCTGCGTCAAGGTTTATTTTCAAAACTCAAACTCAACTCGATCGTCATATATTCGAATTTGCTTCTGCATATCTGAATGCTTTTATATCCAATGTCATCACAACTCTATTATGGGGCAATTTTAAAATTCTAAGATTATTTTTCTCTTGAAAACATTGCTTTGGAAGCCTTCTCCTTTAAAGTCATCTTTTAAAACTACATCTAGAATAATTTTTATCCTTTTTTAGGATATGTAGAAAGCTCAAATTTGAGCACGAACGTACTCATGCTATTCATGTTAAAATTATTTATCTTTCTTTTATATAAAAGAAATAGTGTCACCATAATTCAACACTGGGCAAATTTTGAGACTCAATCAAAATTTGTTGTATCTTTACCTTCCTGAACTACATATGGCCTAATTTCTCATAAGGGCAAGATATATAAGTAGCCAAAAAATCAGAGCCCGGCCATACCCTCACTAACCAAACCTCTTCCTAAACTACAAATGACCTAATTTCTTGTGAAACTAGAGATATGTTGGCAACTCAAAAGTCAGAGCTTGGTCATAATCTTCCAAACTTTCTTTTTTTCCCGAGAGAAAATTAGTTGTGACAACTTGTTTGCTCAAAGATTCTCTCATCATCTTCAATCAATCAGGGAGAACTGTTGGCACCCAATTTTTGCTCATGTTTTTCTTTACATTATTTTTCTATGCTTCTTAGTGCAAAATAATTTTTAAAAATGAATTTATATTTTAATTTCTAGGAATTTTTGAGAAAATTAAACAAGAGGATTTATTTTTCTCCTATAATGTTTTAAATATTTGTAATTAAAAATAATTAGTTATTTAATATTAAAAGCCACACAAATTTTTTTGATATTTGCATTCACATTTTATATACACACACACACTCTTAAATTACAAATATATTAAATTTAAATGGGTATACTAAATTACTGATATAATTTATATATTTATATGTTAAAATAATGTTACAAAAAATAAGATACATTGATAAAATAGTGAAAAGAGAGTATTTGGGCCAAATATAATCTAATCTCAATTTTATTCCCTCAAGCCCAATTTTAATTCGTCAATTTCAGCAAAAAAAGACCCAAAATTTAATCCAAAATCCTATCCTTTCCTCATATCCACCTCATTAATCCACCCACAACATATCCACCAATAAATTGTGGCTACATCAGCGAATAAATACAATCCTTATCAATAGAAACACTAATTCATCTTGACCGTTCAAATCTTTTTTATCCAAGGACCGTGAATTTTTAGTCTATATATTATTTACTCTTTTATTATTCAGATTAATTTTGCACTGAGATTAAGTCAACAAGTCCTAAAACCAATATACCGATCTTTCTTTTCCCAAAGCTTTCACTCGTTTTCTCTGCCAGAGTACCGTTCTATCTTTTTTCCCTTACCCCCAAAAGAACAACGACAACCAAAACCTTCTCTCTCTTCTCCTTCACTTCTCTTCCACCATGCCCAAACCAAAAAAATGTAACTACTTCTTTGTCGCGTCACTACTGCCATAGTTGTCATCCCTTCCAAGATTCATATATTTCAGCCATCTCTAATCCGTGAGTCCTCAAAGTCAGCAAAAACAATCTCAAAATCATATTATAATAGAAAAATGAATTCAAATTCTCCCATTAATAACTCTGAAAAGAGTGAAGATATGGAGATTTATTTCAGAAAATTTAAATATGAAATTCAAATTCTCTTTCGATTCTTGCTTTTTTCTCAAAATTTTGGCTTTAAATTCAGACTTTTTAGTCCAAATTTAGCCTATAAATAGGGGTATATTCACCCCATGTATAGAGGTTGAATCTAGGGAGGAGAGATTAAAAAATCAGAGGAAAAATAGAGTTTTAGAAAAAAGAGTAAAAAATTCACATGTAAAGTCCCTAAATTTATTCTCTTTCTTTTAAAGGTACATACACGTATGAGTTGGGTTTGAAATCAAAAGGGCGTCATGCGAAGCTTAAAGTTTACAAACTAATATGGTGATAATTCAGATGACACAAAGCTAAACTAAAAAGCATAATATTATTGATATGGTTTGGCCAATGGTCCTACATATTAAAAACTAACTCAAAAAACATAAAAAAACTTTAAGAGAAAATTTCCCCTTAAATAAGACTCTTTAAGGACTACATTGTGGATGCTATTGTGTTATGGTATTAGAAAGAGGTCTTCTATTTATAGAGTTTCAAAACCTTTTCTTCAAGAAAGAGGTTTGCCAAATATGAAAAAATTTTGTATTTTCCTTTTAGGAAAAGTAAAAGTAATTATGGTATTACTTTTATTTTTATTTCTAAGAAAAGTAAAACTTAAACTTGGTAAGAAAATCAGAGCAAAAGCCCTAACAAATCTTCCATTTTTGGCTTGATTTTCTTTACTTGATCCGCCTTCTTCACATGCATGAACTTCGTTCTTCATAAAATATTCGTCATTGTTGCTTGCCATGGTTAAAAATAAGGTTTAAAATATCATGATTAAAAATTAGTTTAAAAGTAATTTTTTATTTTATTTTTAAAGATGCAGCAGCAGGAATATTAAGAATATAGTTGAAACTTGTTCTCCACATGTAGTTTGAAAAAAATCCTCATAATCATCAAATTGGTTGCAAATTGGTTTGAACCGCCATGAGCTGGTCTTCAACCTCGTTTCACCAAACCACTAAATCTTTGAACCATAGGCTTTGATACCACTTGTTGGGTTCGAAATCAAGAGCGCGTCATGCACAAGCTTAAAGTTTGCAAAATAATATGGTGATAATTCAGATGACACAAAACTAAACTAAAAAGCATAATATTATTGATATGATTTGTACAGTGGGCCTACATATTAAAAACTAAATAAAAAAACAATAAAAAAACTATAAGGGAAAATCTTTCCATAAACAGGATTCTTTAAGGACTACATTATGGATGCTATTGTGTTATGGTATGAGAAGTGGGTCTTCTATTTATAGAGTTGCACAACCTTTACTCCAAGAAAGAGATTTGCCAAATATGGAAAAGTTTTATATTTTCCTTTTAGGAAAAGTAATAGTAATTATGGTATTACTTTTATTTTTCTTTCTAAGAAAAGTAAAACTTAAACTTAGTAAGAAAATCAGGGCAAAAACCCTAACAGTATGATTATATCAATACATAAGTTGAGAATTTTGATTAATAAATAGGATCTACGAAAGTGGTCTATTTATTTGAGTCATTGAAATTAGCTCAATGTATTATGTATAAATTATCTTTAAATAAGCGTATATGAGAAGAGATATCAAAGATTTTTACCCAAAAGGAGAAAACATGAACTCTCAGGTATATTAATGAAGAGAAATTACTTTGATAAAGAGGGTTTATCCCCATTGTTACCACGATTAAATAATAATAATGAAGTATTAAGTTTATGTGTTGGCTTAGACTTTCCTCCTTATCGGACGAACTTAACACAAGTCATTATGTATTTAATTAATAGTTTGATAACCTGTATTAACCCTCCTAAACTGAGTAATATGTATTAGATCAATGTAACTAGAGTTTGAGTTACACCTAACTTAAACTAACAGTATACTCTTTATCTAAGTTAGATCGGTAAAATTTCATGGAGTGAAATTATATATGTGTATTGCATGAGTAGTTCTCCAATCCCATCGATTGACTATTTAAGATTCATATATATATATATATATATATATATATATATATATATATATATATAAGATGATATAATCATTGACCTGGATATTTTAGTGACATTTTCTGGAAAATAATTTTAGTATAAACTATGAAAAGAAATAGTTAGTTGGTGATAAGGGTTCATTCCTATGATTACTACGATTAAATAGTAATGAATCATTAAATTTATGTGCTGACTTAGACCTTCCTACCTATCAGATGAATCTAGTACAATTCATTACGTATTTAATCGCTAGTTTGATTATCTATATAAACTCTCCTATACTGAGTAATATATGATTGGACCAATATAACTAGAGTAGGTTTTTACTTAAACTAACAATATACTCTCCATCTGAGTTAGGTCTGTAAAAGGTTATGAAGTGAATGATCGATCATTATAGATGTGTATTGCATGAGTAGTTCTCCAATTCCATGGATTGGCTATTTGAGATGCATGAATATACATATATATATATATATACATATATATATATATATATATGTATGTATGTGTGTGTGTATATGATTATTTTGAATTTAATCATTCAATGTTTATATGACTATTTTGCTGATCTATTGTAACGTATTTCAATCTCAAATTCAATAAGTCTCCTTTTAACTCATTTAGCACTATTTTGACTCAAAATAAACTTGAGTCATAATTTTTTTGAGAAAAATTCTACTTCTAAACCACAAGGTGTAAAGAAGAATATAAAAAATCATAATTCTAAGAAAGTTGTGACTCTAACTGGCGGTGTGAAAAAGCCTAACGACAAGTGTTTCTTTTGAAAGATGTTAGGCCATTGGAAGACACCCTGTCCAATTTTCTTAGCCAAGTAGAAAAACAAGCTTGTCATGACCTAAAATCTAAGGGTCATGATGACACTTGTCATGGAGAACCTTGACAAGTAAGCTTATTATCCAAACTGATACACAAGGGGAAAAGACAATAATGACCCCAAGGCTAGGCATCTAGAATGAAGCCAAATTACACACTCATAACAAATGCGGAAAGAAACATAACCAATAATACCAAATTCCAAAACTTGGTGTCACAATGTAAGAACTACTAATATAATCCATGAATCAAAATACATAAGAAAATCCAGCAGGAATAACTCTGTCTCTGAATACCAGTCTGTACTGAAAGATAGAAGTAGACTTTAGATGCATGAAAAATTCAAATGCTACTTTAGATAACTATGAAGGCACTCAAATCAATCACTGTATGGAGCCATTGAACTAGGATCTGCACCGAAAGGAAGCAGTAGGAGTGATTACGGTTCACTTGTACTTAATAGGTATCATAGGCCAACCGAGTAAAGTAGAAAATAAAACATATAAAATGCACACTAAGAGCATGTCACCTGTAATCAGAAAATATCCCACAATGGTATCCTACACCGTTTGCACTAACAGTTTCATAAAATCAACATATAATACAACAAAACACCAGAAAGGAATACAAGCATACATTTATACCACATATAAGCAAGGAAAAGAGACAACATATATGAGAATATAAAGTAGATGTAAGGGAAGATAGAGCAATGGATAGGTAATTGTAATACCCCATACTTCTTTTAGCTTAGTTCAACTCCTAGTTGCATGTATAAGAGGCTTAAAGCCTGAACATTTCACTAACTATTGGGGACTTAGTCTTATTTTTGGACTCTTAACTTTGAGAATTTTTAAATGGGTCTTCCCAACCCCGAGATATAGGTTTTTGAGTTAATTCATGCTCATGGGTGTAAGGAGTATGTCTCGCGGAAGTTTTGGATTTTTTAAATAAGGATTGGGTTGTGTTTGGATTTCGATTCCAAAACCTCACCGCGATAGTGGTGTGTCATAGTGGGTATAGAGATGAGCCCTTCATTGTGTCACGGTGGAGCTTTAATCCATGTTCCAGCTATGAATTTAATTCTCTGCGGGATAACTGAGTCTTCTTCCCTTAACCTAATTCATAAAAACATGAATTAAAATGTCGGTTAGGGCATTATATGCCCATTTTCCCTAATTCTCCTCTAAAAAAGAAACCTAATCATCCCCCAAGTTCATCAATTTCATCCCTTTCTCTTAAAAAAAAATAAGAAATCAAGCTCCTAAATCCAAGAACTTTCAAGAAAGGCATCAAGATTGTGTTTATATTTAAATCTTAAGGATTTAAGGTATGCATGATGTTCATCCATGGGCCTTTTTTACCGATGGAGTCCAAGAATCCCCTTTTTGATATCAAATTATGAGTTTTTACATATTTATAATGAATTGTCTCCATGAAGTTGTTATTAATTTTGATTACAAGTTATGTTACAAGTGTTTTTCGATGGAATGAGCCCTTACATAATTTGAATATTGAAATCCTCATGTTAAAATGTTAAATCCCTAATTCACGGTTTTAGTATTATAACTATGTTTTCAATCACATTCTTTACCCATTCCTATGCTTAAATTCATGACTCTCATGTGTTTGATGAAATATCTAAATATTGGGTTTTGAGAAATAATCCTTTATTATGGTTTTTAAAGCTTCATATGTCCTTCTAGTTATTTTCATTCAGTGCTGAAGGGTTATGAAAACTTGATACTTAGCTGTTTACATAAGTTTAGTATCTTTAAAATGATTTTAGATATACCATGAGAATTATCATTTAGTCAGTTATTATGATCAGTTGTTTGTCCAGTTAAGATTAGTTCAGTCTATTAATCAGTGTCTTTCAATTGGGAGTAAAACTTAGCACCGAGTGAACATAGGGATGACATATTCCCCTTCAGTTAGGTATGGGGAACTTGTCTCCTTCGTTAGCTAGGCATGAGATGTCAGTAATAGTCTCTAAGTTCTAAGCCTATGATGCCACCGTAGACTTTGAGGGGTCCCCCATTAGTTAGGCATGACACCCTGGTCCTTCGAGACATCAGATTAGTGAATCCACACAACCAGTGTTAGTACCTGTGGCACTATACTAATATCCTTCCAACTAGGGTTAAAGGTCTGAGCCCAATAATAGATTTGGGGCATGTCGGTTATAGCTAGTTCCCATAGTCTCAGTATAGTTTCAGTTCAGTTTTGCTTGACCAAAGCATATAGATTCTCAGCTATTTAGTTATTAAGTTTCAATATTTTAGTTTATAGATTCTTTTAGAAATATATATATTCTTGATCATGTATTCTCAGTATTTTAGTTTTTATATATGCTTACTCAGATATCTCATATTATTCAATCAGCCATTACTTTATGCATAATTAATCTATGTATTTCAGCCTAACCTCATCGCATATATCTATACATTCAAAGTACTGACCATATACTTTCTTCGTGCTATGATGTCTTATATCATAGGTTTGGATGGACAGTTACCTGACCGCATTTTGATAGTTCAGCATTACAGCAACAACAGCAGTGGTGAGTCCTCATCTTTTGAGGATAAGTTTATCCTTCATTCAGTTAGTCAGTTAGAGGATTTTTAGACATTCAGATAGTAATTTTATCAGTATTATCAGTCATATTTCAGTATTTTATAGATATTTTAAGACTTACAGATTCTGCATATGTATTTATTATCAGTTACTCAATACTTACAATAGGTACCATCTCGTGGGTCGGCTTGTGGCCACTTGTGATTGTAAGCACTGTTGTCGCGACTAGGGGATAACCTTGAGTTGTGACTAAACTTGGTATCAGAGACTAAGGTTTTACAGTGTCCTAAGGAGTCTGAAAAGCCGTGTTGAGTAGAGTCTTATACATGGGTGTGAAGCGCGCCATACTTATGGACTAGAGGCTACAAGACATTTTTAGAAAAGTTTCTCTTCTTTCAATATTCATGTCGTATGAGTGAGCATGATCTTTTTTTAAACTCTCTTTCTGATTCATCCTTTATTTTGTTATAGAAAATGCCTCCCAGAAAGAATAACAAGAGAAGGAATGGGAACCAAACCGTACCTCTACCTATTTAGAAAGATCCCCTGAATGAACATATATCTCATGTCTAGTTCAGAGCTGCATTCACTACCTTAGCTTATTTAGTAGCTATTCAGAATAATTAGCAGGCTATTGCCCTAGCTAATCCAGTGGCAAATACAGCTGCAGCTAGGATTTGGGACTTCACTCAAATGAATCCCTCTTTGTTTTTGGGATCTAAGTCTTAGGAGGATCCACAGATATTTTTTGTAATAGTTCAGAAGGTAACAGATATCATGGGTGTCACTTCGAGTAAGAGTGTAGAGTTGGCTGCATACCAGTTGTAGGATATGGCTCACACCTAATATAAGCAGTAGAAAGGTAATGAGGCAGGACCTGTAGAGTGGGAGGAGTTTGCTACAGTTATTTTAGATAGGTTCTTTCCTTTAGATTTGAGGGAAGCTAAGGTATTGGATTTTATTAATTTGAAGCAAGGTAATATGAGTGTGAATAAATACTCGCTTAAACTTACTCAGTTGGTGTGGTATGCTCCTTCGATGGTGACTGATAATAAGTCTAGAATGAGTAAGTTTATTTTTGGTGTAGTTGATAGTGTGGTCAAGGAGTGTAGGACTGCTATGTTGGTTAAGGATATGGACCTATCTAGGCTTATGGTTCATGCTCAAAAGATTGGGGACCAAAAGCTTAAGGAGAAAGAGAGAGAATAAGAGGGCCAAAATTGGTAGTTTTAATTTTACTCAGCCAAGGTCAGAGGGTGGTAACCGTTCTTAGTTCCATCAAAAATATTAAGCCCCGTCTCCATCTTTATCTAGTTCGCTAGTGCCAAAGTTCAAGAATGACAACTGGGTTAGAGCACCAGACTCTAAATCTCAAAGTAGCATGAACAGTGGTCATACTAATACACACTATAAGAAGTGTGGAAAGAATCATCAGAGTGTGTATAGACCTGGTAGTGATGTGTGTTTTAGGTGTGGAAAGCCAGGCCACAGGATGAATGAGTGTCCTGTAAATATGTGGAAGGGTAGGAATGATCACCAGCAGGGTCAGACTAACTCTTTAGTAGTGCCAGCAGGTTGTTCGACTTAGCAGGGTGCTAATTCTAGTACCACCAGTGGACAATGCCAGAATAGGTTGTATGCACTTTAGTCTCGACAAAATCAAGAAAGTTCTCCTAATATAGTTACGGGTATGTTCTAGGTTTTTCACCTTTATATTTATGCTTTGTTAGATCCCAGGGCTTTATTTTCTTTTGTAACCACCTAAATAGTTGTTAATTTCAATGTTAGTCCCGAATATTTAGCAAAACCCTTCTCAGTGTCTACTCTAGTAGGTGTCTCTATTGTAGACAGGCAGGTATACAGAAACTGTCTGATCACAATATCCCAAAAAGTCACCTTAGTTAACCTTGTAAAGTTAGAGATGACTAATTTTGACATCATTCTGGGTATGGATTGGCTCCACTCATGTTATGCCTACGTTGATTACAAAAATATATTCGTTTAATTTTAATTTCCTAATAAACCAGTTATTGAATGGAGGGGTAGTATTTTAGTGCTTTGGGGGCAAATTGTGCCATATCTTAAGGCAAGAAAAATGATATCTAAGGGGTGCATGTACTATCTTGTTCGAGTCAAAGACTCTAATATTGAGGCCTCAAGTCTTGAGTCAATTTCAGTAGTAAGGGAATTTCAAGATGTATTCCCTGAAGAACTTCTCAGAGTTTCTCCCAAATTGGAAATTGACTTCGGAATAGATCTTCTTCAAGAAACCCAACCGATCTCTATTCCACCTTATAGAATGGCTCCAGTTGTGCTTAAGGAGTGGAAAGAATAGTTAAAGGATCTCTTACATAAGGGATTCATCAGTCCCAGTATTTCCCTATGGGGCACTCTAGTCCTTTTTGTGCGTAAGAAAGACGAATCTCTCAGAATGTGCATCAATTACGGTCAGTTGAACAAAGTCACAATCAAGAATAAATACCCTCCCTAGGATTGATGACTTGTTTGACCAACTTTAGGGTGCCAGTTATTTCTCTAAGATAGACCTCATATCCAGATATCATTAGCTCAGAGTTAGAGAATGTGACATTTCGAAGACAACCTTTAAAACTTGGTATGGTCACTTTGAATTTCTAGTTATGTCTTTTGGACTAACGAATGCCCCAATAGCTTTCATAGACTTGATAAATAGAGTGTTCAAGCTGTACTTGGACATGTTTGTCATAGTTTTCATTGATGATATTTTTGTCTACTCTTATAGTGAAAATAATCATTCAGACCATCTCAAAATTTTATTGCAGACTCTAAGAGCCCATCAGTTATCACCAAATTCAGTAAGTACGAGTTTTGGCTAAGATCAATAGATTTCCTTATCTATATTATTTCCAGTGATGGCATTAGAGTTGACCCTCATAAGACCAAAGAAGTGATAAACTAGCCCAAACCCATCTCTCCATCAGATATCAGTAGCTTCTTGGGTTTGGATAGCAATTACAGATCATTTTTGAAGGGTTTTCTTTTATTACATCCCCCATGTCTTGATTAACTTAGAAGAAAGTCAAATTTAAGTGGTCTGATTCTTGTGAAAAGAGTTTTTAGGAGTAGAAAACTCAACTCACCTTCTTGACTTTACCAGATGGTTCTGAGGGATTTATTATTTATTATGATGCTTCCAGAGTTGGTCTTAGTTGTGTATTAATGCAGAGAGATAAGATCATATCCTATGCCTCTATAAAGCTTAAACCCCATGAAAAGAATTACCCTACCCATTATCTTGAGTTGGCAGCAGTTGTTTTTCCTTAAAAATTTAAAGTCATTATCTTTATGGAGTTTATGTTGATGTGTTGACAAATCACAAAAATTTATAGTATGTGTTTTTGCAAAAAGATTTAAATCTTTGTCAAGGAAAGTGGTTGGAATTATTGAAAGATTATGACATAAGTGTGTTGTATCATATGGGCAAGGTCAATGTAGTGGCATACGCCCTTAGTAGATTGTCTATGGGTAGTGTTGCTCATGTTGAGAATGATAAGAAGAGGTTAGTTCAGGGGGTTCATCAGCTTGCTAGCTTAGGTGTTCGGTTGGTGGATTTAGCTGAAGGTAGTGTTTGGGTTCAGAATGGTTTAGAATCTTCTTTGGTTGCCAGAGTGAAAGAAAAGCAAGATAGGGATTCCAATTTGGTTAAGTTAAAGGAATCAATTAGAGATCAAAAAGTAAAGGTTTTCTCACAAGGGGGAGATGGTGTGTTGTGATGTCAGGGTAGGCTATGTGTGTCATGTGTTGATGGTTTGAGACAACGGATTTTGGCAGAAGCGCATGGTACGCATTACTCTTTGCACCCAGGAGCCACTAAGATGTACCATAATTTGCACGAAATCTATTAGTTAAGTGGTATGAAGGGGGGAAATTATAAAGTTTGTAGCTAAGTATTCTAATTGTCAACAAGTTAAGGTTAAGAACCAGAGGCCTAGTAGCACATTGCAGGAGTTCATTATTCCTACTTCGAAGTGGGAAGAGGTGAACATGGATTTTGTGATAGGTTTGCCTCGTACGCGTTGCCAGCATGATTTGATATGGGTCATTGTAGACAGAATGACTAAATTAGCCTATTTCATGTCAGTTCATAATTCTTATTCAGCCGAGGATTATGCCAAGCTCTATATTAGAAAGTTGGTTAGGTTGCATGGAGTCCCATTGTCTATCATTTCAGATAGAGGTATTCAGTTTACCTCTCACTTTTGGAGAGCTTTTTAGAAGTTTCTTGGTACCCAAGTTCATCTCAGTACAACTTTCTATCCTCAGACAAACGATCAGGCAAAGAGGATTATTCAGACCCTAGAGGATATATTGAGGGCGTGTGTTCTTAATACCAAGGATAGTTGGGATGATCACTTACCTTTAATTGAGTTTTCCTATAATAATAGTTATCACTCTAGATTCAGATGGCTCTGTTTGAGGCTCTCTATAAGAGAAGATGTAGATCTCTTATTTGTTGGTTTGAGGCAATTGAGTCTACTTTGATAGGACCAGATTCGATGCTTGATTCCATGGAGAAGGTTCAGTTGATTAAGGAGAGGCTTAAGACAACCCAAAGTCATCAGAAATCCTATGTAGATGTGATAAGAAAGGATCTTGAGTTTCAATTTGGGGATTTGGGGTATTTGAAAATCTCGCCCATGGAGGAAGTGAAGAGATTTGGAAAGAAGGGGAAACTCAGTCCTTGATATGTTGGCCCTTACAAAATCTTAAGCCATTTTGGTAAGGTAGCTTATGAGCTTGAGTTGCCAGCAGATTTGGCATCAGTACATCCAATGTTCCGTGTCTCTTTGTTAAAGAAGTGTACTGGTGACTTAGCTGTTGTAGTCCCTTTAGAAAGTACAAATATTTAGGATAGCCTTTCTTATGAAGAAATACCAGTCAAGATATTTGATTTTCAAAATCATAAACTGAGAAACAAAGAAGTTCCCTTAGTCAAAGTTCTTTGGCGGAATCAGTCTATTGAGGGAGCCACCTGGGAAGCAGAAGCAAATAGACGTACCAAGTACCCTTAGTTTTTCTCCACAAACTCAGACTCAGCTTAAGGGAACAATTCTTCCTAGATTGACTCTTTTCCATTCTCAGTCCCAGCCATATAATTGTTCTCTTATCTTTGCATGCATTCACAAATTCAGTTAAGTCATGTAACATGTTTCAGACTCAGCCATGTAATCATGTTTTCAGTTAGTCATGTTAGTATGTGATTTTAGTTTCCCCAGTATTCTCAGCTTAATCAGTCTCATTCGAGGATGAATGTTCCCAAGGGGGAGATATTGCAAAACCCCTTACTTTTCTTATCTTAGTTTAGCTCCTAATTGCATGTATAAGAGGCTTAAAGCCTGAAAATTTCATTATGTATTGGGGAACTAGTCATATTTTTGGCCTCTTAACATCGAGGATTTTTAAATGGGTCTTCCCGACCCGAAAACGTAGGTTTTTGAGTTAATTCATGTTCAGGGTTGTAAGGAGCATGTCTTGGGTAAGTTTTGGATTTTTTGGATAAGGATCGGGTCATGTTTGGATTTCAATTCTAGAACCTCACCACGATAGTGGTGCGTCGCGGTGGGTATAGCGATGATCCCTTCATCATGTCGTGGTGGAGCTTTAATCTATGTTCCAGTTGCAAATTTAATTCTCTGAGGGGCAATTGAGTCTTTTTTCCTCAACCTAATTCGTAAAAACATGAATTAAAACATTTGTTAGGGCAGTATATGCCCATTTTCCCCAATTCTCCTTTGAAAAATAACCCTAATCATCCTCCAAGTTCATCAATTTCATCCCTTTCTCTTCAAGAAAACCAAGAAATCAAGCTCCCAAATCCAAGAATTTTCAAGAAAGGCATCAAGATTGTGTTTCTCTTTCAAGCTTAAGGATTTAAGGTATGTGTAATGTTCATCCATGGACCCTTTTCACCCATGGAGTCCAAGAATCACTTTTTTGATATCAAATTATTAGTTTTTACATATTTATGATAAATTGTCTCCATGAAGTTGTTATAGATTTTGATTACAAGTTATGTTACAAGTGTTTTTCGATGGAATGGGCCCTTACACATTTGACTATTGAAATCCTCATGTTTAATCCCTAATTCATGATTTTAGTATTGTAACTATATTTTCAATCACATTTATCATCCATTCCCATGCTTAAATTCATGACACCCATGTATTTGATGAAATGTCTGAATGTTGGGTTTTGAGTAATGATCTTTTATTATGGTTTTTAATGCTTCATATGTCCTTTTTGTTATTTTTATTCAGTGCTGGAGGGTTATGAACACCCGATACTTAGATGTTTACATAATTTTAGTATCTTCAGAAAGATTTCAGATATATAATGAGCATTATCATTCAGTCAGTTATATGATTAGTTGTTTGCTCAGTTAAGCTTTGTTCAATCTAGTAATCAGTTTCTTTCAGTTTGGAGTGAAACTTAGCACCAAGTGAACCTAAGGATGGCATCTCCCCTATCTATTAGGCACAAGGCACTTGTCTCCCCTATCAGTTAGGCATGAAACATAAGTAACAGTCCTAAGTTCCAGACCTACGGCGCCACCATAGACTTTAAGGGGTACCCCATCATTTAGGCATGACGCCCTAGTCCTTCAAGACATCATATTAGTGGATCCACAAAACCAATGTTAGTACCCGTGGCACGGTAATGACACCTTTCCAATTGGGGTTATAGGTTGGACCCCATTAATAGATTTAGGGCTTGTTGGTTATAGCTAGCTCCTACAGTCTCAGTATAGTATTCAGTATAGTTTCAGTTCAGGTTTGCTCAACCAAAGCATACAGATTCTCAACTATTCAGTTATCAGATTTCAGTATTTTAGTTTATAGATCATTTTAGAAATGTATATACGCTTGGTCTTGCATTTTCAATATTTTAGTTTTCATATATGCTTACTCAGATATCTCATACTATTTAGTCAACCAGTATTTATACACAGTTAACCTATGTATTTCAGCCTAACCTCATTGCATATGCCAGTACATTCTAAGTACTGACCGCATACTTTCTTCGCACTATGATGTCTTATATCATAGCTTCGGATGCATATTTTTTTGAACGCGCATAGATAGTTCAACATTACAGAAGCAGCAGCAGTGGTGAGTCCTTATATTTCTAGGACAAGTTTATCTTTCATTCGGTTATTTCAGTATTCCTCTATTTCAGTCAGTTGGAGTTAGTTGGGGGTTTGTCCCATCAATTCCATAGTCAGTCAGTTAGAGGCTTTTTTGACATTCAGAAAGTCAATTAGTTTATCAGTGTTATCAGTCGTATTTCAGTATTTTCACGGATGTCTTCAGGCTTAAAAATTTATTTACATTTTTAGTATTTAAAACCTTATGGCATTTATCAGTTGTTTTCCGCATATGTCTTTATTATCAGATACTCAGTGCTCACAATAGGTACCGGCTCATGGGTTAGCTTGTGGTCACTTGTGGCCGTAAGCACCGTTGTCGTGACTAGGCGTAGTCTTGGATCATAATAGTAACAAGTCAAAACATAACATACAATCACATCACAAGCATAATAAAGTAAATACAATAAGAATGATGATGATGATGTAATTCACAAGGTTATCGCACAACCTTCAAGACCATCGCGCAACCTCTGAGACCATCACACAGTCTCTATATACTCCTACGGATCTAATGCTACAAGATGTAAGACCCATGGGGGTTTCTTCAATCCATATACAACTCAATATCCATCACTTCATCTTCGGCACATTCCTCAGATAAGGTCTCTAAAATCCAATGTTCCTAGTATTTCCAGAATTTCCCAGTATTTCCAATATTTGTAGTGTTTCCAACAATTCCAGTATTTCCAGTGTTTCCAAAGCATATGCATGACATAATACACAAATCAAGTTCAACATATAATGATAAAAGGTATATGAAGCATACAACAAACAAATGAAATACTGTGTGTGATGCCATGAGATGATGATGCAATGTTTACAACCAACTGACCATGAGAATATCCAATAACCCATCAATATACCAATATGTGAACCTAGATATCCGCTCAATATATCCAACCATCCATGAAAACAAACATGATTCATATGACAGTAGAGTATGAACACATCAACATACACAATTGATACCATAATAGGCTTTTCGTCCAACAATCATAAAATACAACACATATAGGACCCCATACAAACACACATAACACATAATATCCCAAAATCATAAAATACAACACATATAGGACCCCACACAAACACACATAACATATAATATCCCAAAATCACCAAATGCATCGTATATAGGACCCTACACGAGCACAACACAATAAGATAGTCATTTTTTCATGATTAGTTCCCACACCCTTAACATTTTTTGTATCAAAATTAACTATCCAGCCTAGTCTGAAAGAAATTAAGCCATAACCTACCTCGAATGCCAAAAAACAAAACAAAAACCTTCAATCCACAATCTTACTCCTCACGAATGGATCCAAAATCAACTAAACCATTAAAATACAGAAGTTGTGCGTTAAAAGAAAGCAAACGATACTCATATTGCCTAGTTTTAAGTAGGGGTCAAGACGGACCCCTGAAATAGATTCAAAAAAGGAAGGAAAAAATCGTAAATTTACTTCAAAAATATGTTTCCTATATTTTTAGGAGTTTACAGCTGAAAACCCAAGCGAAAACGAGGTCCAAATAGAAGAAAAGCCATTTTCAAGCTTTATTAGGTAAAAATCTCTGAAATCCATTTTAAAATCAAGAATCGAAGTTGTTTTGATGGTGAAATTAAGGAAAAAATAATGAGGTTAGAAACTCATCCAAGTGAAAGGGTAGAAATTAGGGGCTTAAAATTGAGAATTATAATTTTTAGGCCTTATGGGCCAAAATTCCCAAATTCTATACTTCATTCAAGTTTAAAACAAGAATTAGATGATAAAGATTGAAGAAAATAATTGAAAGGGGTGTTATGGAGCTTACCCAAGCTTAGAAGTGGAAGAAATAGCTCAAAATCACGAAATCCTAAGATCCAAATCTCAAAAATGGTGAAAAATGGTAAAAACTAGGTATTTATATACCCAGGCTTTGAGAATGCAGACTATAGTCATGATCGTGGTACCTATCCTGTCAAGGGTATTGCGATCATGAAAAGGGTATCGTGACACTTCATTGGCAGTCCTAATCATGATTGTGATAAAAGCATAGTGATCACGGGTGCACCAGCTGGGGACTTGGTGCATTCCAAGTCTCCGCGCCCCCCTGGGGATTAACACAAAATCCTGTGAATGTAACAGAAAAATACAACCCTATTAATTTGATGCTTCGGTCTTAGTGGCGATATCAGTTTTTAAAAAAGACATCATTTTAAAAAGTTGACCTCCGAAATCCAAAATCACAACTTTCCAAACCGAGGGTCGAAATTAGATTTAAAAGGCATAAAATCACACCAACTGTGTTACCACCCTAAAATCAGTGTTCCGGATCTTCCGGTGCAGTCTGTTTTGTTATCCATCTCATGGATCAAAAGATATCAACTTAAATCAACTATAAGGCTCTCCAAGCTGCAAAACACCACAAAATCACATAAATGGCACCAAAATATATTGGGAATCACGTCAATCATCCCCACACCCTAGAAATACCGCAACACAACCACAGGGAGGGGTAAAATAATCAAATCACACTGAAACACATATTTCACATATTTCATCAAAATTCAGGTCGTTACAAGATTCACTTTCACTTGTCGCTGAAATATGTTTAGCGATTTTCTACCACATCATGGTATGAAGATTTCGGAGACACTAATCACATCTGCACTAATTTGCAGGGGTTTTAAGAAATATAAAGGTGAAGTTAGTATTTTTCAGGATGATAGTTCAACAGCTCCAGCTTTAGCATTAGGAAATATTAGTATTTCATTTGTTAATGGTAGAGTTTTAATTCTAAAAGATGCATTATATGCACAGGGTGTTAGAAAAAATTTGATTTCAGTTTCAAAAGCTCTGAGATATGGTTATGATGTTCATTTTTCTGATAACGATTGTGTTATTAGTTATAATAAATATTTTATCTTTGCTGGTACATTGAATTGTGTTTTTTTTATTATTAATGTCTCTCCTGAATAGAACAAACAATTGAGCTAAATAATGTTAACATTTCAAGTAAAAAACATTCTTCTAAATTTAATAAGACTTATTTATGGCATTTGCGTCTATGTCTGTCACGACCCAAAAATAAGGGTCATGATGGCACTTGTTGCGGCAAACCTTGACAAGTATGTCAATCACCCAAACTGATACACAAGGGGAAAAAGATAGAAACAACCCTAGGGCAAGGCTTCTAGAATGAAATTGAACCATATAAATATAATAAATGTGAAAAGGAATATAGTCAATAACAATCCATAACTCCCAAACCCTCATGTCAATAGTGTAAGAACATATCTAGTACAACTCGAATTAAGAAAATACATAAGATGTCCGCAACAGGGTAAAATCTTCCTTTGAAATACAAGTAAAGACATAGTATGATAAAGAAAGGTAGTAGAAGAAATTAGAATGCCTGGAAATCGGCCACCTCCTCGAGAGCTCTAAATATCGCCCGAATCAAGCAATGTGGGCCGCACCCAAAACTGAATCTGCATCAAAAGGATATAGTAGGAGTGAGTATGGTCCACTTATACTCAGTAAGTATCATGGGACGACAAAGCAAAGTAGAAAATAAAGCATACAAAATACACACTAAGGGCATGTCACCTGCGATCAGAAAATGTCCCACAACGGTAGCTCACATTGCTTGCACTAACAGTTCTAATATATCACATATATTACAACAATACCAGAAAGGCACCACAAATATACATAATATCACAGACAAGTAGAACAAAGAAGGACAACATATACAAGATTATAAAGTACAAGTAAAGAAAGAACAATTAGGTAAGTGACAAGCTAAGACAAAAATACAATCACATCACAAGCATAATGAAGAAAACACAATGAGAATGAAAATGATGATGATAATGATTCATGAGGTTATTGGACAACCTTCAAGACCATTGTACAATCTCCATATACGCCTACAGAGCTAAAGTTTTACGACATAGGACCCATAGGGGGTTCGTCAACTCGTATACGAGGGTTTTATATGGTCACATTTTCTGTGATAAGAGGTGTTGCCAGCGTTTCTTTATATTTCCATGATGGTACCATTGTTTCATGAATGAGTATGAGGGTACAATTTTCACAACCAACTACAATGAGTATTTCACAACCAACTAATATGCCATCACGTGATCCAAATACCCACTCATTATTTTCAACCATTCATGAAACCCAACATGATACATATTTCCATAGAGTATGAATACATCACAATGCACAATTGGTATCACAAAACATCTTTTCATCAAACAAGATACAATTATCATCATGTATACAAGGCTATCAATATCACATAGGACAACACATGGTCACACATAGCACATAATATTCCAAAACTACCACATATCATTACATATAGCACCCCACACGGGCACAACATAATAAGATAGCCATTTTCATGATTAGTTCCTATAGCCTTAACATGCATTTTGTATCATCATTAACTACCCAAACCTCAAAGGCAGAAAACTAATTTGCAACACTTCAATCCTAAAGCCCTACTCCTTACGAACAGATGTAAAATCAACTAAAACATCAAAATATAAAATCTACACATCAAAACAAAGCCAATGACACCCATATTGTATAGTTTTAAGTTGGGATCAAAACGAACCCCCGAAATGAGTTTTCAAAAAAAAGGGAAAAATCATAACTTTGTTTCAAAAACATATTTACCATATTTTTAGGAGTCTAAAGCTAAAAACCCAAGAAAAAATGAGTTAAAATGAGGTCCAAAATAAAGAAAAACTATTTTTATACTTTAATGGGTTAATTCTTTGGATTCCATTTAAAATCAAGAATCAAAGTTTTTTTGAAGATGAAATTAAGGGAAAATGGATAATTATAGGATTAAAAACTCACTCAAGTGAAAAAGGAGTGTGTTGGGGGTTTAAATTGGTGAATTACACTTTTTAGGTCTTATGGGCCAAAATCCACAAATTTCATAGTTAATTCATCTTTAAAACAAGAATTTAAGGTAAAAGATAGAAGAAATTAGTTAAAATGAGTGTAATAGAGCTTACCCAAGCTTAGAAATAGAGAAAGTTGCTCAAAACCATGAAACCCTAAGCTCCAAGTCTAAACAATGGTAAAAATTGTGAAAACACGGATATATATATACCCAGTACTCGTGATCATGGACAAGGATCACGATCATGGTACCTTACCTAAAAGAGGTATCGCGATCACGAACAAGGGTTACAATCGTGATAGCTCCCCTGATGGACCAATCACGATTGCAACCAAAGCCTCGCTATTGCCGGTGCATCATAAAATGGGTGCACCAGTTGGGGACTTGGTATAATTCCAAGTCTCCGCGGGCCCCTCAAAATTAATCTGAAATCTCATGAATGCAAACGAACTATAACACCCTATTAAATTCAATGCTTCAGAATCAATGGAGTCATCAGAGTTTTGAAAAAAGATCATTTTTACAAAGTTCACCCCCGAAACCCAAAATCACAGCTTTCCAAATCGAGGGTCGAAATGAGATTTAAAAGCCATGAAACCACAACAACCATGTTACCACCCTAAAATCAATGTTCCAGATCTGCTGACGCAGTCCATTCTTCCATCCATCACACGGATCAAAAGAAATCAACTAAAATTAATTATAATGCTCTCAAAGACGCCAAAAACAACAAAATCACATAAATGGCACCAAAATGCATCAAGAACCGTGCTAATCACCCCCACACCCTAGAAATACCACAATGTAATAATGGGAAGGGATAAAATAATCAAATAATAATAAAACATATTTTTCACATAATTCATTAAAATTTTAAGGTCGCTACATCATCCACCACTAAAAATATACTTTATTCTAGAACTGAAGGCAAGAGAAATACCTGAATCAACAAAAAGCTAGGGATAAGAACCATACATATCAGACTCGTCCTCCCAAGTAGCCTCATCTACAGGTTGATGTTGTCACTGAACCTTAACCATAACGACAACTCTAGAGCACAACCTTCTATCATCCCCAACCAAAATAGAGATTGGCTCCTCAACAAAAGACAACCTCTTATATGACTGAACTGACTCCCAACAAATGACATGAGAGATTGGCTCCTCAACAAAAGACAACCTCTTATATGACTGAACTGACTCCCAACAAATGACATGAGACTCATCCAAAATATAACAGCGAAGCATGGAAATTTGAAAAATTGGACAAACAACTGATAAGTCTAGGGGAAAAGCTAACTCATAAGTCACCTCACCAATAGTTCAAAGAATCTCAAATTGACCAATATACCTGGGGCTAAGCTTGCCCCTCCTCCCAAACCTCTTCACACCCTTCTTGGATGAAATTTGAAGGCAACCTGATCACCAATAGCAAATCTCATAGCATAAAGTCTATGATCTGTATAACACTTCTTCCTACTCTGGGTTGCACGAAGCCTATCCTAAATGACCTAAACTCTATTAAAAGACACAAAGTAAGTCTGTACCTCGAGGCCTAACCTCAAAATCATCAAACCAACCCACTAGAGAGCAACAATGCCTACCATACAAAGCCTTAAAAAGAGCCATATCGGTAATGGAATGGTAGCAATTCTTATAGGCAAACCCTGCTAAAGCCAAATATTGCTCCCACAACTACCAAAATCCATCACAAATGAACGAAGCATATTCTCTAAGACCTATATAGTTCACTCTGACTGACCATCAGTCTGGGGGTGAAATATCATGCTAAGGTCAACCTGAGTACCCACCTCATCCTAAAAATTCTTTCAAAAGTAAAAAGTGAACACAAAACCTTGATTTAAAATAATAGACATTAGTATACCATGTAGTCACACTATCTTATGAATATAGATACGGGCCAGTCTCTCAGCAATAGAAAAAGGCCTGCATAGGAATAAAATGTGCAGACTTGGTCAACCGATCCACGATGACCCAAACACTATCAGATCCATGGGAAGTGTGAGGGAACTCATCACGAAGTCTATAGTGATCCATTCCCACTTCCACCTGGGAATGGGTAACCTCTGAAGCAATCCACCAGGTGTTAAATGCTCAGCCTTTACCTACTAGAAACATAGGCAACGAGTTATAAAATGCACTATATTCTTCCTTATACCACCCTAATAGTAATGTTGCCTCAAATCACAATACATCTTAGTCACTCCCAGATGGATGGAATACCTGGAACAATAAGCCTCTTCCAAAATTAATCTAATTCAATCCCCTGTTCTCAGCACACAAACTCGGGCCTCAATTCTTAGAACTCCATTTGAATCAAGTGAGGCTTCCTTAGCCTCTCCACTCAACACATTATCCCAAATACCCTCAATCCAACATCATCAAATTGATGAGCTTGAATCTGCTCCATCAAAGAAGACCCAGCCTCCACAAATTCCAAAACACATCTAGGTGTCAAAATATCAAGCCTAACTATCTGGTTAGCTAAAGACTAAACCTGTAAGACCAAAGGCCTCACCTGGGTCAAAAGATGCATCGAGCTGCCCATGCTAGTCGACTTTTGACTCAAGGCATCTGCAACCATATTAGCCTTGCTCGAATGATAGAGAATAGTCAAGTCATAATCCTTAAGTAACTTAAGCCAATGATGTTGCCTCATATTAAGATATCACTGGGTAAAGAATTACTGAAGGCTATGATAATCCGAGAAAATCTCACAACGGACTCCATAAAAGTAGTGCCTTCATAACTTTAAGGCAAAACCAACTATACACAACTACAAATCATGGGTAGGGTAATTCTTCACATGGGGCTTCAACTGATAAGAAACATATGCAATCAACTTACCCTTCTGCATTAACACAACACCTAACCCACACCCAAAGAATCACAAAGACTGTACAACCCATACCCTTCTTGCGCAGAGTTAAGATAGGAGCTGAAGTCAACAAATCCTTGAGGTTTGGGAATCTCACCTCACAAGCATCGGACCATTAGAAGGAAATCTTCTTCTGAGTCAACTTAGCCAATGGAGCTGCAATAGATGAAAAACCCTGGACAAAATACTGATAATAACCTGCCAAGCCAACAAAACTCTAAATCTCTGTGGGAGAAGTAGGCCTTTCCCAATCACGAACTGCTGCAATCTTGGCTGGATCACCATAATACCCTTCTTAGTTACCACATGACCTAAGAATCACACTTGGAGAACTTGACATACAACTTCTCATCCCTCAATCTCTAACGAACAATCTGCAAATGCTCCTTTTGCTCAGCCTCACTCTTAGAATAAGCTAAGATATCATCTATAAATAAAATAACAAATGAGTCGAGATATGATCGAAACACTCGATTCATAAACTCCATGAATGTGGCTAGGGCATTGGGAAATATTAGTATTTCATTTTGAATGGTGGAGTTTTAATTTTAAAAGACGCATTATATACACATGTTGTTAGAAGAAATTTAATCTCAGTTTCTAAAGCTCTGAGATATGGTTATGATGTTAATTTTTTTTTATAACGGTTGTGTTATAATAAACATTTTATCTCTACTAGTGCATTAAATTGTGTTTTTTTAATTATTAATATCTCTCCTGAACTACGACAAATAATTGAGCTAAATAATGTTAACCTTTCAAATAAAAAAATATTCTTCTAAATTTAATGAGACTTATTTATGGCATTTGCGTCTATGTCTGTCATGACCCCAAAACAAGGGTCATGATGGCACTTGTAGTGGCGAACATTGACAAGTAAGCTTATCACCAAAACTGATACACAAAGGCAAAAAAGTAAAAACAACCCAGGGCAAGGCTTCTAAAACAAAGTCAAACCATACAAATATAATAAATGTGGAAAAGAATATAGACAATAATAATCCATAACTCCCAAAACCTGATGTCAACAGTGTAAGAACATATCCACAACTACTTGAATCCAAATGAAATACATAAGATGTCCACAATAGAGTAAACTCTATCTCTTAAATTCAAGTAAGGACATAGTATGATAATGAAAGGTACTAGAAGACATTCGGATGCCTAAAAATTGACCATTACCTCGAGAGCTCCAAATATTGCCCAAACCAAGCAATGTGGGGCACACCCAAACCTGAATCTGCACTGAAAGGGTACAATAGAAGCGAGTACAGTCCACTTATACTCAGTAGGTATCATAGACTGACCGAGCAAAGTAGAAAATAAAAAATACGAAATATACATTAAGGGCATGTCACCTGCAATCAGAAAATGACCCACAACGCTACCCCATACCGCTTGAACTAACAATTCTAATATATCATATATATTGCAACAACACTAGAAAGGCACCATAATATAAATTTTATCACATACAAGTAGAACAAAAAAGAACAACATATAAAAGATTATCAATTACAAGTAAAGAAAGATAGAACAATTAGGTAAGTAACAAGCTAAGACAGAAATACAGTAACATCATAAGCATAACGAAAAAAATACAATGAGAATAAGAATGATGATTATGATGAGGCATGAGGTTGTTGCTTAACCTTCGAGACCATCACACAGTCTTTGTATACACCTACGGAGCTAAAGCTTCCCGACATAGGACCCATAGGGGGTTTATCAATCCATATACAATCGATATATCATATCTTCTCCCTAGCACATCCCTCGGGAAGGGTTTTATAATATGTCATATTTTCTATCATAAAAAGGTGTTGCCAGTGTCTCTTAATATTTTTACGGTGGCACCATTGTTTCATGAATAATTATGAGGATGCAATGCTCACAACCAACCACAATGAGCATTTCCACAACCAACTAATATACCATCACGTGAGCCAAATATCCACTCATTATTTCCAACCATTCATGAAATCCAACATGATACATATTTCAATAGAGTATGAATTCATCACAATACAAAATTATTGCCACAACACACCTCTCCATCAAACAAGATACAATTATCATCATGTATATAAGGCTATTAATATCACATAGGATAACACACGGTCACACATAGCACATAATATTCCAAAACTACCATATGTCATTACATATAGGCTCCTACATAGGCACAATACAATAAGATAAACATTTTCCATGATTACTTTCCACAGCATTAACATGCATTTTATATCATCATTAACTATCCAACCCAGTTTGAAAGAAGTTAATCCATAACCTACCTCGAAGGCCAAAAACTAGTCTAAAATACTTTGATCCTGAAGCCCTACTCCACACGAACGGATGGAAATCAACTAAGACCTCAAAATATAGAATCAATACATCAAAAGAATGCCAATGACACCCACATTGCATAGTTTCAAATCAGGGTCAAAATGAACCCCCAAAATGGGTATTCAAAAAAAAGGGCAAAATCTTAAATTTGTTTCAAAAATATGTTCCCTATATTTTTAGGAGTCTACAACTAAAAACCCAAGTGAAAACAAGTTAAACATGAGGTCCAAATAAAAGAAAAACAATTTTTAAACTTAACCGGGTAAAATCTTTGAAATCTATTTAAAAATCAAAAATCGAAGTTATTTTAAAGATCACATTGAAGGAAAATGGATAATTATAGGATTAAAACTAATTCAAGTGAAAAAGGAGTGAATTTGGGGTTTAGATTGGTGAAGTACACTTTTTAAGCCTTACAAGCTAAAATTTCCAAATTTCATTCTTAATCCATGTTTAAACAAGAATTTAAAGTTCAAGATAGAAGAAATTAGTTGAAATAAGTTAACGGAGCTTACCCAAGCTTAGAAATGGAGAAAGTTGCTAAAAATCACAAAACACTAAGCTACAACTCTCAAAAATTGTGAAAATGGTGAAAACACAAGTGTATATATACTCAATACACACAATCGCGAACCAGAGTTGCGATTATTGTACCTTACCTGATAGAGGCATTATGATCAGAAACAAGGGTTACAATCACAGTAGCTCCCCTGCTGGCCCAATCATGATTGCGACTTAAGGCTCCCGATCACGGGTGCACCAGAAAATAGGAGCACCAGCAGGAGACTTAGTATAATTCCAAGTCTCTATGGACCTCTCGGGATTCATTCGGAATCTCACGAATGTAAGAAAACTATTCTAACCTATAATATTTGATGGTTTGGATTCAATGGCGATATCATATTTTAGAAAAAACATTGTTTTCACAAAGTTAACCCAAAAAATCCAAAATCACAACTTACAAAACCGAGGGTCAAAATGAGATTTAAAATCCATGAAACCACACCAACCATGTTACAACTCTAAAATTGATGTTCCAAATCTATTGGCATAGTCCTTTCTGCCATCCATCATATGAATCAAAAGATATCAACTGAAATCAATTATAAGGCTCTCAAAGTCACCAAAAACTACAAAATCATATAAATGGTACCAAAATGCACATCCAAAAAATACCTTAATGCAACCATAAGAAGGGGTAAATAATCAAATCACAAAAACACATTTTTTACATAATTCATCAAAATTTTAGGTTGTTATAATGTCACATAAATCTAGGCAAGATTTCAAGGTTAGTTTGGGATGGACCTTTAAGTTCATTAAAAGTGGAGGCACTACCAACATGTGAATTGGTTTTAGAAGAAAAAATAACTAAAAGACCTTTTCCCTCAAAAGGAAATAGAGCAAATGATAGATTAGACTTAATTCATTCTGATTTGTGTGGTTCAATGAACGTTCAAGTGAGAGGTAGTTATGAGTATTTTGTGACTTCAATTAATGATTACTCAAAATATGGATATGTTTATTTGTTTCTCTATAAGTCTGAATGCTTTGAAAAATTTAAGGAATTTAAGATAGAAATAGAGAAAGGACATCATAAATGTATCAAGGCCCTACGATCTGATCGTGGTGGTGAACACCTCTCCAATGAGTTCCTTAGTTACTTATCAGAATAAGAAATTACGTCTCAAATGTATGCACCAAGAACTCCACAGTAAAATGGTGTAGTAAAAAGAAAAAGTAGGTCTCTTTTAGAAATGGTTAGATTTATAATGCATTACTATGATTTACCTTCTTCGTTTTAGTGCTATGCACTAGAAATTGCTAATTATATTTTGAACTTAGTTCTTTCCAAGTCGGTACTTATGACACCCCTAGAACTGAGGACTGCACATGAACCTAGTCTGAAACATATTCGGATTTAGGAATGTCCAGCACATGTGTTGAAAGAGAAAACAGAAAAGTTGGAACCAAGATCAGAAGTATGTGTTTATATTGGTTACCCTAAAAAATTGAAACCTACATCAAAGAAATTCATTGTAAGTACTAATGCCAAGTTTCTTGAAAAGGATTTTACAACAAACCACATTCCTAGAAGTAAACTAGTTTTATGAGAATTAAACAAAGAGGCAACGAATCAACCTACTAACAATAATGAAAACCAAATCCATACTCCAGATGTCAAAGTTAACATACCATTGCATTTTAGTAGTGGGAGAGATGTTAATAGACATACAGTTCCTTAAGTACAAGTTCCTGAAAATCCATTGTTTTAAAGTAGTGAGGATGCACGAGAGGAAGAAGTTATTGATGCACAACACCGCAAGGTGATAAGGATAACATAGAGAATCAAAATACAGCAAATAATATGGTTCAACCACAAGATCATAACAGTGTAATTGCCTCTATATCGACCCTTATAACTATAGTGCCTTATTATAGTAGGAGAGAGATAAGAAAACCATCTCAGTATATACTCTTAGGAGAGTCTTTTGATAGAATATTTGAAGAGTTAAATATCTAGCCTATGAATTACGATGAACCAGTACAGGATAAAAATGTAGACAAATAATTATTGCTATGAAATTGGAAATGGAGTCCATGTACTCTAATAAAGTTTTGGATCTTGTAGAACCACCTAATGATGGATTCAAACCCATTAGATGCAAGTGGATCTATAAGAAAAGAAAGGAGTAGATGAAAAAGTGCAAACTTACAAAGCTAGGCTTGTTGCAAAAGGGTTTACTCAGAAAGAAAGGAACAATTATGAGGAAACCTTTTCGGCAATTGCCATGTTTAAGTATTTTAAAATTCTCTTATCCATTGTTGCTCATTATGACTATGAGATTTGGAAAATGGATGTCAAGACAGCTTTCCTTAATAGAAGCCTTGATTAGAGCATTTTTATGCAGTAGCTAGATGGTTTCGTTGAAAAGGGTAAAGAGCACATGTTGTGCAAGATTAAGAAATCCATTTATGGAATAAAGTAAGCTTTAAGGGCATGTAACACTTGTTTTGACAATACAGTTAAGACTTTTGGTTTTGAGTAGTGTTTTGATGAGTCTTATATGTACAAAAAGGGCAATCGGGGATAAAGTGGTGTTTCTAGTATTGTATATAGATGATATCCTTCTCATAGTAAATAATGTGGGCTTGTTGAATTAAGTTAGGGACTTCCTTATGCATCAATTATGGGAAGCCTCGTGTATGTGATGTTATGCACTAGACCTAATATTTGTCTTGTCATGGCATAGTTAGCAGATTTTAGTCTAACCCTGGAAAAGAACACTAGATAGTAATTAAGCATACAATTTTGTCATGGCATGGTTTGCAGATTTTAGTCTAACCCTGGAAAAAAACACTGGATAGTAATTAAGCATACAATTAAGTACACGAAAAGGACTAGGGATTACATGCTAGTATACCATTCGAATGTGTCACGACCCAAATGGCCATGAGTGGCACCCACACTAACCTTACTGTAGGGCAACCATCTAAATCAAACCATTACCCAATCACTTAGTTAATATTAAAATGATATTTTCATAAAACTATCTTAACAATAATAATCTGGAGTTAATCATCAGTAGCGCAGAAACCAAACAATCTACTAACTGAAATTCCCAAAACATGAAAGTCATCATACAAGAACTACTAACAAAGATCATATCTAAAGAGATATCCCAAAATAAAGTAAATAAAAAATGTTTCATTTCTTGAAAGATGGACAAAAACAAATAAGATGACCTATGGCAGCCATGAGACGGAGTGCTCACCTTTGGATCAAGATCTGCTATCAAACTCTAGAGGTGAGGTCATGTATGAGCCTTTAGAACAATTTCTGCACTCAACAAAAGAAGATTACAGGGTAGTATCAGTACAAACCATTATTTACTGATAGGTATCATAGGCCAACTCAACTTAATAACATGTACACAACATAAATCAAATAACAAGTAGATAGGCATCATCACATAACAAATTCTTAATGAATCAACAATATAACAATAACAGGTCAAACAGTGCTCACAGACAAGCCACATAACCATCAAGAGTATCAACCATACAGTAAACATCCACAAAATCAACACAAATATGTACACACATGCTATGGGACTTATTTTTGCCGAAATAGTCATGACCTACAGGGAACAATCTATGTTCATGTACCGTACTGGCGTGGTACCCGATCCAACATATATTAGATGATTAGCCATCTAACCCTATCCATTCAATTATTTATTATTCAATGATTAGCCATCCTATGATGTAGTCACCATTAGCACATGATTAGATATACTAATTTATTCAATTCTCATGGCATACACCATCTACTACACTTGTGCAAAGCCTCTTGAAAACTTACCTCAATTCACCTATTCACCTGTATTAATGTCAATGATATTTTGATCATTATCGTACCATTACAAATGATGAGAATTTGCTAACTGCTTCACCTCTAATTCAAGAGAATATGATAAAATCACCCATTACATATTCTGAATGTGCAACTTTCACAGACCCTTACCTTATTTTTGATAAAACAGTGATAATAAGTCCACAATCAATAGCTAACCTGGATGTTACTCGAGAATTCTCCATCGACGCTAGGGTATGAATGTTGTAACTCCCATGTTCGGCCCCTCTCTTGCCCAATATCTAATCTCATTGTTATTATTATAATTATAAATGTAATGAACCCTTTTCACTTAATTCGATTCTTATACATAGGTCTCAAGAGTTAAAGAAATATCATTTTGACCCAATAACCACCAACTAAACTAATATCTAAAATATCTAATAAATTCTCAAATAATTTTGAAACCTTAAAAATAAATTAAACATTTATATTGACTAAAAAGTACGTTCTGAACCTATTGAAAATGTAAAAATACTAACCCCAAGTTGTCTCGATAAAAAATATGACTATTATTGGGTTTTAATTTTATTAAAACTAAAGGACTCAATTAATGACTTAAATCAACTCCGAACACCTTACGAATTGGTACTACAATCCTGTCAGTCATAATTCATGTGTATAAATTCCTGCAAGAGCTAAAAATAGAAAAGATGAGAAAATTTCACAAACGAACGGGAGGGTCGTTACATCAGATACCAATTAAACAACCGTTCATCCCCAAATGGACAAATAAGAGGCAAGAAGGAAAAATAAAGAATTACATGAGTTAGCAAAAAAAATGCTCATATTTGCTACGCATGTCTACTTTGGGCTCCCAAGTGGCCTCCTCAATAGGACGATTCTTTCACTGAACCTTCACAGATGCAATTTCCTTAGTCCTCAACTTATGGACAACCAAATATCTAGCCTATCCAATGTGTACCTCCACCACCCCAGACTCGAAAGGTATATTTAGCATACAACAATACATGGCATATTCTTCACCCATATATATGCAACCGTCCTATATGTGATGATAAATATAGGTGCATACTGGTGATAGGCAATGCACATGCAGGAATGAATGCAAGGTACAAAATTAATATCACAACTCATTATAACTATCCTCATTAGGACCATCATCATCGCAACTAATCTCCGACCTTGCCGGATATCAACAAATAATTAATAGTATCTTCCGGCCTTGTCGGGTATCAACATATCATAAATATATCCTAAAGCCTTGCCGAGTATCAACATCATCACAACAGTATCCTCCGGCCTTGCCGGGTATCAATATCATCATAAAGTATCCTCTGGCCTTGCTGGTATCAATATCATCACAATAGCTATTACCAATAGCAGATGCCAAAAATACCCATAAAAATAGTCATTATCACCATAGAATATCTATCTAGTCAATACTTCCCAACTACTCGTTATTATCGTTATTAGCAACCAATACTTATTATCATAGAATCACTAGTTTACTAGTCTCACATAACCTTTAGTTATTAGCCTAAACATTATCCTTCACATAATTCTTATTCAAGGGATAGCAACTAACCACTATTTATGTAATAGACAACATTTAACATCTAGTCAAGGTTCATCACCAGACCAAAACAGCTATTTATCCACCATTCATTATTTTTAACTAATCATCCTATATTCGTTAATCGTTACTAGACAACACTTTACTACTTGTCACTTAACCATATTTTATTAACTGACACCATTCATTGACTAACCATTATTTACCAACTAATCCTTGCTTAACTATTCATTAGTTAACCATTTTACAACTATTCAAAGTTATTAACTAGTCACCTCTTATTACTAATATATCTTATTATCTAGCCTCATTAATACACAATTCCTTCTTTATCGACTAATTGACATCACGAACTTAGTCATCAATACCAACTTAGTCGTCAATACCAACCAAGCTTCACCTATGCTAGACTCGACCTCACTACAAGTCACGCATTAACTATCGTTAGCTACCATGTTTCAACTAAGCAAGATTCTCTAACTAATATATTAGATTCCTAGCCATAACCAGTATCCAATCAATAAAGTTATGAGCAGCATACCTCATCTTCCTCCATCCCATACTGGAGAGATATGTATACAAATATATATATATTCATAAACTGTAATCGTATCCTTTATATTGCTAAACACTCCTCAGATATTTAATCATTGTCATAACACAACCCTTGGCCCACTAATTTATCTGAAATAGTCACAACATCATAATCACGGCCTTAGGCCCATATACATATTCGAAACTCATATTGGTAATCATATTTATAAGTCATAGAATATCTCTAATTATCTCACATGTAGGAGGTATCTCACATATTAGAGGCATAATATATATAGACATGTAATCGTTTATAGGATCTCTTATATCGATAAGTCATACATCCTACTACAAGAAATGTCACCTCTCTAGGCGAATTTGCATATCTAAGAGAAAATAGCATCTCTATAGGCCAATCATCAAGTCTAAGAGAAAATAGCATCTCTAGTGACCACATAACGTATCTTGGAGGAATATCATCTCTAAATGTCCAATATCACTTCCACAGGAAGTATCATAACTCTAACTTACAAGCCATAATCCAGGAACATCAATACAAGTTACCAAGTGATAAAGTAATCTTATTCTAAGGTTTCTAGCCCCATCTATGTCTAACATCCACAACTAATTCCACAAGACTTAACACAAGTTTAGGCCTAAGTGGGCAAGACGACCCCACTTCTAATCCTCAATTTCCATAAATAGTCACACTATGCCCTAAACTAAGATAAGGTATCTAGTTCATCTTCTAAATGTCAACTAATTCATATTCAAGCCTAAGATAGCAACTTCGACTAGAACCACAGTACTCAAGTCAACTCTACCCACCTTACGATTTCAAGACTACTACACTAGCCCAATAAGGCTAAATATACAAATCATGCTTCAAATACTAAAACCACATCCCAAACATAGGTTTACATCATAGCCATGCTACAACTAATCTAAACTAGAGAGGAAAAGCAATAGGATTCAAGAGGGGTATAAACATACCATTTTACGGGTCCTACAGAATTAGAGCCTACAACACAATATTCTCCACAACATTGTTAATATCCATCTAATCATCATACCTTAACCACTCAACAATAAATATCCACCAAGTATCACTCAAGGAAAGATCAACCATGCCATTTAATAATTTATTTATTCTCCCATTCAGGATCATCCTTAATCATTTTATGAATGTAACTAAGAAATTTGATTTTGCTTTGCCACTATCCTGGAAATTAATATCCTCTAAAAGTGTCATATATCAGCCAACTTTGTGGGACATGCAAATGTAAAATTCAGCCATAAGGTCAAGTCAATAATAATTCATCTTCTCAAAATTATTCCTAATGCATAAATCCATAGCTACAACTTATGTCCTGACAATCACTAACTCAATATTTTTGAATGACAAAAACTTTATGGTCAAGCCAAACCTCTCTTATATCACTAACACCAATCTAAGATATATAGAGTCATTCTTATTTCTACCTAATAATATTTTTATGATGGGATTTACTTAAATCTTAATCACCTCAAGAGTGGTCCCCACACCACTAGCATATAAGCAAGTCCAAACAAAATAAATCGATTAGAGGTCATTGACAGTCTAATCACCAATATCACATTCTAGACGAGTCATCGATCAAATTCTGTAGGTACCAACGACCTCTACTAGCTTTTGTCACTTTTATTTAAAACTCATTATTTTGCCAAGCATTAAGAATTCGTTCACATAAAGAACTCAAAGATAATGTCACTTAGCTAGTCCTTATAGGGAACCCATTATAGTTTCAATAATAGAACTGCACACAAATTCTAAATACAGTCTCAATGGTCAGACCACACAAGGATCCCCAAATAATATCAGCTAATCAAACTACACAAGGGTCCATCCACAATATCATTAACAAAAACCTCTCATTATGGAAAATATATATCACCTCAATGTTTTATTCATGTTACTTTTTCACTATCTTTTCTTGACATCATATTCTCAAATCATCCTCTCAATTCCCATACCATCAATCTCATCAGTATAATAGTACCAAAAATAAGTAAGCACCATAGAATTTCTAGTTTCACCATAACAAGAAATCAAATAATCCCATCACATTTATCAATAAAAACAACTTAGTCAATTTTCATCACTTAACTAAAACAATTCACAATAATGACAAAAATCTAGCAACACAAGTTTAGCCAAATATCAAACACAAGCAATCAATAAGTTCCTAACTTTCAGAAGTCTTTACTTATTAACAATAACTTTTAGACCTTATTAACAGATGCCAATTAAAATCTCCTAGATTTTTATTCAAAATTATTAAGATACCAATTAGAATTGTCTAGATACCAATTGGATTCTATCAAAAAGTCCAAGATTAGGACGGCACGATGGAGAGAAAGAAAGGAAAATGACTTCTACATATCTCATAGCCTTACAAAGATTGGGTGTAGGTCCTTACACACTAATCTACGAAACTCTACTTGACATTTCTCTCACTAACAGATACCAATTGGAATCACCAGATACCAATTAAAATCAAGTAATATCGCATAAAAAAGAAGAATTTGAATTTTCCTAGTGTATTATAGCCTCTCAAAGAAAAGTACAGATGTCTCCATACCGTTCCACAAGACTCTACTAGAAATGTTCTTGTACGATAAGATCGACAAACCTAGGGCTCAGATACCAACTTTGTCATGACCCGAATGGCCATGAGTGGCACCTACACTAACCTTCCTGTGGGAGAATCAACTAAATCAAACCATTACCCAATCACTTAGTCAATATTAAAATGATATTTTCATAAAACCATCTTAACAATAATAATTTGGAGTTAATCATCAGTAGCATGGAAACCAAACAATCTACTAACTAAAATTCCCAAGACCCGAAAGTCATCATAAAACAACTACTAACAAAGATCATATCTAAAGAGATATCCCCAAAATAAAGTAAATAAAAAATGTTTCATTGCCCGAAAGATGGACAAAAACAAATAAGATGACCCATAGAAGCCTAGAGACGGAGTACTTACCCTTAGATCAAGATCTTCTATGAAACTCTAGAGGTGAGATTGTGTATGAGCCTCTAGAATAATTTCTGCACTCAACAAAAGAAGAGTATACGGTAGTATCAGTACAAACCACTACTTACTGATAGGTATCATAGGCCAACTCAACTTAATAACATGCACACAACATAAATCATATAGCAAGTAGACATGCATCATCACATAATAAATTCTCAATGAATCAATGATACAACAATAACAGGTCAAATAGTGCTCATAGACAAGCCACATAACCATCAAGAGTATAAACCATATAGTAAACATCCACAAAATAAAAACAAATATGTACACACATGCTATGGGACTTATTTTTGCCCCAATAGTCATGATCTGTAGGGAACAATCTATGTTTATGTACCTTACCAGCATGGTACCTGATCCGACATATACATATCCATACCGATATGGTATCCGATCTAACATATACATATCCATACTGGCGTGTTACCCGATCTAACCTATACATATTTGTACCGACGTGGTACCCGATCTAACATATACATATCTGTACCGATGTGGTACCTGATTTAATATATACATATCCGTACCGACGTGGAACCCGATCCAACATATACATATCCATAAAGGCATGGTACGCGATCCAACATACAAATATCCATACCAGCGTGGTACCTGATCCAACATATAAATATCCGTACCGGTGTGGTACCCAATCCAATATATAAATATTCATACCGGTGTGGTACCCGATCCAACATATAAATATACATACCGGCGTGGTACCCGATCTAACATAAACAAGTAATATTAATATCAAATTTACACTACCTCACAACATACAATACAATGTACCAAGTTTACAAGTACACTTAACGTCATAAGACAATTCCATCAAGTAAATTTTCAATAACCATTTATAGACGCGTCAACAGTCCAAACATCAGTAAATTGCAAGCATGTACGAATACCAATCAACAAGTATCTTATTTAGGAGCATACACATATTAAGTTGAGTCTAAACTCCAATTAAACTATAACCTACCTCACTCGTAGAATTTGAATATCACTAATCCACCAGTGTCTTGCCCTTTCTTAATTTTTTGAAACGTTCAAAATCTGTTCAAACATATAATTCTTATATGAGTGTAAATTTAATGACACTTTTTTAATAAATTTTTACTCTAAATAGTCTAGAACTAAAACCAAATATGAAATAATAGCTCCCGAATTATCCTATACTTAAGAAGGAAATATCCAGGAACTTTACTACTTTATCTGTACAGAAAACCATCCAACCCTATCCATTAAATCATGTATTATTCAATGATTAGCCATCCTATCATGTATTCATCATTAGTACATGATTATATGTACTAATTTATTCAATTCTCATGGCATACACCCAAATACTACACCCGCGCAAAGCCTCTTGAAAACTTACCCCAATTCACCTATTCACTTGTATTATGGCCAATGATATTTTGATCATTATCTTATCATTATAAATGATGAGAATTTGCTAACTACTTCACCTCTAATTCAAGAGAATCTGATAAAATCACCCATTACATATTCTTAATGCGCAACTTCCACTAACCCTCACCTTATTTTTGATAAAACAGTGATAATAAGTCCATAATTAATAGCTAACTGTGATGTTACTCGAGAATTCTCCTTTAACGCTAGGGTATGAATGTTGTAACTCCCACGTTCGGCCCTTCTCTTGCCCAATTTCTGATCTTATTGTTATTATTATAATTATAAATATAATGAACCCTTTTGACTTAATTCGATTCTTATACCTAGGTCACAAGAGTTAAAGAAATATCATTTTGACCCAATAACCACCAACTAAAATAATATCTAAAATATCCAATAATTCTCAAATAATTTTTGAAACCACAAAAATAAACTAAACATTTATATTGACTAAAAAGTACATTCCGAACCTATTGAAAATGTAAAAATTCTAACCCCATGTTGTCTCAATAAAAAATATGACTATGATCGGGTTTTAACTTTATTAAAACTAAAGGACTCAATTAATGACTTAAATCACCTACGAACACCTCATGAATTGGTACTACATTACTGTAAGTCATAATTCATGTATATAAAGTACCACAAGACCTAAAATAGAAAAGATGAGAAAATTTCACAGATGATCGGGAGGGTCGTTACAGAATGAGTTGGTTCCTATAGGGTACATAGACATAGATTTCCAGTCTGATAAGGACTCTAGAAAGTCGATGTCATTTCAAGTCCTACATGGATCGAAGACCACCCCCTTTACCTAACCAAACCAACACAACACCCTCAATTCTCGAATGAATTTCAAACATATAACAATAAACACATAGTAAAACTGAAGATAATTCATAATATGTCTATATCAACCATCGATAATCGGACAACCATCCATCACCAAAACAATCAACCAAACCACCCAAGTCCACAGTAATTCTAACAAATCCTCTACAAAAAACAAAATCATTAAGACGTTGGGACATGCCCCCGACAGTAGACAAAACAAAGTCTAAACAAGGTCTAAGACATAAGAAATAAGGAACATGAAATGAAGCCTTTCAAAGTATGAAAGCTCATCACTTCAATATCAACTCATGAACTAAATCAAGCACCTGATCATTGGATAGAAAAATTAGAAGAAGTTCGGGTGCCTGAATCGCATAGGGATATAACATCCAGAGATGGTTAGCAGTTGGAGTGCTAGCATGTAACTTAGGATAGAGGAATAAAAATAATGCCAAGATAATAGTTCAGAACCTATACAACATTCAATTCATAATGTCATATGAAATACAAATGCGTAGAGAGAAATCTTTAGATAGACATAGTCACCAATCTTGAACTCGAGATTCTTTCTACAAACATCTGTATAAGACTTCTGTCGGATCTGAGCAGCCCAAAGTCTTTATCTGACTAATGGACTTTTTCTAAGGCATTGAATACCAAGTCAGGCCCTATGGATGAGGCCTCACTAACTTTGAACCAACAAATTAGAGATGTACATCTACTACTGTAGAGAGCTTCGAATGGAGCCATATAAATACTGGAATGATAGCTGTTGTTGTATGCAAATTCAATCAATGACAAGTGGTTATCCCAACTACCCTTGAAATCAATTGCACACGCCCTTATCATATTTTCTAAAGTTCGAATGGTCCTTTCTTCTTGACCATCTTTCTGAGGATGAAAGGATATACTAAGATGAACTTAGGTACCAAGACCCTTTTGGAATGCTTTCCAGAAATAAATGAACTGGGTACCTCTGTCTAAAATAATAGATAGCAAAACACAGTGCATTCTGACCAACTCCTTAATTTAGAGTTTAGCATAATCCTCGACTAAATATAAGGTATGGACTAGAAGGAAATAGGCTAATTTGGTCATTTTGTCTATGATAACCCAAACTGGATCATGCTAATGACGAGTTCGAGGTAAACCCATCACAAGTCCATGTTCACTCTTCCCACTTCCAAGTAGGAATAATGAATTCCTGCATAAGACCACTAGGCTTCTGATGCTCTATCTTAACCTGCTGATATGTAGAGAACTTAGCCACAAAATCTACAACATCTCTCTTCATCCCACTCCACCAATAGACTTCTCGTAAGTCATGGTACATCTTTATAGCCCCTGGATGAATAGAGTAGTGCACACCATCTGCTTCTGTAAGAATTTGCTGCCTAAAGTCATCTACAACTGGAACACACAGACGACCCTAATAATGCAGAACACCATATCCCCCTTGGGAGAAAACCTCTACTTTTTTATCTTGAACTAACTCTTTTAACTTGACAAGGTTGGGATCTCTATCTTGCTTTTCTTTCACCTTAGAAAATAGAGATAATTCACAACTACTCAGAACCCATATATCACTCTTCTCAGTATCGACTAAGTGAATACCTAGTCTTGTAAGTTGATGGACTTCCTGGGATAGCTTTTTCTTACTGTCCTCAACATGAGCAACTTTACCCATAGATAGTCTATTGAGAGCGTCGGCCACTATGTTGGCCTTGCTCGAATGATAAAGGACGCTCATGTCATAATCTTTCAAGAGCTCTAACCACATTATCTAATAAAGATTGAGATCTTTTTGAGAAAAGACATACTAAAGGCTCTTATGATCCATGAACACATCTACATGAACACCGTATAGATAATGCCTCAAAATCTTTAACGTAAATACTATGGCAGCTAACTCAATATCATGAGTAGGATAATTCTTCTTATGGGGCTTAAGTTTTCTGGAGGCATAGGCTATGACCTTACCATGCTATATGAGGACACAACCTAAAACCACTCTGTATGCATCACAATACACTACAAACCCATCTGAACCATCTGGTAATGCTAGAACTGGAGCTGAGGTGAGTCGAGTCTTCAACTCCTAAAACCTCTTCTTGCAAGGATCTGACTGCTGGAACTTGACTTTCTTCTGAGTCAATCTGGACATCAGGGATGCAGTAGAAGAAAATCCCTCAACAAACCGCCTGTAATAGCCAACCAAACCTAAGAAACTCCTAATATCTGATAGAGAGATAGGGCGTAGCCAATTTCTTATTACTTCAGTCATTTGAAGATCTACTCTAATGCCATTATCGAAAAATGATATGACTAAGGAATGCTACTGAACTTAGCCAAAACTTGCACTTACTGAATTTAGAGAATAGCTGATGATCTCTGAGAGTCTAAAGTACTATTTTGAGATGGTCTGCTTGATCTCGCTCACTACTAGAATAGACCAGAATATTATCTATGAAGACTATGACGAACATGTTCAAGTACTGCTTGAACATATGGTTTATCAAGTCCATGAAAGCATCTGGGGCATTGGTAAGACCAAATGACATAACTAATAATTTGAAGTGATCATATGAGTATGGAAAGATATTTTTGGAATGTCACATTCTCTGACTTTGAGTTGATGATAGCTGATCTGAGGTCTATTTTGGAGAAATAGCTAGCACCCTGAAGTTGGTAAAAAAGTCATCGATTCTGGGAAAAGGATACTTGTTCTTTACTGTGACTTTATTGAGTTGATGATAATCAATGCACATTCTGAGATAACCATCTTTCTTACGCATAAATAATACTGGTGCACCCCACAGGTAAATACTAGGTCTGATATTCCCCTTGTCTAAGATATCTTTCAACTGCTCTTTCAGTCCTTTGAGTTCTACTAGTGCCATTTTGTATGGTAGAATAGAGATAGGATGAGTATTTAGAAGAAGATCAATACCAAACTTTATTTCCCTTTCAGGAGGAATTTCTAGAAGATCTTTGAGAAAAACATCTGAATATTCATTTACAACTGGAACTAATTCAAGACTGGGAGTCTTGCAACTAGAATCCTTAACATGAACATGATGATAGACACATCCTCTAGATATCAGTTTTGTGCCCGAAGGTAGGAAACAAGCTGACCCCAGAAAGCAAACACACTACCCTTCTACTCAAGGATGGGTTCAATTGGAAACTAAAACTGGACTATTCTATTTTAGCAATCAACTATGGCATAGCAGGAATGAAGCCAATCCATGATGAGAATGACATCAAAATTAGTCATCTCTAATTCGACTAAGTCTATAGAAGTGACTTTCTGAGATATCATAATCGGGCAGTTCCTATATACCCTTTGAGCTCAGATGGTTTTACCCACTGGGGTAGAGACTGAAAAGGGCTCTGCTAGAATTTTAGGACTGAATCCAAAATCAACTACTATATAAGAAGTGATAAAAGACAAAGAAGCTCCTAGATCTAGCAAAGCGTAAACATGCACATGAAAGATCTTTAGTAACCACATCATGATAATTTTCCTAATCTTGTCGGGACTAAAGAGCATAGAGACGATTTGGACGTTGCCCACTAGTAGCACTGGAGGGGGAACCCTATTGATTTGGGTGACCGAACTAAGCTGAGAAGTAATTTTGTTGACCTTGAGGACCTAGATGAGGACAAGCTCTGACTCTGTTGCCTGAAATGCCATATCTGAAACAAATACCACTGCCAGCTCTACATATATCATGATGGTGCTTGCTATAATCTGGCAAAGAGGTTAGGTGTGGACACTGCTAACACTGCCCTGGAACTTAGGGCCTGGTGCTCTATCTTTGTTACCCCCTCTGAACTTAGGAACTAGAGCACTAGCTGAAGAAGGAGTTGGAACTGATGACTTAGGAAGAAACTGAGAATGGTTTCCTCCTTCTGACTTAGGCTGAGCAAAGTTGAAACTACCTATCTTCGCTCTCTTATTCTATTTCTCCCTCATCTTAATATCCTGCTCCTCTATCTACTGAGCATGATTCATGAGCCTGGCTAAAGTTATGTTACTATTCAGCATGGCCTGCACTCATTAACCATGCTATCATTCACCCTCGAAACAAACTTACTCATCCTTGCCCTGCTATCAACAACCAAATGAGGGGCATATCTAGCTAATTGTGTAAACTTAAGAGAATACTCTTTCACTGTCATATTGCCCTACCTGAGGTTGATGAATTCTAGCACCTTAGCTTCTCTAATCTCTAGGAGAAAGAATCTATCAAGGAACGCTTAAGAAAACTCCTCCCATTTAACTAACCCTACATCATCTACCCTCTATGACTTCCACTGCTTGAGCTAAGTATGAGCCACATCCTGCAATTAATATGCAGCTAGCTCAGCACTCTCACGAGACGTAGCCCCCATGATGTCTGTAACTTTCTGCACCTGATCTAGGAATTCCTGAGGATCCTCATCTGTCTTAGACCCATGAAAGGATGGAGTATTCATTTGGGTGAAGTCTCGAATCCTGGCTGCAGCTGTTTTAGCCATAGGGTTAGAAGGAATGATAGTTGGTCATTTATTCTGTGCAGTAACTGATTGTGCAAGAGTAGTGAATGTGGCCCTGAACTCCGCATAAGAAACATGTTCATCCAAGGGATTATCTTGGATAGGTTGGGTTCTTCTTGGGAGGCATATTCTAAAATAAGGAGAAGAAATGGAATAGACTAAGAGATTAGATTGAAATTATGCTCACTAGTACGACATGAATACTGAAAAAAGGGAAATTATTCCTAAAATATCTTATATCCTCCTGCACATAAATGTGGTGCGCATCACACCCATGTACAAGACTCTACTAGATGCAGCTTTCAGACTTCCTCGGACTCTATTGAACTTTAGGCTCTGATACCAAGTTTGTACGCCCCGAATCTGGTACCTGAAACATTACACGGTACTCATAACCCCGAAGGACCACAAGCTAACCCATGACTGATATTTGTACCTGTATACTGTATACATGCTGTATAATGCAAAAACATGAACTAAAAGGCCATAAGGTTCAAAACTGTAACATAAGTTATGATAAATCACAACATATGGATGGGGTATAAATACACAAAACAAAACTAAAATAAGCTATCTAAACATACTGTAGTATGAAAAGCCTCTAAATATGACTGTCTGAATAAGGAGATGATGGGACATGTCCCCATCTAACTCCAACTAATAAACTAATTAATAAGCTAATAAAATGATGATCGTGTCCTCGAAAGATGAGGACCCACTTCTAACTCTGACTGCTGAGACTGGAATCTACTGATGCTCTGGAACTCGTGTCTCTGAACCTATGGTATAAGACACCATAGCATAAATGTTTCAGTACTTTGAATGTACTGGTATGCAGTGAGGTAAGATGAATGCATGGAGTTTATATACATGAACAAATATAATAACAAACTGACTATCATAAGCATGGGAGTATGTGCATGAGACATAAAAACTATCACTGATACCATGATAACATGATTATGGAATTTGAATACTGAAAACATGACATACTGATAACGTGAGTGACTATATCTGACAGTCCTAAATTTGAAGGAACTAGCTGAGTTCCGTACTATATTTGAACTGACTGTATCTAACAGTCCTAAAATCAAAAGAACTATCTGAGTTCTTGACTGACACTGATAATAAAACTGTGGGAAGTAGTCATCTAACCGACATGCCCCAAATTACGCACTATAGCTGAATTAGGGTACAATTTGTTCTCTGATTGAAATGGTGTCAATACCACGCCACTAGTAAGGACAATATGTGAGTGACCCTAATATAATAGGTTACTCTAATAAGAATGGTGGGAACCCTCATATAGAATGTTAAGCCAAATCATCTACCCTCATATAGCAGGCTATGATGTCTCAACCTATGCTGGCTACATAGTTCTGGAACACAAGGATTGCTTCTAAGAATCACACCCTCATATAACAGGTGAGTTCCCATCCTTGGGTTCACTCGGTGATAATTTCTATTCCCATATGAATAGACACTGAACATGATTTATTGAACTAATTATGAGCTGGGTTACTGAATTCCGTTGACTGACGGAATACTACTGATATCTAATAATTGACTGAGTTCATGATATCATAGATATTTCCTGAGTCATAAGACTATCTGAACTCTAAGGATTCATATCTTGACTGAGAGTATCGTGGAAACATGACATGGCTCTAGGCACACAGCTAATGTTTTAGGTACAAGTACCCCCAAGACTCGATAGAAGGAAACTGACAAAGCATGACTTACTTGAATACATAATAATCACCATAATGCATTTACTGAAGCATTTCATCAAATATGTGATAGGCATAAACTTGTACATACATGGGGATTTCATGACAACATGCTAGTTAGGAACTTTTCCTTTATTTAGGCATTAAATCAAACATATTGTAGGCATAGTATATGTAAACATCACTGTACAATAATTAAACATCATGGTCACATTCTAATTTCATCATTCAAGGGTTTAGTCATAGGTTTGCCTGAATCTATATCTATAATAATTAAACCCACATAGAAATTATCACCCAACATAGAGTAGAATTCAATTTCTCATTTATCAACATGAACAAGAATAGCCTAATCATGAAATCATAAATAAAATCCATAACTTGAAGTTATAAAAGAGATTCTTTAACTTCATGGACGAAAGGAGTCCATGAATGAACACTATGCATACCTGGGTTAAGATTCTTGATGTTCTTGAACTTGAAGAATTGGAAATCCCTTAGTTCTTGGAGAAGATTGGATTTTTCTTCTTGGAGATTAACATTAGAGAGAAACCCTAATATTGGTTGTGAAGTAATAATGAACCAAATGGTTAAAATCAGATATAATTGGCTATATATATAGGTGGATGGTAATGACCAAAATAACCTTTTAGAAATAGATTTAATTTACTGAATCGGGACCTGCTATGGCTCGTGCGATGGTTCATCGTTAGGGAGATGGTCCATCATTTTGATCGTCATACGTGGACCAGGGAAGGGGCTTACTGCCTAAGTAGTGATGGCCTAGGCGACAATCCGTCAACCTGCCCATCGCATCTTATCCAGAAGGTGGCCTTACTGTTTCCCTTGCGACAATCATGGGCGACGGTCCGTCGCTAGTTTGACGGTCCGTCGGCCTCACCATCTCACCTGAGCGATTTTTACTTCCTTCTGTAATTTGGGTATAACTTTCTCCTCCGATGTCGGATTTTGGTGAAATTGGCATTGTTGGAAATCTAATTCAATTTTCCAACATGACAAAAAGTGAAAATCTTAAAAATACCACATGTAAAAAAGTGTTTTCATCTTTCAAAGAAAGATTTTAACATTCTTGAGATGATTTCAAGCTAGGAAAAGTATGGGGTATTACAATATCTCCCCCTTGAGAACATTCATCCTTGAATTAGACTGAGTGAGGGGATAGAATAACCAACGTACATACTGAACATGAATACTAAAACATGATCTCATGACTGACATGGCTGATAACTGAACATACATATCTAATGAATATGTAACTAATTTATGAATGCATGACTGGATGTTCTGATGAACTAAGTTTCTCACAATGAGAATGAATTTCTGATGCATAATTATATAATTGAGCTGATACATGAATGCATGACTGAATATATAATGATATTTAATACCAAGTTTGTGACAAACACTGAACATAAAATTGGGTAAGCTTAAGGAGAACTGTTACCTTGATCTTGATCTGAGTCGGCGGAGAAGAGGTAAGGATACTTGGTATGCATGTCTGCTTATTCTTCCCAAGTAGCTCCCTTGATAGACTGATTTCACCAAAGAACCTTAACTAGAGGGACTTCTTTGTTCCTCAATCTATGAGTTTGATAGTCTAGGATTTCAACTAGAATCTCTTCATAAGAGAGGCTGTTTTGAACATCGATGCTCTGAATAGAGACTACAACAGCTAGGTAACCTATACATTTCTAAAGAAAAGAGACATGGAAGACTGGATGAACTGAGGCTAGATCTGAAGAAAAATCGAGATCATAAGAGACCTTGCCAAAGCGACTGAGAATCTTAAAGAGACTAACATATCGAGGACTGAGATTTCCTTTCTTGCTGAATATCTTCACTCCCTTCATGGGATAAATCTTTAGATAGACATATTCACGAATCTCAAACTCGAGATCCTTTCTATGAACATCTGTATAAGACTTTTTTCTGCTCTAAGCAGCCCAAAGTCTTTCTCTAACCAACTGGACTTTTTCTAAGGCGTCGAATACCAACTCAGGCCCTATGACTGAGGCCTCACTAACTTCGAACCAATCAATTAGAGATCTACATCTCTTATTGTAGAGAGATTCGAATGGAGCCATATAAATATTGGAATGATAGTTGTTGTTGTATGAAAATTCAATCAAAGGAAAGTGGTCATCCTAACTATCCTTGAAATCAATTGCACACGCCCTTAGCATATCTTCTAAAGTCTGAATGGTCCCTTCTGCTTGACCATCTATCTGAGGATGAAAGCCTGTACTAAGATAAACTTAGGTACCAAGATCTTTTGGGATCGCTTTCCAGAAATGAGAGGTGAATTAGGTACCACTATCTGAGATAATAGATAGCGGAACACCGTGTAATCTGACCAACTCCCTGATGTAGAGTTTGGCGTAATCCTCGATAAAATATGAGGTATGGACTGGAAGGAAATAGGATGATTTGGTTATTTTTTCTACGATGACCCAAACTGAATCATGCTGATGACGAGTTTGAGGCAAACCCATCACAAAGTCCATGTTTACTTTTTCCCACTTCCAAGTAGGAATAATAAACTCTTGCATAGGACCACTAGGCTTCTGATGCTCTATCTTAACCTACTGACAAGTAGAGCACTTAGCCACAAACTTTAAAATATTTCTATTCATCCCACTCCACCAATAGACTTCCCGTAAGCCGCGGTACATCTTTGTGGCCGCTGGATGAATAGAGTAGCGCGCACCATGCGCTTCTGCAAGAATTTGCTACCTTAAGTCATCTACAGTTGGAACACATAGACGACCCTGACAACACAGAAAACCATCTCTCCCTTGGGAGAAAACCAATACTTTCTGATCCTAAACTGACTCTTTCAACCTGACAAGGCTGGGATCTCTATCTTGTTTTTCTTTCACCTTGGAAACTAGAGATGATTCAGAACTACTTTGAACTCATATATCACCTTCCTCTGTATCAACTAAGCAAACGCCTAGTCTTGCAAGATGATGAAATTCCTAGGCTAGATCTTTTTTACTTTCCTTGACATGAGCAATACTACCCATAGACAGTCTACTAAGAGCATCAGCCACTAAGTTGGCCTTGCTAGGATGATAAAAAATGCTCATGTCGTAATCTTTCAAGAGCTCTAACCACCTTCTCTGATGAAGATTGAGATATTTCTGAGAAAAGACATATTGAAGGCTCTTATGATTCGTGAACACCATATAATAATGCCTCCAAATCTTCAAGGAAAATACTATGGCAGCTAACTCAAGATCATGAGTAGGATAATTTTTCTCATGAGGCATAGGCTATAACCTTACCTTGCTGCATGAGCACAATCTAAATCCACTCTAGACGGATCACAATACACTACAAACCCATCTAAACTATCTGGTAATGCTAGAACTGAAGCTAAGGTGAGTCGAGTCTTCAACTCCTGAAAACTCTTCTCGCAAGAATCTGACCACTAGAACTTAACTTTCTTCTAAGTCAATCTAGACATAGGGGATGCAATAGAAGAAAATTCCTCAAAAAACTGCCTGTAATAGCCAGCCAAACCTAAGAAACTCCTAATATCTTATAAAGAGATAGGGCAACGCTAGTTTCTTACTACTTTGGTCTTTTGAAGATCTACTCTAATGCCATCACCGAAAATAATATGACCAAGGAATGCTAATGAACTTATCCAAAACACACACTTATTAAATTTATCGAATAGATAATGATCTCTGAGAGTCTGAGTATTATTCTAAGATGGTCTACATGATCTCGCTCACTGTAGAAATAGACCAGAATATCATCTATGAAGACTATGATGAACAAGTTTAAGTACTGCTTGAACACACGGTTCATCAAGCCTATGAAAGCGTTGGGGCATTGGTAAGACCAAATGACATAACTAAGAATTCAAAGTGACCATACCGAGTACAGAAAGCTATTTTTTGAATATCACATTCTCTTACTCTGAGCTAATGATATCTGAATCTGAGCTCTATCTTAGAGAAATAGTTATCACCTTAAAGGTTGTCAAATAAGTCATCGATTCTGGGAAGAGTATACTTGCTCTTGACCGTGACTTTATTGAGTTAATGGTAAACAATGCACATTCTGAGAGAATCATCTTTCTTGCACACGAATAAGACTGGTGTATCTTACGAGGAAACACTAGGTCTAATAAATCTCTTGTCTAAGAGAACCTTCAATTGCTCTTTCGGTTCTTTGAGTTCCACTGTGCCATTCTGTATGGAAGAATAGAGATAGAATGAGTATCCAAAAGAAGATCAATACCAAAGTTTATTTCCCTTTCGAGAGAAATTCCTGGAAGATCTTTGGGAAAACTCTCTAAATATTCATTTATAACTGGAACTAATTCAAGACTAGGAGTCTCAGAACTGGAATACTTAACATGAACAAGATGATAGACATATCCTCTAGATATCATTTTTCGTACCCGAAGGTAAGAAATAGGCTGACCCTTGAAAGCAGACACACTACCCTTCCACTCAAGGACGGGTTCATTAGGAAACTGAAACTGGACTATTCTATTTTTGCAGTCGACTATGGAATTACAGGAAGAAAGCTAATCCATGTTGAGAATGACATCAAAATAGGTCATCTTTAATTCCACTAAGTCTGCTGAAGTGATTTTCTGAGATATCATAACTGGGCAGTTTTGGTATACCCATCGGGCTATGATAATTTTACCCACTGGGGTAGAGACTGAAAAGGGATCTACTAGAATTTCGAGACTAACACTGAAATCGACAGTTATATAAGGAGTGACAAAATACAAAGAAGCTCCTGAATCTAGCAAAGCGTAAATATGCACATGAAAGATCTGTAACATACCAGTAACTACATCAGGATGAAAGATCTGTAACATACCAGTAACTACATCAGGAGAATTTTCATGATCTTGTTAGGACTGGAGAGCATAGAGATAATTTGGACGTTGCCCACTAGTAGCACTGGAGGTGGCGCCCTGCTGATTTGGGCGACTGGACTGAGCTGAGGAGCGATTTTGTTAATCCTAAGGACCTACATAAGGATAGTCTCTGACTCTGTGGCCTGTCTTTCCATATCTAAAACAAATACCACTACTAGCTCTGTAAATACCCTGATAGTAATTGCCATAAGTCTGGTAAAGAGGATAGGTGCGGGCACTGCTAACTCTGCCCTAGGACCTAAAGCCTGGTGCTCTATCTTTGTTACCCTCTCTGAACTTAAGAACTATAGCACTGGCTGAAGAAGCAGCAAGAACTGATGACTTAGGATAAAACTGAGAATGGTTTCCTCCTTCTAACTTAGGCTGAGCAAAGTTGAAAATACCTATCTTCGCTCTCTTATTTTGTTTCTCCCCCATCTTAATCTTCTGCTCCTCTATCTACTGAGCATGAGTTACGAGCCTGGCTAAAGTTATGTCACTATTCAGTATGTCGAATCTTTACTTATTAACCACGTTATCATTCACCCTTAAAATAAACTTACTCATCCTTTCCCTGTTATCTGCAACCACATGAGGGGCATATATGGCTAATTAAGTAAACTTAAGAGAATACTCTTTCACTGTCATATTTCCCTGCCTGAGGTTGATGAATTCTAGCACCTTAGCTTCTCTAATATCTAGGGGAAAGAATTTATCAAGAAACACTGAAGCAAACTCCTCCCACTCAACTGACCCTGCATCATCTGCCGTTTATGACTTCCATTGCTTGAACCAAGTATAACCCACATCCTGCAATTGATATGAAGCTATCTTAGCACTCTCAGTATATGTAACCCCCATGATGTTTTTAACCTTTTGCACTGGATCTAGAAATTCCTGATGGTCCTCATTTGTCTTAGACCTAAGAAAGGATAGAGGATTCATTCGGGTGAAGTCCCGAATCCTGGCTGCAGCTGAATTGGCCACTGGGTTAACCAGAACGACAGCTGGTCATTCATTCTAAGAAGCAACTAAATGAGCAAGATTAGGGAATGCGGCCCTGAACTTTGCATGAGAAACATGATCATCCAAGGGATCATTTTGGATAGGCTGAGTTCTTCACTTGGGAGGCATGTTCTGAAATAAGGAGAAGAAATAAATTAGACTGAGAGATTAGATTGATATTATGCTCACTGGCATGACATGAATACTGAAAGAATGGAAACTATTCCTAAAACATCTTATAGCCTCCTACAGATAAATATGGTATGCAACACACCCATGTATAAGACTCTACTAGATGCAGCTTTCAGACTTCCTAGGAATCTATTGAACCTTAGGCTCTGATACCAAGTTTGTAACATCCCAAATCTAGTACCCAAAATGTTACACGATGCTCATAACCCCAAAGGACCACAAGCTAACCCATGACTAATATCTGTACCTGTATACTGCATATATACTATATAATGTGGAAATATGAACTGAAAGTCTATAAGGTTTAAAACTGTAACATAACATGATTAATGAATCTGAATACTGATAACATGACATACTAATGACATAAGTGACAGTATCAAACAGTCCTAAATTTGAAGGAACTAGCTGAGTTCTATACTATTTCTGAATTGACTATATCTGACAGTCCTAAAATCTGAAGAACTATCTGAGTTCCTAACTAATACTGATATTGTAATTGTAGGAAGTAGTCATCTAACCTACATGCCCCAAATAATGCATTACAGCTGAATTAGGATCCAATCTATGTCCTGATTGGAAGGGTGTCAATACCACATCATTGGTAAGGACAACATGTTAGTAACCCTAATAAAATCGGTAACTCTAATAAGAACGGTGGGAACCCTCATATAGCAGGTTAATCCACCTCATCTACCCTCATATAGCAGGCTATGATATCTCAACCTATGCTGGCTAGATAGTTCTGGAATGTAAGGATTGCTTCTAAGAATCACACCCTTATATAACAGGTGAGTTCCCATCTTTGGGTTCACTCAGTGGTAATTTCTACTCCCATCTGTATAGAAATAGAATATAATTTACTAAACTGAACATGAGCTGAGTTACTAAATTTCGTTGACTGGTGGAATAATACTGATATCTGACAACTGACTGAGTTTATGAGATCTTGGAGATTTCCTGAGTCATAAGACTTTCTAAAGTCTAAGTATTCATAGCTTGACTGAGAGTATCATGAAAACATGACATGGCTCTAGGCACACAGCTAATGTTTTAGGTACAAGTACCCTCAAGACTCGATAGAAGAAAACTAACAAAGCATGACTTTCTTGAATATATAATAATCACCAAATGTATTTACTGAAGCATTTCATCAAACATGTGATAGGCATAAGCTTGTACATACATGGGGATTTCATGACAACATGCTAGTTAGGCATTTTTCCTTCATTTAGGCATTAAATCAAACATATTATTGGCATGGTACATGTAAACATCATTGTACAACAATTAAATATCATGGTCACAATCTAATTTCATCATGCAAGGGTTTAGTCATACGTTTGCATGAATCTATATCTATAATAATTAAACCCACATAGAAATTATCACCCAACATAGAGTAGAATTCAATTTTTCATTTATCAACATGAACAATAATAGCCCAATTATGAAATCATAAATAAAATCCATAACTTGGAGTAGTAAAAGGGATTCTTTGACTTGGTGGATGAAAGGAGTCCATGAATGAACACTATGCATACCTGGGTTAAAATTCTTGATGTTCTTGAACTTGAATTATAAATCCCTTAGTTCTTGGAGAAGATTGGATTTTTGTTCTTGGAAATTAATGTTAGAGAGAAACCCTAATATTGGTTGTGAAGTAATAATGAACCAAATGGCTGAAATCGGATATAATTGGGTATATATATAGGTAGGTGGTAAATAACCAAAATACCCTTTTAAAAATGACTTTAATTTGCTGAATAAGGACCTGCGATGGCTCGTGTGATATTCCATCGCTAGGGTAATATTCCATCATTTTGACCATTGTACGTGGACCAGGGAAGTGGCTTACAGCCTAAGTAGCGACGACCTGGGTGACGGTATGTCAGAAGTTTGATGATCCGTCAACCTGCCCGTCGCACTTTATCCACAAGGTGGACTAACTGTTTCCCTTGTGACGGTTATAGGCGATGGTCCGTCGCTAGTCCGACGGTTCGTCGGCCTCACTATCGCACCTAAGCAGTTTTTACAGCCTTCTGTAATTTGGACATAACTTTCTCCTCCGATGTTGGATTTTTTCAAAATTGGTAACGTTGGAAAGCTAATTTGATTTCTCACATGACAAAAAGTGAAAATCTTAAAAATACCATATGTACAAAATTAGATTCACCTTTCAAAGAAAGATTCTAACATTTTTTAGACGATTTCAAGCTAGGAAAAGTATGGGGTATTACATTGGGACTTGAACCCATTATCTAATGAAAGATATAAATTTAATTCAAAATTTAGGGACTCGAACCTATTTAGTATTTCCAATTAATTTATGGCCAACAAGGCTTTCATAAAACCATTTACCAATCATCAACATTCTTAGGCCAATATCTTAGTTCAAAACACAACTCAACATGTGACAAAATCATTCTCATAGATAATTTCACAAACAGGTTGAGGTCATACCATTATTAAATCCAAAACCAACAAATTTAGGGTTAAACATGACATATTGTTAAACCATGATTCCCATGTACCCACATAAGAAAAATCATTATCAAAACATGTGTAATCATAATTTAAACCATGAGAAAACAATACTCAACATTATACATTCAAACCCTCAACCATGGTTCTTAAAACCATCATTAATGACTCATGAACAATTCTCTAAAAATATGATTTTAGTTAACTAGCAATAAGGAAAGAGTAACATGACCGAGTTACAAAGAATCATGAGAGAATTTGATCCTTAATCCCTTAGATGACCACTTTGAAGAAACCCTAGCTCAATCTCTCTTGAGAGGTTTGAGAGAAAGTTTAGAGAGTGTTTTAATATTTTAAAACGTATAATGGATGACCAAAAGGTGTTATAAGACGTGGGGTATTAAAGTCTTAGGGTGGGAAATATCCAAAGTACTGCCAGCTTAAAGCTGTAAAATCTTATTTTTAGTCACGAGTCAGACCCTCGACTCATCACCATAACATATAACTCTTACCATTGAGTTGTCACCAAGATAGAGAATTGGATACCACACACTATCTAACTTATAAATTTCTAGTCCCACTCGCCACTAGACCATACGACTTAGATGGTATAGTCTCTACCATCACAGAAGACCAAGGTCTTAGACACTGGACAACATACGACTGGACCCTAACCGCTCATTACATAATTATATGACTCATGAGAAGTCTCTTATAAACAGGACAAAACTTGGCCACTAACACACTGATTTGGTTATGACCTGGGTCCTTAGACTCGTAACCACACCATACAGCTCATTTGGTAAGTCTCTAACTGGACAGTGAGCTTAAGGCCCAGGAAATTTTAAGGGCCAAAGCCTGGGGTATTTCAGTCAACCTCTAGAAATATGCTTAGTTTGGGAGGTGCCGATGTTATTTGGATAAGTATCAAGAAAACTTATGTTATTAATTTGACCATGAAAGACAAATATAAATCATCCTTTGAGGAAGCTAAAGAGGCAGTATGGCTCAGAAACTTTCTCAAAGACTTTGCAGTTATCCCTGTGATAGAAGCGTCACTTATAATTTATTGTGACAATAATGATCCAGTTGTAAATTCAAAAGAACTGTGGAGCCATGAGAAGGTAAAACACGTTGAGCATAAATATCATTTGATTCAAGCCATAGTGCAAAGAGTAGATGTGGTGGTTATGAAAATTGCAGCAGAAAACAAACTGACAGACCCTTTTACAAAAACTTTAACATAGAAGCCTTTTGAAAGGCATGCAGAAAGTTTAGGTTCTAGCATTGTAGGTGCATGGTTATGAGACTAAATGGGAGATTGTTAGGATATAATATAAACTATGCGGTTTTGATGTAGTATTATTTATTGAATGATTATTTATTTATTTATTCATCTCAATAAATCATTACACTAAATAGATCACTATCATATATGTTCCCTCAACTTATATAGTAGATGATTTGGTGTATAGATATTATGTACAGAACATTAAATCATCGGCTCTTATAAGTTAAAGTTATAGTTCATAATTGTAGATAAAAATTTGGACAAATGATCAAAATGATTATATCACGAGATTAAATGTAATTTATCTTGATTATAAGAATGGTATAGTTCTAACATCTCGTGCTAGTACATTGGATATACATTAAACAGGACTGAGTAGAGATAGTTTTTTTTGGACTAACCGATAAAAACTCATTCTATAAACTACTAAATATACTTATATTCTCAATCTTGATATAACTATTACAATCCGTATATATTATTTATCATTTTGATTTATTAAAAGGCAAGATTCTAAGATGGATCAATATTCCTGGTAGATTGGATGATAATAATATATATTGGTAAAATAATAAGTTAGTTCATGGAATCCATGTCTCGGTATAGATATTGATGAAATGTCTTTTATGAGAAGCTTATAAGTTTTCATGTGTATACCCGATGGGTGAATTTATGAATTTGACATATGAAATAAGTTAAGTAGTGCTCTAAAGGAAATTAATCATTAAATTAAATTCATCAATAATTTAATTTTTGAGTAGTATCTATAATCTTAACATTGGGAATTACATAAGTGTTTAATGGGAAATTTTAAAATAAAATTAGAAGAATGAAATTATGAATTTTTAGTGGAATAATTTGTAATTTATTATGGTAAGAATATTCAAAATGGTATTCTAAATTATTTCCATAATAGGAAGTCTCAGTAATTAATTTTATAGTCTTCTCAGTGCCTGTATTATACTAGAACTCAAAATTTTATTTTCTATGATAAAAGGGGAAGTCACCACCTGTCCTTGTTCAAGTAGAAACAGCCATGTGTTTTTTCCTCCTTGGATTGGGAGAGTCTCTCTTTAAATTGAGATTCCCCTATCCTATAAAAGAAATAATTGGATATTCTATTTAGTGTTTGCATACTCAAGTATTGAGAGAGTTCGACTGTGAATTTGAAATCACTGTAGAAGACCATAGATTCGAAGATAAATTTGCTTCAAGATATCTGCTCACGCTTCAATAGATATTTTTGATTTATTTTAGGCATCCTTTGCGTGAACTATGTCTTTATGTTAATTGTCTATATCACATCCAAGTAATCCTGTATATTTGTTTCCACTGCTTCTGTATATCTTCCAACAATTGACATCATGAGCCTACTTACCTCTAAATATATAACCTAATATATGTATATGATTTTGATCATAATAATACTTATAAGAAACTTGAGCCATTTTGAAACTATTATCGATTTTAAGCCAAAACAAAAAGAAAAAAATTGAAGGATGTTATTGGATGGCTACAGTGAAAAACATCGTGAAAAGCTTATCAAGTAACAATAGGTTTTGCAAAATTTTGTTTTATGTAAATGGTAAATCAAAGTGATGGGTATAGTTCTGTTCATATGTATTTGGTGGCAGTTTATGGAAAACCTACATATTCTTTTTTGTTTTTCATGTAGAGGCTAGATTTACTCTTTTCAAGAGGGGATAATCATATGGGCATGTTTTTCTTATCATTTTCCTAACAGTTCATTAAGATTGTATGGGCAAGAATAATGACAAATAAATAGTCCTCTAAAAATGATTTGTCATTAACAAATTCTTATACTTTATACATGTGTTATATGGATTAGGAATTATGATTAATAAATAGTTACTATTAAAGTTAGTCTATTTATTTGAAATCATTGTAAGTTCTTAAAGATACATACATGTGGATTATATCAATACAGAAGTTGAGAATTATGATTAATAAATAGGATCTATGAAAGTGGTCTATTTATTTGAGTCATTGAGATTAGCTTAATGTATTATGTATAAATTATCTCTGAATAAGTGTATATAAGAAGGGATATTAAAGGATTTTACCAAAAGGAAAAAACTAATATCTTAAACTCCAAGGCATATTATTGTAGAGAAATTACTTTGATAAAGAGGGTTCATCCCTATGATTATATGATTAAATAACAATGAAGTATTAAGTTTATGTGTTGACTTTGACTTTCCTCCCTATCGGATGAATTATACAAACCATTACGTATTTAATTGTTACTTTGATAATCTGTATTAACTCTCCTAAACTGAGTAATATATGGTTGGATAAATATAACTAGGTCTTGATTTTCACTTGACTTAAACTAATAATATACTGTTCATCTGAGTTAGATCTGTAAAAGTTCATAGAGTGAAATTATATATATGTATTACATGAGTAGTTCTCCAATCCCATCAATTGCCTATTTAAGATGCATGACTCTCTATATTTATGGGGTATGGTATGGTATGGTATAATGAATGACCTAGATATCTTGGTGGCATTTTTTTGGAAAATAATTTTAGTATAAATTACAAAAAGAAAAAGTCAATTTGCGATAAGGGTTCATCCCATGATTACCATGATTAAAAAGTAATGGAGTATTAAATTTATGTGTTGACTTAGACTTTCCTCCCTATCGGATAAATTTAGCACAAGTCATAATGTATTTAATTGTTAGTTTGATAATTTGTATTAGATCTCTTAAATTCAGTAATATATGATTGGATCAATATAACTATAGTAAGGTTTCACATAAAATAACAGTATACTCTCAATCTGAGTTGGGTCTGTAAAAGTTTATGAAGTGAATAATCGATCATTATATATATGTATTGAATGAGTAAATCTCCAATCCCATCAATTAACTATTTGAGATGCATGAATATATATATATATATATATATATATATATATATATATGATGAGTTTGAATTTAATCATTCAATGTTTATATGACTGTGTTATTGATTTATTGTGACATATTTCAATTTCAGATTCCATATGTCTCTTTTTAACTCTACTAGCACTATTTTGAGTCAAAATAAACTTGAGAGTCACAATTTTGTTGAGAAAAGTTATACTTCAAAACTGCAAGGTAGAAAGAAAAAGATAAATACTTACAATGCTAAGAAAGTTGTAGCTCTAACTGGCGGTGTGAAAAAGTCTAACGACAAGAATTTTCATTCCAAAATGTTAGGCCATTGGAAGACACATTTTCCAGTTTTCCTAGCCAAGTAGAATAACAAGCTAGATTCACTTTCACTTGTCATTGAAACGTTTTTAGCAGATTTTTCTACCACATCATGGTGTGTAGATTCAGGATCCATTGATCATATTTGCACTACTTTTTAGGGGTTTTAATAAATGCGCAAGTTGAATAGGGGTGAAGTTAGTGTTTTTCAGGATAATAGTTCAACAAATCCTACTTTAGCATTAGAAAATATTAGAATTTTGTTTGGTAATGGTAGAGTTTTATTTTTGAAAGACGTATTATATGCACTTGTTGTTAGAAAAAATTTCATTTCAGTTTCTAAAGCTCTAAGATATGGTTATGATGTTAATTTTTCTGATAATGGTTGTACTATTGGTTATAATAAACATTTTATCTCTTCTTGTACATTGATTGATGGCCTTTTTATTATTAATGTCTCTCTTGAACTACAAAAAACAATTGAGCTGAATAATGTTAACCTTTCAAGTAAAATAATATATTCTTCTGAATTTAATAAGACTTATTTATGGTATTTGCGTCTATGTCACAAAACATTAGATAGGATTTTAAGTTTGTTTGGGATGGACCTTTAGTTTTATTAAAAGTGGAGGTACTGCCAACATGGGAGTCCTATTTAGAAGGAAAAATGACCAAAAGACCTTTTCCCTCAAAAGAAAATAGAGCAAATGATAAATTGAAGTTAATTCATTTTGATTTGTATGGTCTAATGAATGTTCAAATGAGAGGTGGTTATGAGTATTTTGTGACTTCCATTGATGAATACTCAAAATATAGATATGTTTATTTGTTGCGTTTTAAGTCTGGATGACATGATAAATGTATCAAGTCCCTATGATCTGATCGTGGTGGTGAATACCTCTCTAATGATTTCATTAGTTACTTATCAAAACAAGGAATTACGTCTCAAATGAATGCACCTAAAACTCAACAACAAAATGGTGTAGCAGAAAAAAGAAATAGGACTCTTTTAGAAATGTTTAGATCTATGATGAATTACTATGATTTTCCTTCTTCATTTTGGGGTTATGCACTAGAAATTGCAAATTATATTCTGAACTTAGTTCCTTCCAAGTCGGTACTTGTTACTCCTATAGAACTGTGGATAGGGCATAAACCTAGTCTAAAACATATTTAGATTTGGAGATGTCCAACACATGTGCTAAAAGGGAAGGCAAAAAAGTTAAAACCTAGATCAGAAGTATGTATTTTTATTATTTACCAAAAGAAATAAAAGGTGGTATGTTCTATAATCCTATAGAAAAGAAAGTCATCGTAAGTACTAATGCCAAGTTTCTAGAAAAGTATTTTATAACAAACCGCATACCAAAAGTAAACTAGTTTTATAGGAAGTAAGCAAAAAGGTAATGAATCAACCTACTAACGATAATGAAAAACAAATCTAAACTTTAGATGTCAGAGTTAACGTACCCTTACATTTTAGTATTGAGAGAGATATTAATAGACATACAGTTCCACAAGTTCAAGTTTCTGAAAATCCATTGCATCAAAGTTATGAGGATGCACAAGAGGAAGAAGTCATTGCTGTCCCAACTCCACAAGGTGATAAGGATAACATAAAGACTCAAAATTTAGCAAATGATATGGTTCAATCACAATATTATATTAGTTCAGTTGCCTCTATATCGACCCTTACAACTGCAGTACCTCGTTGTAGTGGCAGAGAGATAACAAAACCAGCTTGGTATATACTCTTAGGAGAGTCTTTTGATAGAATCTCTGAAGATTTAATTACTGATCCTATGAATTACGGTGAACTGCGATAGATTAAAGATACATACAAATGGATTATTGTTATAAAATTAGAAATGGAGTCCATGTACTTTAATAAAGTTTAGGATCTTGTAGAACCACCTGAAGATGGAGTCAAACCCATTTGATGCAAGTGGATCTATAAGAAAAGAGAGGAGTAGATGGAAAAGTACAAACTTCAAAGCTAGTCTTGTTGCATAAGGGTTTACTCAGAAAGAAGGGATCAATTATGACGAAACCTTTTTTCCAGTAGCCATTCTTAAGTATTTTAGAATTCTCTTATCCATTGTTGCTCATTATGACTATGAGATTTAGTAAATTGATGTCAAGACAGTTTTCCTTAATGGATGTCTTGATGGGAGCATTTTTATGTGGTATCCAGATGATTTCATTGAAAAAAAGAAACGAACACATGTTGCGTAAGATTAAGAAATTCATTTATGGATTACAACAAGCTTCTAGGGCATGGAACACTTATTTTGACAATGTGGTTAAGACTTTTAGTCCGAGTAGTGTCTTGATGAGTCTTGTGTGTACAAAAAGTGGAATGAAAATAAAGTGGTGTTTCTAGTATTGTATGTAGATGATATCTTTATCATAGGAAATATTGTGGGCTTGTTGAATTTTGTTAAGAAATTCCTTATGCATCAGTTGTGGAAAGCCTCATGTATGTGATGTTGTGCACTAGACCTAATATTTGTTTTGTCAAAGGAATGGTTAGCAAATTTTAGTCTAACCCTGGAAGAGAATACTAACAAGAGTTAAGCATATAATCAAGCACCTGAAAAATACTAGGATTATATGCTAGTTTACCATTTGAATGAGTTGGTGCTTTTAGGGTACATAGACTCAGATTTCCAGTTTGATAAGGACTCTAGAAAGTTAACCTCTAAAAAATTGTTTACTTTTGGGAGGTGCATCCATTGTTTTGAAGAGCATCAAGAAAACTTGTGCTGCTGACTTCACCATGAAATTCAAATATGTAGCAACCTCTGCAGCTAAGGAGGCAATATAGCTCAGAAACTTTCTCAAAGACTTGGTGGTTGTCCCTGCAATAGAAACGCTACTTATAGCTTATTGGGACAATAGTGGTATGGTTACAAATTCAAAGGAACCGTGGATCCATGAGAAGCTAAAACACATTGAGCATAAATATCATTTGATCCGAAACATAGTGCAAGGAGGAGATGTAGTGGTCATGAAAATTGCATTAGAAAATAACCTGGTAGACCCTTTTACAAAAGCTATACCGCAAAAACCTTTTGAAAGGAATGTAGAAGGATTGGGTGCTAGAGTTGTGGGTGCATGATTACGCGGCTAAGTGGAAGATTGTTAGGATATACTATAAACCATGTAGTTTCAATGTAGTATTATTTATTGAATGATTATTCATTTATTTATTTATTCAATTCAATAAATTGTTACATTAAATAGATCATTGTCATATATGTGTACTCAACTTATATAGTAGATGATTTGATGTATAGGATTTAGCTTATAAACAAAAGTTTAAATCATTGATTCTTATAAATTGAAGTTATAGCTCACAATCGTACATGGAAATTTGGACAAACCATCAGAATGATTGTAGCTTGAGATTAAATGTAATTTATCTTGATTACCAGAACGATAGAGTTCTAACTTTCCGTGCTAATGCATTGTGTATGCATTGAACAAGACCGAGTAAAGATAGTTTTTTTGGATTGATCAATAAAAAAAAACTCTCTAAACTACTAAATGCACCTAAATCTTGATATAACTATTATGATTGTATATATTATTTATCATTTTGATTTATTAAAAGGTGAGATTCTGATATGGGTCAATATTCCTGGTAGATTGGATGATAATAATATTTATTGGTGAAATAATAAGTTAGTTGATGAAATCCATGTCTCGGTATAGAGATTGATAATGTTTTTTTATGAGAAGCTTATAAGTTTTCATGTGTAAACTCGGACAGTGGATTTATGAATCCTACATATGAAATAAGTTAAGTAGTGCTCTAAAGAAAATTAATTATTATATTAAATTTGTCCGTAATTTAATTTATTGATTAGTATCTATAATTTTAACATGAGGAATTACATAAGTATTTAATGGTAAATTTAAAAATGAAAATAGAGGAGTACAATTATGAATTTTTAGTGAAATAATTTATAATTTATGATGGTAAGAGTTACTCAAATTGGTGTTTTTGAATTATTTCCATAATAGGGAGCCTCGGAAATTAATTTCGTGGTCTCTACAGTGCCCATATTATACTAGAACTCAGAATTCTATTTTCTATGAGAAAAGGAGAAGTCATCACTTGTCCTTGTTCAAGTAGAAATAGGCGTGTGGTTTTTTTTCTCCTTGGATTGGGAGAGTATCTCTATAAATAGAGATTCCCCTAGCCTAGAAAAGAAAGAATTGGGTATTCTATTTGGTGCTTGACCACTTACATATTGAGAGAGTTCCACTGTGAATTTGGGATCACTGTAGAAGTCCACAAATTCGAAGATGAATTTGCTTCAAGATATCTTCTCACGCTTTAAGAGGCATTCTTGATTATTTTTAAGCATCTTTTGCGTGAACTATGTATTTATGTTGGTTTTCTGTATTACATGCAAGTGATCCTGTATATTTGCTTCCACTGTATGTGCCTATCTTCCAACAGTAGTATCATGCCATCACTTGGGAATAGTTGCAAAATATTGTGCTTCGAATTTAGAAAAAGGGTGTTTATAGATTTGAACTTTTACTTCAAATTTGAGATATGAATTTTCCGACCCTTATTCTTTATAATTATTTTTATATTTATGTGGTCATAAGAAGTGAATGGATTTGTGTTTTGTACTATCCAAATTGATCTTTGTGTCAAAGTGTGGTATCTACCTATTCAATTTCTTTGATAAAAGACAGAGAGATTTTCTGTCCCTTGCTTTTCATTACGTATACAAGTGACCTAATTTATGGACATGATTCTGTTTCTTGAGTTCGGATTTAGATAAATGGAGCCTAACAATTTTATTTATTAGTGTCTTGCTTGTTTTTTCCTCAAATAGAACAATTTCTTGTTTCTTATGTAGTTTGTTTCCTAAAACTTATCTATAGCTGCTCGTTGTGATATATCTAAAAATTTGTTTACGGTCCATGTATCGATAAAAAGAGTGGATATAGATAAAGCATTTAACATGAATATGTTATCCGATTTAAAATCTTTTTCCGTATTTTTCATCTTAAAACCCTCGTAGTGCATCTAACATGAATGTGCTATCTGGTTTAAACTCTTTGATCAAGGATTTGTTTCATAACTTAAATAAACTTATCCATGAATTAATAGTCTCCCATAGATATAACTAATTATTTGTGATCCAACCTTTTTGTGAAAGTTTGAAATTTTTTTCTTTACAAAAATTTTCATAGAATATATCTCTATAAACTTAGCCGAGAAATCCAACACCTATGCAAAAATTGAGTTTCATACTTCAGATTATCTCACTTGGATGGTTTTGACTAATTGATGTAAATTCATTTCTTGCATTTAAGGATAGATGCCCGTGTGAGCCTGTTGAAATGCTACCTGCACTTATGAATGATGAAGCTGATGATTAGCCTTTTCTTTGTCGAGTTTTATTTTAAAAAAACTTTGGGTGCATTGCTTAATCGAATCATCGACATATTTACAAGTAGTGAGATTAGTTTCAAAATTGGATTTAAACAAACATTAGATGACATTATCACTCCAAATAAAATATAGTTGTTACCTTTATTTTTCCCTCCTCCATAATTTTTAGGGTTTAAGCATGTCATAGGTCACTGTCCTAACTATTTTTCTTTAAATCATAATTGTAAATAATGTAGCTCTTTTCCTTTAGCTTGAATCACTTTTTATTGCAACCATCCAATCTAGTTTGCTTTTGTTCACATGGTGAAATTATCAGTTTGGCTTGATTATTTGTATAATGCTTACATGAATACACATATGGTGACCTATTTATTTCACTCAATTGCTTGCATAATATTTACATGAATTTAACATATTTCTTTTCCTTTTTTAAAGACTCGGTACTAATTCTTTTCAATTTTTCCATTTATGCATGAACTTCTTCATCGAGTCCCTTGGACTTCCATCCTTTGTATTTCTTTGGGTTAAATCTAACCTCCATTGGGTCAACTTCTACTAAGATCGCAGAGCCTCGGAGTTGCAAAATTAGAAGTTCAAACTCCGAAACGGAGTCTAGTATTCCCTAGTCATTTTTCCCTTTAATTTATTCATATTATGCTACGCTTTTGCTTTAGAATGATAACTAACTCATTTTTTGTTATTAAGTTTGTTTAAGATAGCTTTATTTGTTTATTTCTCTATAATTGCTCTATTATGTGCCAATTCTTTTAAATCAGGTAATGTTATCATGTTTTGCGATTAACACTTGATTAATTAATTCGTAAAGGTAAAATTTTCTTTAAAGGACTAGAAATCTTAAAAACAAATAAGTAAAATTTTACCAAATGTTTTAGTTGATTATCTTACGTAAAAGAATGATTTGATAATAAAAATAGACGTAGTAATTCCACATTCACTTAAAACAAAATAAATTTTGTTATTAATTCAGTAGGAAAATAAGTCACTAAATTTTTTAGATTTTTTAGGAGCTTGTCCACTAATTTCAACTTACTTTAATAAATCAAATAATTTTGATGTCTTATGTTACAAGCTTTGTTTGAGTTTTTCAGATTTCAAAAGGCCCCAAAATACAAGGTGTATATATTACACGCTATCGTATACAAGGTACATTTTACTGCTGCTACTGCTATTATTATTATTATCATTATTATTATACTATTACTATTTTTAATTATTATTATTATTATTATTATTATTATTATTATTATTATTATTATTATTTCTTTCATATTATTTCAATCCTATGATATATATACATATATATTGTATCTTATTTTTGCTTAGTTACCGACCACAAGGATTTCACCAATAAAATAGTAAATTTCCTCATCTTCTTGGATATACATTTTTGTAAATAAATGCTCACACACATTCAAGAAATATTTTCACCTACTCTATAAAAATTTTAGTTAACGCTGTGTACCTTTAAATATTTTTGTAAAATTATAAGACACTACTTTCTGATGCAATATTATTGTAATAATCGTATTACTTTTCTTTTTTCCATATATTTTAAAATATACTTTTCAATAACTCTATTATTTCCTTGTATATGGTGGTGTTACATCTTTATATACCTTGAGTTTCTTTTCTAAAATACAATAAAAAATTTCTTATCACAAAATTTTAGCATATAACTTTCCAAACATTTTTCTAAACTGAGTCTAAGGACTATCTTTGGATAGGCTATGAGGGGTGCCTAACACCTTCCCCTCGAGTAACCAAAATCCTTACTCAAAATCTCAAAATATTTTTTTCAAAAGACCAAAACAGAGTTTTTACTAAAAAATGGGTTTTTTCCTAATTTTCCTAAAAAAACCTTAGGTGGCGACTCTAAAAACAAAATTTTCAAAATTCGAGAGTCACGACAAGCCACCATATATTGTGTATTATTTTGACCGGTTCAAAATAGGGCGCGGTAGCGTGGTGACTCTGTTGGGGATGTAATGAACTTAGATTCTTACCGTAAGACGCTTAGTTTAGGATTATCATGCTTTTATTGCATTATTTTCTTTATTTGTGTTTATACTATGCTTTGTGTGAAAGGACGCAAGTCAAATCCAAACTTGTGTTCCTTATTTGTTTGATCAATACTACTTGTTACTGCTTTATCACTTGCATTTTTCTATCGAGTTTTTGGCCATACACAATGCACACATTGTGGTTCACGCGGGCGGTGTATTACACTTCTTCAAATCTTATTTGGATTCTTTAGTTTCAGAGTCGGTGCAATTAGGTTAGTGCACCTTCTTGCAGCTATTTAGTCTTATTCTCAATCGTTTAGGAAAAAACTTTTACTCTAGATATAGGTCACAATGCATACACCTTAGGTGAGACGGTCTAAGATATCGTCATCACAATTAGGAAGCCAACCTTTTATCAAAGGTTACAAACCTGACGACATGCTTTTATGTGAAGATTGATGTGAACGGTCCAAACTAAAACACATAATGTATTTGAAATAAGTGACTTGTCATATCCTTTCCTCTTTCTTTTAGATGAATATTAACCCAAAATTACCGATCATCTGAATGGTCATCTCAATCCTTAATAGCCTGCAAAACTTGTGGAGAAATATTCATGTAGCGCATCATGGGGAGATTCGAGAACACTTAGGAGCTCTGCTATCATTAATGAGGGTCTGAGCCAACAAAACCCTTATTACGCTATTGATGGAATTTTAGGACCCGACCATCGTGAATTTCAGGTTTTTACCCTAGAGGAGGTTAGTGAGTTTGTTGAGTTGCTGCTTAGAGGGAAGCTATTGGTACTCCCATCATCCATAATAAAGGAATATTTCCTTCGGCTTTTAGGGTTGGACATATTTTCATCACTAAGGAACATGGAGGATGAGAAGGTAAAGTTAGATTACCTTTTCAAAAGATATGTCCGTTTGGAGAGTTATTATTAATACAAGAATGAGTTTGCTTGTACACGTAGACAATAGGTATATATGCTGCCTAGGGTCTTCATGCTAGCTTTCTTGGGAACCATAATATTCACAATTATATTTCATTGTATCAACATTGATATTTTGTTGATAGTAATGAATATCTTTGCAGAGCCGCAAATATTTACCCTGGTACTATGATTCTTATCGAGGTATTTCGGTCATTATCTGCATGCGCTAGAGGGCATGAATTCTTTGGAGGATGCAACCTGTTATTAGAAATTTTGGCGATAGAACACTTCAATCTTCGCCCTCCACAGATGAATTATACAATTGATACATGCAGTAAAATCCAAAGCCACAAAGACCATTTGAGGTATTGGACTACGCTCAATGGAGAGGAATAATTGGATGTGTTTTTTATCAATCTTACCAGATATTCCATACAATATAAGTATTCTTTGATGGGAGGATTGGCCTTTGTTAGGACTAGGCATTCGTACTTTGTCAAGCTGATTGAACTAGGAGGCATTCAGCCGTATACGCCTCTGTGAGTCCTCAGACAATTTGGTGTCATCCAGGATATCCTGTTTTGGTCAGTCATGGTACTAATAAGGACAGTTACGATGCCCTGATTCCGACAGCATGAGTGATGAACTTGCAGACAGAATGTGACTACAAAGTTACGCTAAATATGGAATGAGAGAAATGGTTCACGCCAGAGTATTATGCATGGTGCACCACTGTGATCCACATAGCTATGCCAAGTGCATATGGGTTTGAGGATTCACATACATTCAGTGGGTCAAGTGGGTTAGGAAAGAGGTGCTTCCCCACATGGATCTCACCACACCCATGTATGATCAGATAATCCCAGGATCTGTTGATTATTTGATTCTACTAATTAAGGAAGACCCTAAAGAAGATCCTAACAAAGACACAGAGGAAAAGAAAGAGGAAGACCTTGAAGAAGATCCCAAAAAAGACCCAGATAAATGGATAGAAGAAGACCTCAATGAGGGTTCAAAAATTGGTTCCAACATTTATTATCCAAAAGAAGAAAGGGTGATGGATACGGACTTAGCACCAGAGTATGACCCTGATGGATCCCCAGTATAACACCCAAGATCACATTTTAATACGGGTAGATATGAGGAAGATGATGCCACATTGCCCTATATTTCCCTTAATTGTTGTACTTTCTTTTTTTCCACATTCCATAAGGAGTCGCATAGCCAACTCTATTGTATCCCCTAGAGTCCTTCCATGTACTTTCTTTTGAAGCTTTCAATGCTCTATTTTTATGTAACTTCTTAAATCCCATTTTAATAAAAGTTGTATTTATCTTCAAATCCAAATATATTTAAATGGATCATTATCATTAAACTAATTGCAACGTAGGTCTACCTTTGGCAAAAAGAGGCTCCATATTTGGATGTGTTTTGGATGTCGCCAACTTGGCGTATATATGAGTTACATACATGTTATATTTTTAATATCTTCCAAACTAACATGGGAATCCTTTATTTTTCTTTCTTTTTTCGTTTATCAATCCCCAAAAAGAAAGTTGATTTGTGTCGACACGCAAACTGGCAAAATCCTAATGCAACCTCGGTCCAAAGAAAAAATGACTAACAAGGACAAGGCCGCAATGATACTGGTGAATGATGCCAAAAGCTCTCAAAGGCTGTCAGACACCCAGAACAATGAACAAACGGCTAACATGGAGCAGGAAATTGAAATCCTGAAAGAAGAACTATGTCAAATACGAGACTTGACCAAACTTACAGTGGCTACCTTTCCTACTCAATTCTAGGCTTTAAATATTGAATTTCCCCTAGTTGATCCGACTAACCTAACAGATCCATCTGCATGCGCTCAAGCCCTATTTTTGCCTTAACCCACTACCAAAACTGTGCCTAATATTCTATCTCCTACATAAAATTTTACCATTCCAGTCCACCCAATAATTCAGCACATACCTGACGCACATGTCACTTGCGAGATACCTGTGCCACTGATATATGCTACTAAAGCTCCTAATTTTATAATATCTGTAGCTGTTAAAATTCCATATTATCTTGATTGGTATACGGGATTAGGAAAGGATGCACAATCAAATGAAGAAGCGTCAATAGTATCTCAGCTCAAAAGTTTGAAAAGGGCATTTATAAATATATAAGTCACCAGGGGAACTGAAAGCTTAGAATATGATGACTTGAGCATTCATCCAGACATCGACATGCCAATCGAGTACAAACCACCAAATTTTGATGTATTTCATGGAATGGGTAACCCGCATGCACATCTGAGGACCTATTGAAACAAGTTGGTCGGTGTGGGAAGTAATGAAAAATTGAGAATGAAATTGTTTATTCAAAGTCTATCAGGGAAAGCTCTGACTTGATACACTTAACAAGACCCTCGTAAGTGGCAGGACTGGAGGGAAACGACTAAAGACTTCATGAGTCACTTTAGGTTTAAGACTGAGATCACCCTAAACAGGTTCTCATTGGCAAGCATACAGAAGAAGTCATCAAAATTATTTCAAGAATATGTGTGGTGATGGAGGACTGAGGCTGCTAGGATCCAGCCTCCAATGATGAAGGTGAGATCTCCAAGTATTTTATCCGAGCTCAGGAGGGTATTTATTTTGACAAGATTATGTTAATAATGGGCCAAAAGTTTGCAAAATTGGTCAAGATGGGAAATTTCAAAGAACAAGGCATCAAGTCAGGGAAGATCCAATCTATAGTTTGCTACAAGCTACAAGTAAGGGCATACAGTCTGGTACCATTGGTAGTAACAATAAAAAGAAAGAAGATGTCTCAGCTATCACACTATACTACCAGCCTAGAAATTCTTCCTACCGTTACCCTAGCAACCCTCAAATTATCGTACACGTTCTAGTGTATAATACTTAGCCACATTACAATCCACCCCGAACTCAAACATACCAAAATCCACAAAGACCATATGCCCTTATCCAAGATCTAGTTCACCTAAGTAGACCAACATATACACCAAGAGCACTCCCAAATCTTGAATCCATAAATACCCACACAGGCACACCAATTGTCAAACCTTTGGCTTAATTATTTGAAAGATTGACGACGACAGGATTTTCACATCTAGTCAAAGAAAAAAACCTGACCCTACCTCTAAAAACTTCAATGGCAACAAGTGATGCACTTATCATTCAGGAGTCCAGGGGCACGACACGAAAGAGTGTTATGGTTTGAAGAATCAAATTAAATCTTTAATTAGGAAGGGAGTAATAAAATGCACTGTCGCGGCTCCAAATATGAACAATAACCCTTTGCCAAATCATGAAAATTGAGAAGTCAACATGATTACTCTAGAGGAAAAATATGAATTGTATGAAGCTGTTACACCCACATGGAGCACAAAAGAAGTTGTTGCTACATCACCTATACAACCCTTTATCATACTTCAACTGAGGGAGCCTTTGACTATTCAAAATTATCTACCAAGAGTCGTGATGACCACTATAGCCACTGGAAGGCCTAATTATGACACTAAAGCAGTCCCATGGGATTACCAAGCTAAGACCAGAGAAAAAATAATAGATGTTACTACAGATCAGGGAGTGACTAGGTTGGGAAGGTGTTACTGTAATGCCCCAAAAATTGGTCTCGAGATATGACATAGTGCTCAAGACTACGAGTAAGCCTTAAGCTAACCTTGTAATCCATTTACTAAATCTAAAACTTATAATAGGGAAGTATAGATATATAATCAAACTAAAATGCGGAGTTCTATATAAGTTAAGTTGAAACTATCTGAATATAATATCTAAAAATACTAAACTCAAGAGTCTGATCAATTGATACTGAAAATATGAATCATATCTAGCAGTCTGACAAGCCTCTACTACTAATGCTAGAGAGTCACTGAGACAAACCCCCAGCTGACTTGAACTGTCTGAAAATACTGAATCATCTATACTAATAAGCTGAAACACTAAAAGACACAATCCCCGAACTATGAGGACTTACAAACTGTCGGGATGAAGATAGAGATGCTCTAAATCACTCATGTTGCTGAAACTGAGCACCTGAACCTGCATTATGAGATAATGTAGCACATAGACATATATGTGGATCAGTACTTCTGGATTGTACTGAGTTGTAATACCCCGTACTTTTTCCTAGCTAATTTTATCTCAAGAATGTCTAGTATTAGCTTCTAAATTAAATGATGATTATTCCATGAGGAATTTTCAAGATTTTTACTTTTGTCATGTGGGAAATTCAATAATCTTTCCATCGATATAAGATTCGCCCAAATTCGATAACTTGGTCAGAAGTTACAACTATTTCAAGTTTTCATCGTAAAACAACGCCATATAAGTCAGTGGTGCGCCGCGCCACAAGAGGAAATAGCACTTGTCAAATTCCAATAGGGGTCCATGATTATGGCGCATAGCACCAGGGCCCAAATTCATAATTGTCTGTTTTCCAGTTTCTCAGGGCGATTTCCCCCATGTCTCGCCAAAGTTCCAGGTCACAAAGGAAGTGGCAACGCAATGGACCCACGTCGTGTCATCCCTCAATTTCCCAATTGTCAAAATCCAGTGACACTGTGCTATAGCACCGCATCGCACTAAAGGTCAAGTTCGGGAAATTTTTTTACAATTTTAAAATATGCATCCAAGGGTTAAAAGGGTCAATTTCCTACCCCTATTTAAACCCAATAACACGTGATTTAGCTATTCTTCAACCAAAATATACTAGTTTCTCCCAAGTTTCTCTCAAGAACAAGCTACGGTTTCTATTGGAGATTCAAATTCAAGAAGGTTTCACCATCAATCCTCGTGAAAACATGAACTAAGGTATGCATAGTGTTCATTCATGGACCCCTTTCGTCCATGAAGCCCAAGAATCCTTTTTCTAAATTCAAGTTTATGAATTTTCTTATGAATTTCATGATTAGGTTGCTCTTGTTCATGTGGATATGAGAAATTTAATTCTACTCCATGTTAGGTGATAAATTCTATGTGGGTTAAATTATTATAGATATAAATTCATGCAAACCTATGACTAAACCCTTGAATGATGAAATTAGAATTAAACCATGATGTTTAATTATTGTACTATGATTTTTACATGTACCATGCCTACAATATGTTTGATTAAATACCTAGATGAAGGAAAAGTGCCTAAATAGCATGATACCATGAAATCCCCAGGTATGTACAAGTTATGCCCATCACATGTTTTGATGAAATGCTTCTATAAATCTATTATGGACTATGATGTTAGTTATATGTTCAAGTAAGTTATACTTGGTCAGTTTCCTTCCATTGAGTCCTGGGGGTACTCGTACCCAAAATATTAGTTGTGTACCTAGAGCCATGTCATGTTTTCATGATAATCTCAGTCAAGCTATGATCCTTAGACATCAGACAGTCTTATGACTTAAAAAATCTCCATGTCTCATGAACTCAGTCAGTTGTCAGATATCAATAGTATTTCGTTAGTCAACAAAATTCAGTAACTCAACCCATGTTCAGTTCAGTAAGTCATGTTTAGAGTCTATTCATATGGGAGTAGGAATTAGCACCGAGTGAACACAAGGATGGGAACACACACTATCAGATAAGGGTGTGATTCTTAGAACTCATCCTTGCATTCCAAAACTATGTAGGCAGCATAGGTTAACACATCAACACCATCTGATGAGGGTTGATAAGGTGGATAAGCACTATCAGATAAAGGCCTCACCATTCTCATATAGGGGACACTATCAGGTGAGGGGTCGCCCATAGCTTGTCCTTATTGGTGGCATGGTATTGACACCCTTCCAATTGGGGTTATAGATTGGACCCCAACTCAGCCATAATGGCATATCATGGGCATATCGGTTAGATAACTACTTCTCACAGTTTCATGTTACATAATTAGGACTGTTAGATATAGTTAATCAGTCTTAGTAATAAAACTCAAATAGTTCTTTAGATTTTAAGACTTTCAGATACGGTACAAAATTCAGATAGTTCTATCAAATTCAGGACTGTCAGATATAGTCATTCATGTTATCAGTTATATTTAGATTCAGTAATCATGTTATCACAGTATTAGTGTTAGTTGTTATGTCTCATGCATGTATTCTTATGCTCATGATAGTTAGTCAGTTATTATTATTGTTCATGCATATGAACCTCATTCATTCAGCCTACCTCACATGCATATCAGTACATTCAAAGTACTAGCATATTTGTGCTATGGTGTCTTATACCATAGGTTCAGAGACATGAGCTCCAGAGCAATAGCCGATTCCAGATATCCGCAGACTGAGTTAGAAGTGAGTCCTCATCTTTTAAGGATATGATTATTTCTCTTTTATCTCATTAATCAGTTTATTAGTTGGAATTAGTTGGGGACATATCCCATCAACTCCTTACTCAGACAGTTCCGTCAGTTAGAGGCTTTCTAGACTATCATGTTTCATACTTTAGTATGTTCAATTTTGTTTTGGGTATTCTATTACCCCACACAGATATTATATCATTCAAATCATGTTTAGTATTGAACCTTATGGCCTTTCAGTTCATGTTTCTACATTATAAAGTATTTTATGCAGTATACAGGTACAGATATTAGTCATGGGTTAGCTTGTGGTCATTCGGGGTCATGAGCACTGTGTAGCATTCTGGGTACCAGATTTAGGGAGTTACAAACTTGGTATCAGAGCCTAAGGTTCAATAGAGTTATAGTAAGTATGAAAGCCACATCTAGTAGAGTCTTGTACATGGGGGTGTTGCGCGCCATATTTATGTGCAAGAGGCTATAAGATGTTTTAAGAATGGTTTCCCTTCTTTCAGTATTCACGTCGTGCTAGTGAGCATAATCTTAAGTCAATCTCTTAGTCTAATCTATTTTCTCTTTCTTCTATAGAAGATACCTCCTAAAAGAAAAAATGGAAATCAGTCAACCCCTCATCCTAAAGATTCTTTAGGAGATCATATTTCTCATACGGAGTTCAAGGCTGCATTCACTACTTTTGCTCAGTCAGTTGCCGCTCAAAATAAATGGCCAGTAGTTATTCCTCCAACCCAATGGCTAATTTAGCTGCATCTAGGATTCGGGACTTCACCTGAATGAATCCTCCATTCTTCCTTGAGTCTAAGGTAGATGAGGACCCTCAGGAATTCATTGATCAGGTTCAGAAGGTGACAGACATCATAGAGGTAACTACTATTGAGAGTAATGAGCTAACTGTATATCAGTTGCAGGATGTGTCTCATACTTGGTTCAAATAGTGAAAGTCAAAGAGGTCAGATAATACAGGTTCTATAGTGGGAGGAGTTTGTCACTGCATTCTTAGACATATTCTTTCCCTAAGAGCTTAAAGAGGCTAAGGTTCTAGAATTCATCAACGTCAGGTAGGGAAATATGAAGGTGAATAAGTATTCTCTTAAGTTTACTCAATTAGCCAGATCTGCCCCTCATGTGTTTGCAGACAGCAAAGACAAGATGAGTAAGTTTGCTTCAGGGGTAAATGATAGCATGGTAAATGAGTACAAATCTACCATGCTAAACAGTGACATGACTTTAGCCAGGTGTATGGCTCATGCTCAGCAGATAGAGAAGCAGAAGCTTAAGCAGAGGGAGAAGCAGAATAAGAGAGCAAAGATAGGTAGTTTCAACTTTGCTCAGCCTAAATCAGAAGGAGAAAATCATTCCCAGTTTTGTCCTAAGTCATTAGTTCCAGCGCCTTCTTTAGCTAGCTCTCTAGTTCCTAAGTTCAGGGAGGGTAAAAGAGATAGAACGCCAAGATTTAGGTCTCAAGGCAGTGTTAGTAATACCCGAACGAATCCCCTTTGTCAGACTTGTGGTAAGAACCACAAAGGTGCTTACTGAGCTGGTAGCGATGTTTGTTTCAATTATGGAAACCTAGGCCACAGAGTCAAAGACTGCGCTCAATCAGTTTATCAGAGTCATCTCCGCTCCTTAGCTCAATTCGGTCGCTTGAATCAGCAGGGTACCACCACTAGTGCTACTAGTGTATTAAGCCTAAATCATCTCTATGCTCTTCAGTCCTGATAGGATCAGGAAAATTCTCCTGATATAGTTATTGGTACGTTACAGATCTTTCATGTACATGTTTACGCTTTGCTATATCCAGGAGCTTCTTTGTCTTTTGTTACTCTCTATATAGTAGGGATTTCATAATAAGTCCTAAAATCCTAGCAGAGCCCTTTTTAGTCTCTACCCCAGTGGGTAAAACCATCATAGCCTGACGAGTATACAGGAACTTCCCAGTTATGATATTTTAAAAAGTCACTTCAGCAGACTTAGTCGAATTAGAGATGACTGTTTTTGATGTCATTCTCGACATGGATTGGCTTTATTCCCGCTAAGACACAGTCGACTGAAGAAATAAAATAGTCTAGTTTTTATTTCTGAATGAACCTGTCCTTGAGTAGAAGGGTAGTACTTCAGTGTTCAGAGGTCAGCTTATTTCCTACCTCCGGGCACGGAAAATGAAATGTAAAGGATGTGTTTATCATCTTGTTCGAGTTAAGGATACTAGATCCGAAACTCCCAGCCTTGAATCAATTCCAGTAGGTGAATATTCAAATGTATTTCCTGAAGATCTTCCAGGAATTCCACCCAAAAGGGAAATAGACTTCGGCATTGATCTTCTTCTAAATACTCAGCCTATATCTATTTCGCCATACAGAATGGCACCAGCAGAACTCAGAAAACTGAAAGAACAATTAAATGATCTCTTAGATAAGGGATTCATTAGGCCCAGCATTCCCTTGTGGGGCACTCCAGTATTATTCGTGCGCAAGAAAGACGGTTCTCTTAGGATGTGTGTAGACTACCATCAACTTAATAAGGTTATGGTCAGGAACAAGTATCCTCTTCCCAAAATCGATAACTTATTTGATCAACTTTAGGGTGCCAGTTATTTCTCTAAGATAGACCTCAAATCTGTCTATCATCAGCTCAGAGTTAGAGAATGTGACATTCTGAAAATAGCTTTCCATCCTAGGTATGGTCAATTTGAATTCTTAGTTATGTCCTTTGGTTTTACTAATGCCCCAGCATATTTTATGGACTTGATGAACCATGTGTTCAAAAGTACTTGGACATGTTATTCATAGTCTTCATAGATGATATTTTGGTCTATCCTCGCAGTGAGCGTGATCATGTAGACCATCTCAGAACAGTACTTTAGACTCTCAGAACAGTACTTCAGACTTTAGAGATCATCAGCTATTCGCTAAATTCAGTAAGTGTGAATTCTGGCTAAGGTCAATATCATTCCTTAGTCATATCATTTTCGATGATGGAATTAGAGTGAATCTTCAAAGGATCAAATCAGTAAAAAACTGTCCTCACCCTATCTCTCCATTAGATATCAAGAGTTTCTTAGGTTTGCCTGGCTATTACAGATGGTTTGTTGAGTGATGTTCTTCTATTGCATCCCCTATGTACACATTGACTCAGAAGAAAGTCAACTTTCAGTGGTCAGATCCTTACGAGAAGAGTTTTCAGGAGTTGAAGACTCAACTCACCTCAGCTCCAGTATTAGCTCTTCCAGATGGTCCAGATGGTTTTGTAGTGTATTATCATACATCCAGAGTAGTTTTGGGTTGTGTCCTCATGCAGCATAGTAAGATCATAGCCTACGCCTCCAGACAGCATTAGCCTTATAAGAGGAACTATCCTACTCATGATCTTGAGTTAGCAGTCGTAGTCTTTGCCTTGAAGATTTGGAGGCATTATCTATACGGTGTTCATGTAGATGTGTTCACTGATCATAAAAGTCTTCAGTATGTATTTTCTTAGAAAGATCTCAATCTTTATTAGAGAAGGTGATTAGAGCTCTTGAAAGATTATGACATGAGTGTCCTTTATCATCCGGGCATGGCCAACGTAGTGGCCGACGCTCTCAGTAGACTATCCATGGGTAGTGTTTCTAATGTTGAGGACAGTAAGAAAAAGTTAGCTCAGGAAGTCTATCAGCTTGCCAGACTAGGCATTCGCTTAGTTGATACAGAAGAGGGTGATATATGGGTTCAGAGTAGTTCAGAATCATATCTAGTTTTCGAGGTAAAAGAAAATCAAGATAGAGATCCTATCCTTGTCAAGTTGAAAGAGTTTGTCTAGGATCAGAAAGTAGAGGTTTTCTCCCAAGGGGTAGATGGTATTCGTCGTTTTCAGGGTCATCTCTGTGTTCCAAGAGTGGATGACTTAAGGTAGCAAATTCTTGTAAAAGCGCATGGCACATTCTACTCTATTCATCCAGGGGCAAAAAAGATGTACCGCAACTTGCGGGAAATCTATTGGTAGAGTGGGATGAAGAGAGACATTGCAGAGTTTATGGCTAAGTGCTTTGTATGTCAGCAGATTAACATAGAGAATCAGAAGCCTAGTCGGTCCATTTAGGAGTTTAGTATTCCTACTTGGAAGTGGGAAGTTGTGAACAAGGATTTTGTGATGGGTTTTCCTCAAAATCATCATCAGCATAATTCAGTCTGGGTCATTATAGATAGAATGACCAAATCAGCTCATTTTCTTCTAATTCATACCTCTTATTTAGCCGAGGATTATGCTAAACTCTATATAAAGGAGTTGGTCAGATTGCACGTTGTTCCATTGTCTATTATCTCAAACAGAGGTACCCAGTTTACCTTTCATTTCCAGAAAGCATTCCAAAAGGGTCTTGGTACCCAAGTTTATCTTAGTATAGCCTTTCATCCTCAGACAGATGGTCATCAAAAAGGACCATTCAGATATTAGAAGATATGCTAAGGGCGTGTGCAATCAATTTCAAGGGAATTTGGGATGACCACTTACCTTTGATTAAGTTTGCATACAACAACAGCTACCATTCCAGTATTTAAATGGCTCCATTCGAAGCACTCTATGGTAGGAAATGTAGATATCTAATTGGTTGGTTTAAAGTTAGTGAGGCCTCAGTCATAGGTCCTGACTTGGTATTGACACCTTAAAAAAGTCCAGTTGATTAGAGAAAGACTCCAGGCTGCTCAAACCTGACAGAAGTCTTATGTAGATGTTCGTAGAAAAAATCTCAAGTTTGAGATTGGTGATCATGTCTATATAAAGATCTCTCCCATGAAAGGAGTGAAGAGATTCAGCAAGAAGGGAAATCTTAGTCCCCGATATGTTGGTCCCTTCAAAATTCTCAGTTTCTTTGGCAAGGTAGCCTATGAGCTTGAATTGCCTTTAGATTTAGCCTCAGTTCATCCAGTGTTTCATGTCTCTTTGCTCAAGAAGTGAATAGCTGACCCATCAGTTGTAGTCCCTATTCAGAGCATTTATGTTCAGAACACTCTCTTTTATGAAGAGATTCCAGTCGAAATTGTAGACTATCAGACTCGTAGATTGAGGAACAAAGAAGTCCCTTTAGTTAAGGTTCTTTGGCAAAATCAGTACGTCGAGGGATGTACTTGGGAAACAGAGGCAGACATGCGTACCAAGTATCCTCACCTCTTCTTTGCCAACTCAGATCAAGCTCAAGGTAACAGTTCTCCTTAAGCTTACTCAGTTTCATGTTTAGTATTCATCACAAACTTGGTATGCAGTTTCATGCTTATGTTCTTATTATAAACTTGGTATCAAGTACCATTGCATATTCAGTTATGTACTTATGTATCAGTTCAGTTATGTAATTATGCATCAGACATGCATTCTCATTGTGAGAAACTTAGTTCTTTAGAACACTCAATCATTTATTCATGAATCAGCTACACATGCATCAGATATGCGTTTTCAGTATTATATATTCAGCTTGTCAGTCATGTCAGTCATTAGATCATGTTCCAGTTATTCATGTTCAGTATGTACGCCAGTTATCTTTTCTCCCCTCTCAGTCAGTCTCATTAAAGGACGAAAGTTCTAAAGGGGAAATATAGTAATACCCCGTACTTTTTTCTAGCTAATTTCATCTCAAGAATGTCTAGTATTATCTTCTAAATTGAATGATGGTTACTCCATGAGGAATTTTCAAGATTTTCACTTTTTTCATATAGGAAATTCAATAAGCTTTCCATCGATATAATATTCGCCCAAATTCGATAATTGGGTCATAAATTATGACTATTTCAAGTTCCCATTGTAAAACAGCGTCATATTAGCCAGTGGCGTGCCGCGCCACAAAAGTAAATGGCATTTATCAAATTCCAGTAGGGGTCCGCGATTATGGCACGTCGCGCCAAGGCCTAAATTTTGAATTGTCCATTTTCCAGTGTCTTAGTGCGATTTTCCCTGCGTCGTGCCAAAGTTCCAAGTCACAAAGGAAGTGACAACATGATGGCCCCGTGTTGCACCATCCCTCAATTTCCCAATTGTCAAAATCTAGTGACACGGCACGATAGCGCCGGGTCGTACTAAAGGTCCAGTTCGGAAATTTTTTTTTAAAAGGGTTAATTTCCTACCCCTATTTAAACCCAATAACATGTGATTTAACTATTCTTCACCCAAAATATACTAGTTTCTCCCAAGTTTCTCTCAATAACAAACTAGGGTTTCTATTGGGGATTCAAATTCAAGAAGGTTTTACCATCAATCCTCACGAAAATGCAAACTAAGGTATGCATAGTGTTCATTCATGGACTCCTTTCGTCCATGAAGTCCAAGAATCCCTTTTCTAAATTCAAGTTTATGGATTTTCTTATGTTTTTCATGATTAGGTTGCTTTTGTTCATGTGGATATGAGAAATTGAATTCTACTCCATGTTGGGTGATAAATTCTAAGTGAGTTAAATTATTATAGATATAAATTCATGCAAACCTATCACTAAGCCCTTGAATGATGAAATTAGAATTGAACCATGATGTTTAATTATTGTTCAATGATTTTTACATGTACCATGCCTGCAATATGTTTGATTAAATACCTAGATGAAGGAAAAGTGCCTAACTAACATGATACCATTAAATCCCCATGTATGTACAAGTTATGCCTATCACATGTTTTGATGAAATGCTTCTATAAATCTATTATGGATTATGATGTGAGTTATATGTTCAAGTAAGTTATGCTTGGTTAGTTTTCTTCCATTGTGTCCTGGGGGTACTCGTACCCAAAACATTAGTTGTGTACCTAGAGTCATGTCATGTTTTCACGATACTCTCAGTCAAACTATGATCCTTACACTTCAGATAGTCTTATGACTCAGGAAATCTCCATAATCTCATGAACTCAGTCAGTTGTCAGATATCAGTAGTATTTCGTCAGTCAATGGAATTAAGTAACTCAGCCCATGTTTAGTTCAGTAAATCATGTTCAGATTCTATTCAGATGGGAGTAGGAATTAGCACCAAGTAAAACCAAGGATGGGAACACACACAATCAAATAAGGGTATAATTCTTAAAAGTCATCCTTACATTCTCGAACTATGTAGCCAGCATAGGTTGAGATATCAACACTGTTTGATGAGGGTTGATGAGGTTGATAAGCATTGTCAGATAAGGGCCCCACCGTTCTCATATAGGGGACACTATTAGATGAGGGTTGCCCACAGCTTGTCCTTACCGGTGGTGCGATATTGATACCCTTCCAATTGGAGTTACAGATTGGACCCAACTCAGCCATAATGGCGTATCAGGGGCATGTCGGTTAGATAACTACTTCCCACAGTTTCATGTTATATAATCAGGACTGTCAGATATAGTTAATCAGTCTCAGTAATAGAACTTAGATAGCTTTTTAGATTTAAGGACTGTCAGATACAGTCAACTCAGATACATACAGTACGAAACTCAGATAGTTCCATCAAATTCAGGACTTTCAGATACAATCACTCATGTTATCAATTATATTCAGATTCAGTAATCATGTTATCACCGAATTAATGTCAGTTGTTATGTATCATGCATGTATTCTCATGCTCATGATAGTTAGTCAGTTATTATTATTGTTCATGCATATGAACCCCATGCATTCAGCCTACCTCACTGCATACCAGTACATTCAAAGTACTGACGTATTTATGCTATGGTGTCTTATACCATAGGTTCAGAGACACGATCTCCTCAGCAATAATAGATTCCATATATCTACAGACAGAGTTAGAAGTGAGTCCTCATCTTTTGAGGACATGATTATTTCCTTATTATCTCATTAATCAATTTATTAGTTGGAGTTAGTTAGGGACATGTCCCATCAACTCCTTACTCAGACTGTTCAGTCAGTTAGAGGCTTTCTAGACTATCATGTTTCAGACTTCAGTATGTTCTATTTTATTTTAGGTATTTTATTACCCACATAGATGTTATATCATTCAGATCAGGTTCAGTATTGAACCTTATGTCCTTTTAATTCATGTTTCCACATTATAAAGTATTTTATGCAGTATACAGGTACAAATATCAGTCATGGGTTAGCTTGTGGTCCTTCGGGGTCATGAGCACCATGTAGCATTCCGGATACCAGATTTGGGGCGTTACATGAGTATATAGGGGTGAATACACAATTAAATAAATATCTCTATATTAAAAGAATACATGATAAATGTAGATGACACACATAAGTTAGAATGTCTAAAAACTAAAAATTATAACCATGAATAGCAAAATATGTTGCATAAATCTATGTAACGCACCAAAATCTGATCCCGGGATATCACACGGTGCTCAAGGCTATGAGTAGCCTCAAGCTAATCCTTTTAGCCTGCTACTAAGTCTAAACCTTACTTCAAGATCACCTGAATACCGAAGATAATGCAAATAATGTGAAATATCACTTATGATATTTTTATTTCCTACTTACGACTATGAAAATCAACTAAGCATGTAAAATTGGAAAAATATTTTCCTCTGTACCAACCTTAACCTACATTATTTTGTTTATTTGTTTTTTTGAGGATATGCTTGTGGGGATGTGGGGGGTACTTGATAAGTAGGGGTTTCACCAATGTCTCGAATTCCAAGAGAATTCTTCAGTAAGAAAGGAATAATACTGTGTTATACCAAAACTAAACTGAGTAAATTGTAGATAATTTCTGAACTAGAGATACATTGGGATACACCCCCAACTGACTCGGACTAAACTGAAAATGACAACTCAAATACTATAAAAGCTGGAAAACTGAAGAAGTAGGCCCTCGAATCATGAGGACTTGTCAACTGTGGGAGCGTAGATAAAGATGCTCAAAACTACTCATGCTATTGATAAGGAGCACCTGAACCTACATTATAAGACAATGTAGTACATAGACATATATGTGGATCAGCATTTTGAGGATGTACTGAGTATATGGGGGTGTAATGCATAAGTAAACATCATCATAATTAGAAAGTAAATGCATGCGAATGTATATGACTCACATAATCTTGATTATCCAAAATATCAAAATATAAAATCATGTATAACTAATCATACTTGTAAATCTAGTGAGTCATAACACTTAGCTTATAAAAGATTTTCTATCATTCTTTTCTTTTGAAACTTAGAAGCTTTGGGACTTAGAGAATTTGGGCTTGGGAGGTTATTTTAATCGACATAAACCATGTGAGATGACATGAATTCCAACGTCTTGCCCACGTTGGGGAGAGATATTCTACCCTTGCCATCAGAATAGAACCTTAACTTAAGTGATCATAATGTTAGTCATCCATGTAGAAGTAGAAATAATCATTGTCCTATGGTGGCATGTAGTTCTAGGGCATGAGACCTTGGAATCATACCCAACTCGATGCTAAATACTACTCTCATACTTACGCTCAGAACTTTTAGGAAATCCACCTTAAAATAGCATAAGGGTTTATAATTAAAACTGATTATGCTTTTCTTGTTTAAATCTTAAACTATGTGAAAAATATGGATTTCTTAGCTTAGCTTAGGATCTAAAGATCAATCTTTGCTTTGGAAAGCACTTATCAAGCTTGTCAATAAAACTTGAGATCATAGTCTCCTTATAAAATTACCAATGGTACTTAGGACTCAAAATATAAAGCTTTAATACATCAATAATCATACTTAAACTTTAGGCTCAACAATCATCTTAAAAGCTTAAAACAATCTCAATCAAGATAGTGGAAAATAACTTATAATATGAATCTCATGATTTCAAACATGTACATATGTAAATCTCTTGCAATTGAAGCCTTAAATAACATGATAATTTCATAAACTAAAAATAATAAGAATTGGGTATCACCCTAACTTGCAAATCATGTGATCTTTAATAAAAATCAAGTTTTTGGGCACAAGGACGAAAGAATTATCCTTGTTCAAACCCCACATACCTTAGATGATGCACTAAATAAATAAGCTTGCTTTTTGAGATACTATTTGTGCTCTAGAATGAGGATTATTGAAGCTCTTGGTCTAGGGATCTTAAATCTTGAAATAATTTTGAAAAAGGATGGTGGAATCTTGAGTTTCTTGGAGATGAATGTTGAAGCCTAGGGTTTTGGATGAGAGTAATTTTGATGTAACTTAGCATATAATGCTTCTAAAAGGCTTTAATCAAGTGTTTGGATGGATTAAGGCTTGGGGAAAATTCTAAAATACCCCCTTCAACTCCTAAACAAAACTGGAAAAATAAACTAGGGTCTTGATTTTTGGCCTTGGCGCGACGCGCCACTATCGCGCCAAGCCACTGGAAAGTGCCAACTGGGAAAATGCTTGGTGGCGCGATGCAGAGGTATTGTGTTTCCACCTTGGATGGGACCTAGAAAATTGGCACGACGCACCATTATCGCAGACCTTCACTGGAATTGGACAATTGGGAATTTGGCTCTCTCCGTGATACGCCAATATCGTGGGGGGCCACTGGAAATTGAAAAATGTGAATTTGCTCATCTCCGCGATGCGCTAAGGGTCCAAATAATGGTGTTTTATGACTGAAACTTAAAATAGTCATAACTTCTTACCCGGTTATCGGATTTAGGCAAATCTTATATCGCTGGAAAGCTAAATTTCCTAAGTCATGGAAAGTCCAAATCTAAAGAACTCCATATGACAGAAACACCACTCATTCTAGAAGTTGCTCCTTATCATTCTCAGGGCGATTTTAAGCTAGGAAAAATCACAAAGTATTACAATATCTCCCCCTTGGAAACATTTGTCATCGAATGTGGCTAGTTAAGTTGAAATTTCTAAGGAATTTGAGAATATAAGATAGCATGCACAACTGAAATGAACTAAGCAACTGAATCTAAATCATTCTGAGCTTCTAAGTAACTCTGTGAGTGTATAAACTTACATGAGAACAACTATATAGCTAAATATTTGATTAGCAAAAAAAATTAATCAAGGAGGAGTATTACCTTCGAATAGATCTGAGTTTCAGAGAAAAGCTGAGGGTACTTGGCTCGCATATCTGCTTCTGCTTCCCAAGTAGCGCCCTCAACTGATAATTTCGTCAAAGAACTTTAACCAAGGGAACTTCTTTGTTCCTTAGTCTACAAATCTGATGATCTAAAATCTCTGCTGGAATCTCTTCATATGAAAGGTTGTTCTAAATATCTGAGCTTTCTAACGGAACTACAATGGTAGAGACACCGATGCACTTTTTAAGCATAGAGATGTGGAAGACAGGACAAAATGCTGACAGGTCTACGGGCAACTCAAGCTCATAAGCTATTTTCCCAACACGACTCATAATTCTATAAGGGCCAACATACCGGTAGTAAGTTTCCCCTTCTTGCCAAATCTCTTCACCTCTTTCATGGGTTCCCCTTCTTGCCAAATCTCTTCACCCCTTTCATGGGTGAAATCTTTAGATACACTAAATTACCAACCTCAAACTTGAGGTGTCTCCTTCATACATCCACATACGATTTCTGATGACTCTGGGCTATTTTCAATCTTTCTCTAATCAATTTGACTTTCTCCATAACTTCAAACACTGCATCAGGCCCAAGCAACGTAGCCTTCCCCACTTCAAACCAACCTATAGGTGATCTACGTCTCCTCCCATACAGAGCTCAAATGGGGCCATCTGAGTGCTAGAATGGTAACTATTGTTATAAGCAAACTCAATCAATGGCAAATGCTCATCCCAACTACCTTTGAAATCAAGAGCATATGCCCTCAACATATCTTTTAAATTTTGGATGGTCTTCTTTGCTTGACCATCTGTCTCCGGGTGAAAAACTGAACTAAGATGAACTTGGGTACAAGACCCTTCTGAAAAGCTTTCCAAAACTGGAAAGTAAACTGAGTACCCTAATCTGAGATGATAGACAAGAGAACTCCATGTAATATGACTAACTCTCAGATATACAACTTAGCATAATCTTCAGCTGTGTAGGACGTATTAACTAGTAAGAAATGCACTGAATTAGTCAATCTGTCTACAATAACCCATATCGAATCATGATGATGATGAGATTGGGGTAAACCAGTCACAAAATCTATATTCACCTCTTCCCACTTCCAAGTGAGGATACTAAACTCTTGCAATGTACCACCTGGTCTTTGGTGCCCTACCTTAACCTATTGACAATTTGTACACTTTGCTACAAACTCTACTATATCTTTCTTTATACCACTCCACTAATAAATTTCTCGCAAATCACGGTACATCTTGGTAACACCGAGATGAATAGAATAACGCGTGCCATGCACTTCAGCCATAATTCTCTGTCTCAAATCATCTATACAAGGCACACACAATCTATCCTAGTATCTCAACATGCCATCTCCCCCTTCGGAGAAAACCTCTACCTTTTGGTCTTTAACCGACTCCTTCAATTTTACCAAACTAAGATCCATGTCTTGTTTCTTCTTCACTTCCGAAACTAGGGAAGATTCAAAACTACTCTAAACTCGAACATTTCCTTTAACTAAATCAAGAAACCTAACACCCAATCTAGCCAAACGATGCACTTATCGAGCCAACTCTTTTTTATCTTTTTCCACATGAGCAATACTGCCCATAGACAACCTACTAAGGGCATCTTCCACTACATTAGCCTTGTCCGGATGATACAATACACTCATATCATAATCTTTTAGCAACTCTAACCACCTTCTCTGATGAAGGTTTAACTCCCTCTCGGTGAACACATACTGCAAACTTTTATGGTCCATGAACACATCAACATAAACACCATATAGATAGTGTCTCCAGCTTTTCAAAGCAAATACAACAGCAGCTAATTCTAAAGCATGGGTTGGGTCATTCTTTTCACAAGTCTTCAACTATCTAGAGGCATAGGCTATGACCTTACCTCTCTGCATAAACACACAACCCAAACCAACTCTAGAGGCATCACAATACACCATAAAACCATATGTACCATCAGGTAACACTAACATTGGGGCTGAAGTGAGTCGAGTCTTCAATCTTGAAAATTCTTCTCACAGGAATCTGACCATTGGAACTTAACTTTCTTTTGGGTCAATCGAGACACAGAAGACATAATAGATGAGAAAACTTTAACAAAATGGCGGTAATAGCCAGCTAGACCCAAGAAACTTCTAATATCTGATGGAGAGATAGATCTAGGCTAATTTCTTATGGCTTTTGTCTTTTGGGGATCAACTCTAATTCTATCGGTGGAAATAATATGACTGAGAAAGGCTACTGACCTTAGCCAAAATTCACAGTTGCTAAACTTGGCGAACAATTAATGATCTCTAAGAGTTTACAAGACAATTTTAAGATGATCTACATGGTCATCCTCACTACGGGAGTATACAAGGATATCATCTATGAACACTATGACAAACATATCAAGATACTCTTTGAACACTCAATTCATGAGGTCCATGAAAGCTGCTGGAGCATTGGTTAGCCCAAAAGACATGACTAAAAAGTCAAAATGACCATAGAGGGTTCTAAAGGCAGTCTTCGAAATATCACATTCCCTAACTTTAAGCTAATGATAGCCAGATATAAGGTCTATCTTTGAGAAATAACTTGCACCTTGCAATTGATTAACTAAGTCATCAATTCTAGGAAGAGGATATTTGTTCTTGACTGTGACCTTATTTAGCTGATGATAGTCAATGCACATGCACAAAGAACCATCTTTCTTTCCTACGAATAGGATGGGAGCGCCTCATGGAGAAACACTAGGCCTTATGAAACCTTTATATAAAAGATCTTTGAGTTGCTCCTTCAACTTTTTAAGATCTGTGGGAGCCATATGATAAGGAGGGATAGAAATAGGCTGAGTATCTGGAAGAAGGTCAATACCAAAGTCTATCTCTCTATCGGGAGGTACCCCTGGGAGATTTTCTAGAAAGACATCTAGAAACTCATTTACTACATTGACTGACTGAACTGTTGGAATATCAGACTTAATATCTTTAACTTGAACCAGATGGTAAATACAACCTTTGGAAATTAACTTTTTGGCCCTAAGATAAGATATAAAATGACTATTGGGAGATACGAAATTACCTGACCACTCAAAGACTAGCTCGTCTAGAAACTGAAACTTTACCACTCGGGTGAGACAATCTATAGAAGCATAACAGAAATGGAGCCAATCCATACCAATAATAAGATCGAAATTAACTATATCTAATATTATTAAGTCTTCAAACATGACCTTATGAAGGACAGTGATAGTACACTTTTTGTAAATCTGTTTAGCAATAAATGACTTACCTACTGGAGTAGAAACCAAGAAAGTCTTAGGAATCTTTTCATAACTTATATCAAAATTCATAGCAACTAATGGGGTCACATAAGAGAAACTCGACCCGATGTCTAACAACACATACACATCAAAATGAAAAACACGAAGCATACCAGTAACAACATCTGGAAAATCTTCCTACTCCTGGTGGGATGGTAGAGAATAGAATCTATTCTGGTGCTGTCCACCACTGATACAGGATAAAGCATCCTGAGAAGGGGCTGGGCGAACTACAGGGGCTGGTGCACTGGTAGCCTGAGTCTGAGGACGAATATTTCTATTTCTATTCTTAGCATACGAAAACTCTGATTCTATGTCCCAACTTACCACAACCAAAATAACCCTTCTTCTCGGCCAAGCACTCACCGGGATATGTTCTACCACACTTTTCACATGGAGGATAATTTGGCTTACCACTCACACTATTCTGGGATCTAGACATAAAAGACCTACCCCACTGCTCCTGCCTATCTTTGGGAGCGAGAGCACTAGTTGAAGACGGTGCTGGAATAGATAAACTGTTTTGAAACTATGGGTGATTCCCCACATGGGATCTAATCTGACCATACTCAAACTGCCCTGTTCTAGCCTTGTTATTTACTCTCTCTCTCTCTCTTTCCATCATCTTTTCTACCTCAATCTACTGAGCATGTATCATCAATCTAGAAAAATCCATGTCTCTATTGAGCATAGCAGTTCTACACTTCTTAACTACCAATCCAGACACACCAGTCATAAACTTACTCATGCTTGACCTAGGGTCAGCTATCTGATCTGGGGCGTACTTAGACAACTGGTTGAACTTGATACAATACTCCTTCACTGTCATGGAGACCTACCTTAGGTTTATGAACTCTTCTATCTTAGCTTCCCTCATCTCAAGTGGAAAGAATTTGTCTAAGTACGCATCCTAAAATGTCTGCCAAGTCATAGGAGCTACATTCTCCCCTCTGCTCTTCTTCAACATCACTAGCCAATCATAAGCAACATCCTTCAGCCTATAGGATGCCAATTCTACACTGTCTTCCTTAGTAACATGCATCACTTGGGTGATCTTCTTTACCTCATCAAGATACAGTTGTGGGTCCTTACCTTCTTTCGACACAAAGAATTCCAATGGATTCATTCTCATAACATCTCAAATTCTGACTATGGCTAAATCCCTATCCTGCTGAGGTGGGACTATAGTATGATGATTACCTTGAACATTAGCAGTCACAACTTGGGCTAGCACCTAAAAAGCTGCTCGAAACTCTGCATGTGACATATTCTCATTCAAATAATCTGCAGGCTTAGGTGGCTAGTTATCATTTCTATGGGCATTAGCTCTATGAGGAGGCATATTTTGTCATAAAAATCATGATTTAATAGCATATAGAGACAGTTGTAAGCATGATGGATTATGAAATAAAAGAGAGGATTTTTCCTAAAATACTCCATATCCTCTTTCTCATAGATGTGGCATTCTTTACACCAATGATCAAGACTCTATGTAACGCGGCTTGTCTGACTTCCTAGGACTCTCTAAACCTTAGGATCTGATATTAAGTTAGTAACGCTCCTAAATATAATTCCAGGATGTCACATGGTACTCAAGGCTATGAGTAGCCTCAAGCTAACCCTTTTAGCCTACTACTTAGTTTGAACCTTACTTCAAGATTATCTAATCAAGGAATAATACTATGTTATACAAAACTAAATTGAGTAAACTGTACCTAATGTTTGAACAATAAATACTAAAAGTCTGTAAATAAACTCATAGTCCGACAAGCCTCTACTACTAATACAGAAATAGAGAGCCATTGGGACAAACCCCCAACTGACTCGGACTAAACTAAAAATGATAACTCAAATACTATAAAAGGTGGAAATCTAAATAAGTAGGCCCTCGAATCATAAGGACTCACCAACTATGGGAGCATAGATAAAGATTCTCAAAACTACTAACGTTGTTGATACGGAGCAACTGAACCTACATTATAAGATAATGTAGAACATAGACGTATATGTGGATCAGCACGTTGAGGATGTACTTATTATATGGGGGTGTAATGCATAAGTAAACATCATCATAATAAGAAAGTAAATGCATGCGGATGTATATGACTCACATAAGCTTGATTATCCAAAATATTGAAATATAAAATCATATATAACCAATCATACTTGTAAATCTAGTGAGTCATAACACTTAGTCTTATAAAAGCTTTTGTATCATTCTTTTCTTTTGAAATTAGAAGCTTTGGGACTTAGAGACTTTGGGCTTGGGAGTTTCTTCTAACCGACATAAACCATGTGAGCTGACATGGAGTCCAACGCCTTGCCCATATTGGGGAGAGTTGTTCTACCCTTACCATCAGAATAGAACCTTAACTTAAGTGATCGTAATCTTAGTCATCCACGTAGAAGTGGGAATAATCTTAGTCTACAGGGGAACGTAGTTTTGGGGCATGAGACCTTGGGATCATACCCAACTCGATGCTAAATACTACTCCTATACTTACACTCAAAACTTTTAGAAAATCCACCTTAAAATAGAATAAGGGTTTATGATTAAAATTGATTATGCTTTTTTCTTTAAATCTCAAACTATGTGAAAAATGTGGATTTCATAGCTTTGCTTAGGATCAAAAGATCAATCTTTGCTTTTGAAAGAACTTATCAAACTTGTCAATAAAACTTAAGATCATAATATCCTTATAAAATCATCAATGGTACTTAGGACTCAAAATATAAAGCTTTAATACATCAATAATCATACTTAAACTTCAGGCTCAATAATTATCTCAAAAGCTTTCAACAATCTTAATCAAGATAGTGGAAAATAACTCATAATATGAATCTCATGATTTCAAACATGGACACATGTAAATCTCTTGAAATTGAAGACTTAAATAACATGATAATATCATAAAGTAAAAATAATAAGAATTGGGTATCACCCTAACTTGCAAATGATGTAATCATTAATAAAAAAACAAGTTTTTGGACACAAAGATGAAAGGATTGTCCTTGTTCAAATCCCACATACCTTAGATGATGGACTAAATGAATAAGCTTGCTTTCTGAGATTCTATTTGTGCTCTTGAATGAGGATTTGAAATAATTTGGAAAAAGGATGCTGGAATCTTGAGTTTCTTGGAGATGAATGTTGAAGCCTAGGGTTTTGGATGAGAGGAATTTTGATGAAACTTAGGAAGCCTAGGGTTTTGGATGAGAGGAATTTTGATGAAACTTAGTATATAATGCTTCTAAAAGGCTTTAATCAAGTGTTTGGATGGATTGGGGGTTGGGGAACAGTCCAAAATACCCCCCTTCAACTCCTAAATGAAACTAAAAATATAAATTAGGGTTCCAATTTTTGGCCTTGACGCGATGTGCCATTATCGTGCCAAGACACTGGAAAGTGCCAACTTGTAAAATGCTTGATGGAGCGATGCGGAGGTATCATGTTGCCACCTTGGATGGGACCTGTAAACTTGTCACGACGCACCATTATCATGGACATTCACTGGAATTGGACAATTGGGAATTTTGCTCTCTCCGAGATGCGCCAATGTCACAGAGGGCCACTGGAAATTAAAAAATATGGATTTACTCATCTCCGCAATGTGCTAAGGGTCCAAATGATGGTGTTTAATTACTGAAACTTAAAATAGCCATAACTTTTTACAAATTTATCAGATTTAGGCGAAGCTTATACCGCTGGAAAACTAATTAAATTTCCTACGTCATGGAAAGTCCAAATCTAAATAATTCCACACGACAGAAACAATACTCATTCTAGAAGCTACTTGTTGCCGTTCTCAAAGCGAGTTTAAGCTAGGAAAAATTGTAGGGTATTACAATCTAGTGAGTCATAACATTTTGTTTCTAAAAGTTGTACTTGTATTCTTTCTTTAAATCATTTTGTCAAAGTGTAGAAAGGACTCATTTTTATATCTGAAAGCTGACATCTGTAACTAATGCCTCATATAAAGAAATATCTTAATAAAATTTGTGAGCCTTTACACTTAGTTTCTAAAAGCTTTTGTGTTATTCTTTGCTCTTGTCTGTAAGCTGTAGGGAAATACCTTGAAAAACTATTCTGAAAGTCTTTACTGTTAGATAGGTTCTTCTAATCAACATACACTATGTGAGCTATCATAGTGTCTAACATCTAGTTCCCTTATGGAAAAACCTCACATTGAGGAGAGGTTTCATACTCTTGCCAAGTAGTATAACCTAATCTAAGTGATCACATCTGTAACTGTCATCCATATAGAAATAGAAATAATCTGATAATCTGTACCTATATTGGCTCATAGTTTTGGGGCATGTAAACATAGCTAACTCAGTGATAAATACTACTCTCTTTAATATGTATGCTCATTCTATAGGAAATCCACTTTTAAAAACTAATATAAGGGTTTACAATAAAGACCTCTTGTAAATTTATTTACTGTAAACTGTAGCTAAATCTATAAAGTGGATTCCATATCTAAGCTATGATTAAAAGATTAAATCTTTATCCAAAATCTGAATATAACAAATCATGGGATGCTTAAAAGCATAATCTGCTTGAAATAACATCATTCAAATTAGGGTTGATAACCCATGCATCTATTTCTTATCAAATCATCATAAAACTCATTCTAAGTAATAAAAATATTGATAATTCAAGTCTAAATCTAGAAATTACTTCAATATGCATAAAAATACAATAGTAGACATGCAATTGAACATCTAAATCACTTGAAATCTCATAATCTTACAAATAACAATATTAGGTATGAACCCTAATTTAAAACTCATGTAACTTTGTAATTAAATACTAGTTTGGGGTACAAGGGTGAAAGAATTATCCTTGTTGAAAACCTCACATACCTTAATTGATGATTAGATGAAGAAACTTAAACTTTGAGTTCCTATTTGTGCTCTTGAAGATAGATTCGTGAAGTTCTTGGATTGGAAATCCTTAATTGTGAGCTATCTTGGAAAAAGAATGGCGGAATTTGAATTTTTTGGAGATGAAGATTTGAGCTCTAGGGTTTCCTTGGAGAGTAATTTTGATGAAAATGTGCATATAATGGTTAGAATAGGATTAATTTTGTGTTTTACATGATTTGGGTGCTTGAGAAAAGAGTAAATTGCCATTTTAAAATTTTACTAAAAACTGGAAAATCCTAATTTTGCCACTTACCGCGATGCGCCGCTATAGTGGTGGCTTACTGCAAAAGGGACAAATGCCATTTTGTCCACTGGCGTGATGCAGAGAAATAGTGTTGCCTTACTGGAAAAGGGACTAGTGCCATTTTGCACTCTATCGCAATGTGGTGTCTGTCCAATTGAGAATTTTGGCACGACATAGGCTAATTATGGTGAGCAACTAAAATAGGACGAATGGGAATTGGTGCTTCACCTCTACATGGGCTAATCACGGTGCACCACTGGAAATTGGAAAATCGTGAATATGTCCTTCACTGCGATACGGTGCTTATCGTGATGCCCTACTGCTTTCACTAAAATCACCATAATTTCTTAACCGAGTATCGAATTTAGGCAAAATTTGTATCGTTGGAATGCTAAGCCAATTATCTACATAATGGTAGGACTAGAGCTTGAAAATTCTACATGTATCAAGATTTATTCACTTTCAAATCTAACCCTTGACATTCTAGGAGCTAAACTGATCTAGGAAAAGTATGGGGTATTACAGTTACACTCCAGAAGATTTGAATCGGGGAGTTTCTAGGAAATAAAAGAACCCAAAGAGGAATATTACTAATGTTGAAGCAACAAAATTTAATAAGAAAATGCAGCCCAAGTACTATTCAATCGAAGAACAGCTGAATAAGACACCAGCCCACATATCCATTATGTCCTTGCTTATAAGTTCTGAAACCCATAGGAATGCTTTGATGATAGTGTTATGCGGAGTTAGTATGCCAAAAGAAACCACAAGCGAGACTTTGGCTGCAATAATTGGAACAATGGTAGAAGTGAATAGATCTCTTTCCATGATGATGAGCTACCTTCAGAAGGGGTCGTACATAATAAAGCACTTTATATTATAGTTAGATATCATAATAAAATTATGAATAGGGTTTTGATTGATGGCGGTTTGGGTTGCAATATCTGTCTATTCTCAAATTTGAAGGAATTGGGTGTGAACACAGAAGGTATAAGGGAAAAATAGGTGAAAGTTAGGGTCTTCAATGGATCGCAAAGGAGTAACATTGGAGAAATTTACCTAACATTGTAAGTAGGAGCAGTTAAATTCCCATCTTATTCCAAGTTACAACCTGTTGCTTGGAAGACGATAGGTTCACATGGCAAGAGCAGCTCTCTCCACCCTCTATAAGTATGTAAAGTTTGAGTGGGGTCACACAAAATGTTACAGTTCATGGGGAGCTCAGTCATCCCATTTATTCTATCAATTCAGTTCTTGTCATTGAGGAGTTAAATGAAGCCATTTTCCATACTCTGGAGATCATGTAAGCGACAAAGATTGATAAAAAGATAGAGTCGGTTTGAGTAAAAATATCGAGTGTTGCAAAGATGGTTGTGTCAAAGATGTTAAAATATGGATATCAGCTCAAGATAGGACTAAGGCCAAAAGTCTAAGGTACAACTGAGCCCGTTCAGTCAAAACATCACAAGGTACCACGGACTTGGATACAAGCTCATATCTGGAGGAGTCTGCATTAAAGGATCAGGAATGATAGTGTTTGTGCCAGCCCAAGTCCCAATTTTAGAGAAAGCAGTTGATAGGACATCATAGAGGGAATCAAAAATCTATTCGTGGCCGTGATCGAAAGAGAAGTAGAGATAGATTTCAAGAAGCTTACCATTCGTGATGTTGATCCTGGAGAAGTCTTGTAGAATTGACCATCAGCCCATCCGTATTTTGACAAGAGTCTTAGTTGTGTGGAATTATAGTCGCTTTTAAAATTATTTTTGCATGATCACTAGAGGCTTGAATTATGTCGAAGCTCCTTTTGCTACTCGCTTCTTGCCAAAGCCCAGTGCTTTTCTATTAATGAAAGTCCTTATTTTTTAAACTTATTTTCCTTAAATATTTATTTACTTTATTTAGTTCTTATACTTTTTCAGAGATAATATTAGTAATAATCCTCATTCCATAATTATGACACGTAATGAACATATCGAGCAAGATGCGAGCGATGAGCAAGACTATGAGGAGTACGATGAAAGCATGATGCCCAAGATCCTACCACAGGAAGTAGAGCAGCTTGAGATTCAAAAGAAGCCTAATATAGATAAAACTGAAGTCATCAATTTGGGTGATGGAAAATGGTGAAGGAAACACGAGTCAACATACACTTAGAGGCCAAAAAGAACAAGAATTGACTGCTCAAGCAATATATTGACGTGCTTTCTTGGTCTTATGATGACAGGTCTGGTTTAAGCATTGATATTGTTTTGCATCAACATCCAATTAACCCCACATGTCCACCGGTAAAGCAAAAGACGAGGAAATTCAAACCCAATTCGAGTTTAAGAATCAAAAAAGAGGTGATCAAATAGATAGAAGCTATGTTGTTAGGGTTATAAATTACCCTACATGGTTGGCCAACATTATCCCAGTGCTGAAGAAGAATAGGAAGATAAGAATATGTGTAGATTATTGAGAGCTCAACAAGGCTAGTCCAAAGGATGATTTCCCTCTCCTAAATATTCATATTCTCATTAATAATAGCGCGAAACATAAGTCATAGTCATTCGTTGGTTGTTTTGTGGAATATCATCAAATCATGATGGATGAGAATGATGTAGAGAACACAGCCTTTATCACTTTGTGAGGAGTATACTGTTACAGGGTAATGCCCTTTAGACTCAAAAATGTTGGTGCAACTTACATGAGAGTCATGACTACCCTTTTTCATAATATGATTCATAAAGAGATTGAGATGTACGTGGATGATATCATTATAAAGTCTAAAAAGGGTTAAGACCACCTAGATGATTTTAAAAAGTTCTTTAAAATGTTGCAAAAGCATAACCTAAAGTTAAATCCAGCCAAATATGCTTTTGTAGTTCCTGCGAGAAAGTTATTGGGATTCATTGTTAGTACGAGAGGTATAGAGTTGGATCCATCCAAGATAAAGGCGATCCAATACTTACCACCCCTTAAGACCAAAAAGGACATAATGAGTTTCTTAGGAAAGCTTAATTACATCAGTCGGTTCATAGCCCAGTCTACAATAATTTGCGAGCCCATATTCAAGTTATTGAAGAAAGATGTCGTTGCTGGATAGACTGAAGAAAGCCAGAAGGCTTTTGATAAAATTAAGGAATACTTATCCAACCCACCGATATTAGTTCCACCAGAGCCCGAAAAGTCATTCTATTATATCTATCTATCATGAATAATGTATTTGGATGTATATTAGGGCAGCATTATGAGACAGGAAGAAAAGAACAAGTCATTTACTACCTGAGTAAGCAGTTTACACCGTATAAAGCAAGGTATACAATGTTGGAGCAGACCTGTTACACATTGACTTGGGTTATGTAAAAGTTGAGGCACTACATATCTGCGTATACCACATACTTGATTTTAAGAATGGATGCACTCAAGTACATCTTTCAAAAACCAATGCCTACTGGAAAATTAGCAAAATAGCAGATTTTTTAAGAAAAATTAATGAGTGTACATGACACAAAAAGCCATTAAAGGAAAATATTTGGATAATCACCTCGTAAAAAATTTAGTCGATCAAGATTATAAGCCACTCGAGACCTACTTTCCTGATGAAGTGGTATTGCTTACTAGAGAAGACATTTTAGAGCCATGTGATGGATGGAGAATGTTCTTTGATGGAGCGTCAAACTTTAAAGGATTCAGAATCAGAGCAGTTCTACTTTCAGAAATAGGTCAACATTATCCAATCTCAACAAAGATTAGGTTTCCTTACACGCATAACATGCGGAATATAAGGCTTGCATTCTCAGACTTAGGATGGGAGTGGACATGAACATCAAAGAGCTCTTGGTGATAGGAGATTCAGATTTGTTGATCCATCGGGTACAAGGAGAATGGACCACTAAGAATGTCAAAATCCTTCCTTATGTGCATTGTGTTAAGGAATTGAGTGAAAAGCTTACAAAGATTGAGTGCAGACATGTCCCCCGAAGTCAGAATAAGTTTGCCAACCTAGGGACACTATCTTTAATGATTCAGCATCCAGATAAGAATTACATTGATCCCATCTAGGTGGATATACATGATCAACATGCATACAGTTTTCATATAGATGAAGAACCAAATGGAAAGTCGTGGTACTATGACTTCAAAAGGTTACTCAAATCAGAGAAATATCCAGAAAGCTCTACTAGCAAGAAGAAGAAGACTCTAAGAAGGATGGCAAATCACTTTTTTCTTAAGATAAAAATCCTGTATAGGAGGACTTCAGACCTAGGATTGCTGCGATGCGTCGATGCCACGGAAGACACGAGACTGTTGAAAGAGATAAATGCAGGAACTTATGGACCTCACATAAATGGTTTTGTGCTTGCAAAAAAAGATTTTGAGAGCTAGATACTTTTGGATGACCATGGAAATGGATAGCATCTGGTACGTACAAAAATGTCACCAATGTAAAATTCATGGGGATTTTATATGGGTTCCACCAAACAAGCTCAATATGATGGGTTCCCCTATGCTGTTTATTGCTTGGGGAATGGATGTTATTTGACCCATAGAACCTCTTGCATCAAATGGATATTGTTTATCTTGGTTGCTATTGAATACTTCACAAAATAGGTTGAAGCTTCAACACATAAGGTAGCAACAAAGAAGGTGGTAGCAGATTTTGTTTGCAATAACTTAGTCTGTCGATTTGGGGTTATAGAGTTAATCATAATAGATAACAAGACTGATCCTAATAGAGACCTTATGAGAGATATTTTTAAAAGATTTAAAATGTCTCATCAAAATTCTACAGCATATAGACCATAAATGAATGGGGAATTTGAGGCTTCCAACAAGAATATTAAGAGAATCTTGAAAAAGATCGTGGACGGTAATAGGGAATGGCATAAAAAGCTATCATATGCTTTGCTCAGCTATCGCACCACAATCAGAACATCCACGAAGGCAACTCCATACATATTGGTTTATGGTTAAGATGCAATAATACCCACAGAAGTGGAAATACCTTTATTGAGAATCTTCTAGGAGGTTGGCCTAGATGAGGCTAAATGAATTTGTAATAGGATTGAACAGTTGATGCTTATTGATAAGAAGAGATTGGACGCAGTCTGTTATGGTCAACTCTATAAAAATAGAATGATTAAGACATTCAAAAAAATTTTAAGCCTCGTCAGTTCACACCAGGATAATTGGTATTGAAGAAGATACTCTCACACCAAGATAAAGCCAAAGGCAAATTTGCACCGAATTGGTAAGGTCCCTACATAGTTTACCGAAAACTCTCAGTAAGGATAGTGATCCTTACAGATATGGATGGCACAGTAAGCACAAAGCCAATTAATTCGGATGTCATCAAGAAGTACTACATTTGAATACATTAGGACTAGTTGTTATTTCTTTGTACTTTTATATTTTTCTCTAATGCAACAGAAGTACGTATTAGCCTGACTTTCCACAGTGGGATACATAGGAAACCCATATCGGGTCCGATTTTCGTTAGGAAAACACCAAAAAATCATCCTCTCATGTGTTCATTACTATGTATAATCTGACTTCCCTTGGTGGGATACATAGGCAATCCACATCGAATTCGGTCCCTTCATATTTTACTCTTTCATTGTACTGAACTACAGCCTGTCCTGATTCTACTTGGATATGTAGGCATCCTGAGTTAGGCCCGATCTATGCATTATTTTACTTTATCTATTTTATTTGAACTACGTCATGACCTGATTCCACTTGGAAAGTAGGCAGCCTGAGTCAGGCTTGGTCACCGCATTCCACAATTTCATTTTCCTATTATATTTGAAGTACATCATGACCTTATTCCACTTAGATATGTAGGTAGCCTGAGTCAAACTCGATCGTTGTATTTCATATTTCTTTCTCTACCCTTGAACTAAGTAAAGACCTAATTCCTATTTTAAGAAGATGTAGAAAACCTGAAAGGTTCTGTATTACCTTTAGGAAAATCCCCATTTTCTTATAGTATAGCCCTAGAATATAAGTGATCTTACTGTCAAAATCAATATAGAATTGACAAAGTAAGAGAAGCTCCACCCGAAGGATAAAGCTATGTGGGCCACGATCAACAAATAGAGACTTAACAAATTTTAGAACATGTCATAACCTATTTGGGTTATATATTTGACAACGACCGCTTACACTCTCGTAAGAGAGGTATAATTTAGATGTATCAAATTTTGGCGTCGTTGTCGGGGAATATGGTTGTCAATTGAGTCTATGTGTGTTAATTGACTGTTAGTCAAGTTTCCTTATTTTATATTTATTTGTTATTTTTGTTCATTACAGGCTCATTGTTGTTTATGCCACGAACCAGAAGTTCAGGAGAACCATTATTACCCTTCAATCCTGAAACTAATCTTATTGAAAGAATAATTAACCAACAGAAAGCTAAAAGATTAGCCGCTTTGGCTAATGCTCAATTAAATCAACAGAATATAGATTATGGGGTCGGGTACCTAATCTAGATAAAGAGGACATAGGATATGGTGATTTAATTGACCCGGCTAATAGGAGACGTGCAGCGGGAGTAGTTGCACATATAAATTAAAATCATCCATTTAGAGGAAGACTAGACTGCCAAGCTGTGCAGTTTGATATTAACAACAATGAGGACAATTTGGATGGAGCTGGAGATACAGGGGCAATCCCACCACCATTAGCTCCTAGAGTGAAATTCAACATTACTAGTACTATGATCCAGCTACTGAATTTAAAAGGACTCTTTGGTGGATTACCTGGTGATGATCCAAATCTATATTTGGTGAATTTCATCAATATTTGTAAGTCATTTGATAATCCTGGAGTGTGACAAAATGCTATTCGCTCGAGATTTTTCCCACTATCTCTTTCTGGAGAGGAAACTATGTGGTTGAATGAGTTGACTCCTGATTCTATAATAAACTAGAGGCAATTGAAAGGATCTTTCTTAAAAAGGTTATTTCCGCCCTCCAGAATGTTATAGATGAGGGATGAGATGAAAAACTTTAGTAAATTAGCTAATAAAGCTTTGCATGAGACTTGGGCGAGATTAAAAAAGAAATTGACTTAATTCCCAAATCATAAGATGACTGATGAACACTTATGGAAACATTCTACAGAGATTTGAACTCTCTTACAAATCCAATAGTGGATAATGCTGCAGGAGGAACTTTCATGTTAGAAAGAATGACTAAGACAAGTAGAGCTTATCATACCAGAGATTTTGTGGTAGCAAGGAATACTGGGTCTAGTGTAATATCAGCAGAGCAACGTAGGAGAGAAGAGGAGTGTGATTAGGATATGGCTCATATAAAAACCCAGATGGATCTTCTCATGAAACATTTGCTATCAGGGAATATAGAAAAGGTAAAATTTATGGGGTCCCATGGTAAGGGAGTTGAATCAAACACTGAGGAAGAGGCTTACTACTTGCATAACCAGGGGGTTATTGAACCGATAGTCAAGGAAACCAAGGTTTGAACCATCAAGGAGATTAGAAGTATAAAAGTGACATGAGTAGACTGTATGTACCTCCTGGAAGCCGTGATAATATTGCCACTAATTCAGGCAAAATATCCATGGAGGACATGATGGAGAAACTATTAAAGGGAGTTGAGGCAACCAATTCTAGGATGACTAGGATGAAGAGTGACATATCTTCCATGAGTCAACTAGTAAATTTGCAATCAACTATTATTAAACAACTGGATTAGAAAATGAGCCAATTATCCGTAGTATTCAACCGAAGATAGAATGGGACTCTACCAAGTGATATAGTTCAGAATTCGAGGACTGATGGATCGTGTATGGCTATTGCCACTAGGAGCAGTAAGACGTTATCTAGTCCAACATTGGAAGCATTCTCTCATACTGATGCAGTCAAAATAGATTGGGAGATGGTTGATGAATCTTCAGTGGTTCTTGTAGAGTTCACAGGTTTGGCAAATAAGAGTACGAAAGTGGAACAACTACCTAAGCCGAAGCATGTTAGTGATGTGGAGCAAGGCATAAGATAGGAGGTAAAAGTTGCTCCATTTAAAATCTCAAGGCCACCCCCCAGAGAAGATGAAGGTAAGTTTAATAAATTCATGGCTATATTAAATCAATTGACAGTAAACGTGTTGTTAGTTGAAGCGATTAAGCAGATGTCAAGATATGCTAAATTTATGAAAGATCTTGTGACAAAGAAAAAAGCGGTAAGCTACAAACTGATGGATAATCTCTATCATTATAGTGCTATTTCTACAAGGTCACCGGTGTAGAAGAAGGCAGACCCAGGAGCATTCACCATCCCTTGTACGATTGGGTCTCTGGATTTTGCTAAGGCCTTATGTGATCTGGGAGCTAGCATCAATCTGATGCCGCTAGCTGTTTATAAGAAGTTGGGTTTAGAATACCCCATACCCATAAACATGTGACTTGTAATGTCGAATAGATTGGTGAAAAGGCAGTTGGGATTCTACATAATGTACTTGTAAAGGTGGCTGATTTTATATTTCCTGTTGACTTTGTAATTCTTGATTGTGAAGTGGACTTTGAAGTACCCATAATTTTGGGCAGGTCGTTCTTAGCAACTGGGAGAGTGTTAGTTGACCTGGAGTCAAATGAACTAAATCTTAGGCTCCATAGGAAAGAGGTTAGCTTTAAAGTGTGTAAATCCACAAAACAACAAAAAGAGATGAGTGTTTTATCGATCATTAATGCATTCTATGAAGATGAGGTACAAATAGTATTATCTATGTATCTTGATGAAATTTGAGTAGCCAAGATAATCGAGTCATGCTGCGACGTTAAATCAAGTGTTGCATGGGAGGCAACCCATGATTTTATTTTCATTTTATCATATTAAATAAAAATACAAAAATAAGAGTCAAGCCACGACCAAAACTACGACACTTGGTGGGAGACGACCCATCTTTCTAATCATTTTTAGTTGTTTTTGATTAAGTGTAGGTGCATGAAGTATTATGGAAATGATTGGTACCAAATTCATTTTGAAAGTGAGCCAAAAGATCATAAGTTTAGGAGTAACGGGAACATTACAGGTAAGTTGGAGTGGTCATAATGTGTAAGGCTTGAGTCATGATTCGTGTTAGAGTTGTGACCCAAATTATGTTAATACGAACCCAAAAGTTTTGCAGTGCAACTTTATTTTATGATTTTCAATGAGGTTTGTAGTGGTAGCATAGGGATTAGGATGATAGGCCCGATCCCGAATCCCACCACTACCTTGATGGGGATGCGGGGCGAAGGCCCCATGGTATAGACCTTTCGTACTGCCTCAATTAGGAGATAGAGTGGGTGTCAAAACTGCCTAAGTCATGTTATCCCTTGTGCAGTTCCCAAAGTTAACTTGGCTATGCATTGTGCGTCGCCTAACACATAGCTTACACCCATTGTTTCACTTGTGCGACTGCTTATGCGGCACCTAACCTGACTTGTGCGATACCTTAGGTGGCGCACACCATAATGTTAGTGATTGCTTGTGTGTTGCATACTTACCTTTGGGCAATAACATGTACGACACCAACCATACCGCATAGGCTCATTGTTTCACGTGTGCGATGCCCAATGCGATGCACACTTAAACTTATGCAATGACATGTGCGCCGCATATCACTCCAAATTCAGCTTAGTGTTCGACTTTTAATTGAGTCAACCCGACCCAAAATTCATTCTTTAAATAGAGTCCATGCCCTAAATGCCCAAATTCACCCATATTTTACCCCTAATCCGTACAAGATCTTGCTCTCAACATTCCCTTAGTCCTTCAAGATTCTTCTTTGCTTCATAATCTCAACAATTCTCCCTTTATTTACTCAATCTTCCATCTTTAAGGTAAGTTTTTCTTTCTTATTCCTTTGATGTTGTCACTTTATTTTATAATTGTTAATTGATTTCTTGAGGATTGTGGCTTGAATTCTTGCCATAGCTTTGTAAAAATAGTTTTGAAACTCTTGGAGAATATGAACACCATTATTTTGGAAACCATCATTGTTGTAGTAGACACCATTGTTGTAGTACTTTGAGCTTTTGCATGTGATTGAATTGTTCATGACTAACGTAGTTTAGTTGTGTGGCCATTATTTCACAACTTACTTAATGGAACATGGTGTTGGTTAAATTGTATGAAAGTGGTGGTGTTTTCTGTATATTGATATGTTGAAGCTCTAAGGCATAACTTTGTTTAAAAATTATTTCATTGAAGTAAAATTAGAGGAATTAAAGTGAGTGAATTGTATTATGACTAATGTTGGTGCACCATGCCAGAGTGTATGTCGCCGAAGTCTGAGTACCCAACAAGAATACTTAATTGGTTAATACTAACAAATTAAGTGTGGGATGGTGACTTCACCACCCTCATCTTAATTATAGTTAGTTCATTATGTGTGGCTGATGTAGATGATATGATGAATACAGGAAAAATGGCTCCAATGATGATCTCAATACAGGTGGCATGACTCCTAATGTACATGAGGAGTACTACTAGCCAGGTTCTTTATCTTGTTATTTGCACTGGGACAGTGCTTAGCTTAAGTGTGGGGTGGCTGGTTACATTGCTACTTGTTTTGTAAGAAAATAGTACCTTCTCCTTAGTATACTTCTTTGATAAGATTAGTTATTTTGTTTATGTTGTTTCTTGTTAGATGTGTGTTTAATTTAGTCATAATTAGGTGCTTTTATCGATGATGGATGGATAACGACCTTCTTAAGAGAAAATTAGTCATTTACTTGCATGTAAATATTCTTGTGGATCACATGACATTATAACAAGTATGTGATGGATCATTACATTTGAAATACCTAGGCTCTAGTTGTGACTCTTGCTGTGATTGTTGGTTTTATTTGAATTTATTTAATTGTTGGGTCAAGAATCTATAATGCTCCTAATTGAGTTGACCATGTTCCATAATTGTGTAAGACTATTTTATATTCCTTATTGGAACGGATGCTAGAACTTGCTTGGTGTGTGTGCAAAGCGAAATAAAGATTGTGAGTTTAGGAGATGATTTAGGTATTTCTTTGACAGCCATTGTGCATGCCTTCTTTTTACCTACCTTTGTACATTATCTTAGATAGCCCCATTGAGCCTTTAGCTTATTCTTTATTAGCCTTATTTCTAGCCTAATATGTTCATTAGTAGACCGCAATTTGATCCAGAAGCTCCTAAGCGCTTTAATGTAAAATTAATTTGAGTTAGAAGTTTGACAATAAGAGAAAAAAGGTGAAATTGATGCCCCAAAGCCTAGTTATTGGTGTGTGCAATTGATATGGTTGGGAGTAGCAAAAATTGTTGAAAAAGTTTCAAATTTTATCCGGACATGTTACAATGAACCTTTTTTGGCCCTGATCCTTCTTGGACATTGTGCACCTCAACTAAGGCAAATCGCTTAAGTTGAGGATGGCTATCATAGGGGTGCATAACATGAAATGGGTGTAAAAAAAATATTTGAAAGGGTTGCATACTCCCACCATAGTGTTATTGATTGAGTTTAATGGGATGGGATAAAAAAAAGATATGGATAGATGAAAGTGGTGTAAATTGGTTGTTAGAAATTGGTCTTAGTTGCATAATGTAGTGTATTAAAGCGCTTAGGGAAGATAGTCACTATTTCTGGCCAAAATAGTTCCTACCCATCCTTTAGCCTATATTACAACCCGTAAAAGACCTAGTTGATCCTAATCTTAGCATTCTGATATAAGTGGAGCATTACACTAAGGGAAAGCATATGGTCATCAATTGTAATTTAATAATTCTTTGTGAGAGTGAGCGCAACTTGATTCTTGTACCCATTTGGTTAGAAATTGCATGATTGTGGGTGATTATGGGTAACTTTCTTGTTGTGAGGGCACATGGTTGATGAAGGTTGGGTAATTTATATGATTTCTTTCCTTAAGCGGTATGCATGAATTTGCCAACTTAATAATTCTATTCTTGAGGGTAGGTTGTCTCTAGTAACGATCCATGAATTTACTTCTTGTTCATAATTGTTGTGTGAGCCATTTGAGCATCTTGTATTTCCTTCGTGGGTGTTTAGACTTGTGTAGTATGCATAAATGGATAAATTGTTCAAGGATGAACAAAGCTTTAAGTGTAGGTTGGTGATCTTGGGTATATTTATACACCTAAACACCATAACTTACCCATATTTTAGCTAAGTTTGGAGAACAAAGTGCCTAGTTTCTTATGTTTTTTACTCTAATTCTATGTAATTGAGCTAACCGATGTGATTAACATGATTTCAGGTATTAATGAGGTAGATAGAGACATAATGGGACTATGGAATTCGGATGGCATATGACACAAGAGAAAGTAGCAGTCTGGACCAAATGTGGTACCTAAAAACTATGTCTAAGACTAATTTGTCATTTAGAGTTAGTCTAGGGACTTAGAAGGAAATTATGAGGGAAAAGTTATTAAACCTACTTGTTGCTGAAAAGTCACGTATTATTGATTATTCTGTATTATTTTTGCACTGTGAGTGGCGGCTTAGCACTAAGGGAGAAACGCAATTTCTTCTTCTCCACCAAAAATTGAATTCACTTTTTGGTATGATTATTTCTATTCTGATTTTCATTTTACTCATGAGTAGCTAAGTTTATTAGTTAGGGTTATGGAAACCTTGTAGCATACAATCTATTACTTTGGGTTTTTGAATTCACTATGCATTGATTTGTTTACATCATACTTTCTTTGTTTATCTTGAATTCTCGTGGTTGCAAACATAGAGGATGTGCCTCAAAACTCGACTTGTTCGGTAGAAAGGTTGAGGTTTGAAAAAGAGAGTAGTGATGAGAAAATAGGATTTCCAACCCCTATTTCATATGTTAATGCCTTAACAGGATTAGCTACTTGGAGATTTCGTATTGTTTTTGTAAACACTTTTGATTCGAGAGAACTAAAGTGAATATTTCCCTGATGGTTGAGAAACACTAGGATTATGTTATTAAATACAATATGTTTCTCTGTAAGCACGATGCATGTATGAATTCGTAAAGCCCATAGTTAGAAAGTATTAAAAACTACAAGGTTGACATAACCCTAGCTTGCTATTTCTCTGAAGTTGAATACCACTACACATATCTCATCTTGTTAAACTAAAACCATTAATTTGTGAACTGAATCAAATTCCCCCTTTTTGTTTTACGGAAATAAATGATTAAAAGTCAACTAATCTGCATACAAATTAATTAGCACCATACTCCCTGTGGGATTCGACTCCAACCTAGTTGGGTTATATATTTGACAACGACCGCGTACGCTCTCGTAAGAGAGGTGTAATTTGGGCATATCACACCGCCAGTTGGAGGCCTCTCTAAATGAAGATGACAACACTAGTTTGAATATCTACACTCTATACTTTACATTGTGATTTCAATTTACAATTTTTTGAAAAACAGGTACCTTTCACCTCTTTTTACCTATTTTGCTGGACGGCACACTATATCATGGATGTCACGAATCGAGACTACCCCCTAGTCATAACATGGTGCTTGAAACCACAAGTGATCCCAAACTAACTCATGAACTGGCATACTGTTAAGAAACTAATTTATAATATATTAAATTACTAATTCTGCTATACAAAAGTATAATCATTACAAATCTGGGAAGAATTATAATTCTAATAGAATTTAAAACCTAATAAAACTGAAGAGAGAACTGAAATTACATGATTGACTCTGACTGACATCTATGAAGCCTCCACTATACTGACTATAGATAGCTGGGATATGCCTCCAACTATAACTAATCAATACATATGAGTAATAAATTAAAGTACATGAACAACATCTGACTGAAATCCTCGAAATAAGAGAACTCATCACCTGCTGTCTAGAAACTGCAACAGTCTGGTCATGATTTGTGGACTAAAACTGGTACCTACATTATGAAACAATGTATCCATATAGACATATATGTTGATCAATACTTCTGGAATGTACTTAGTAAACGGGGGTGAATGCAATAAGTAAAAATTGATTTCATATGTAATCTTAAAACGTGCATGTTAACTGTAAGTAGACTCACCAAAAGAAAATAAACAGAAAGCTGAAATATCTTAAAACATAAGTAACAAACATAATTTGATAAGCTGGTGAATCACTACAGTTAGTTTCTTAAAACTTTACTTTTATAATAGAAGTAGAACTGAAGCTGGAAGATAGTAAAACATGGGTACGTATGCACACTGGGTCTGAAACTACGGAGTGGAAACCGACATAACTCAAGGATCTGAATACATAAATATACTAAGCATGAATGCATGAAAACTGTGGCATCTGATACTATAACACTAAGTGTATATCTATTATGTCACTGACATAAATCAGAAATCTGAAAGACTAAAATCTATAAAATCTAAGAACGCATGACCAAGCATATAACATGATTCTTAAATAGTCTATAAACTGAAATACTAAACTCTGGTAACTGAATAACTAATGAACTGTATGCTATGGTCAAGTAAACCCAAACTGAATTATGTACTGAATATTTAACTAACCCTGTGGGAGGTATCATCTAACCAACATGCCCCAATATGAGCCAATTGGGATCCAACCTATAACCCCAGTTGGAAAGGTGTTAGTACCATGACACAGGTACTAACAATGGCTGTATGGATGCATTAAAGAGTCGCCCTCAACTGGCAGGTGCTCTAATGAGATATGTGTTACCCTCAACTGGCAGGTGAACACTTTATCAACCCTCAACTGGCAGGTTGATATCTTTAATCTACGTTGGCTATGTAGTTCTAGAACTAAGAGACTCCTACTAAAGGTCACACCCTCTACTGGCAAGTGAGCCCCCATCCTTAGGTTCACTCGATGATAAATCCTACTCCTAACTAAACTGACATTGATTGCTGGGTTGGACTAAGTTTAATTGAGAAAATAACTAATCATGATAGCTAACTGAATGACAATGCTCATGGTTTATCTAAAACCATTCTGAAGATACTGAAATTATGTAAAAATCTAAGTATCGGGTGTTCATAACCCTCCAATACTGAATGAAAATAACAATGAGAACATATGAAGCTTTAAAATCCATGATAAAGGATCATTGCTCAAAACCCAACATTTAGACATTTCATCAAACACATGAGTGTCATGAATAAAGTCATGAATTTAAGCATGGAAATGCTTTAAACATGACGAAATAACATGATTACATGACTAAAATCATAAATTGGAGATTTACATAGAATTCATTTGAAATAAGACATGGTTGTTTCATCAAAACATGTAAAGATCATAGCTTGAACATAAGAATGTCTTAAACATGAGGGAACAATAGAGTTACATGGTAAATTCATAACTTGGGGATTCATCTTGAAATTAATTGAACATTATATGGGAATTTCAATACTCAAACTTGATATGACTCATTCTACTTGAAAACACATGAAACCATGACTTGTAATTGAAATTAACAAGAGATTCATGGATATAATTCAACTTAAAATATGTAAAACTCATAAATTTAAATTCAAAAAGGGTTATTGGGCTCCATGGGTGAAAGGGGACCCATAGATGAACTCCCACATACCTTAAGCTTTTAACTTGAAAGAGAAACATAAATCTTGATGCTTTGTTGAAGGTTTTTTAACTTGGGAACTTGAATTCTTGGTTTCCTTAGGGAGAAAGTAATTGAATTGATGATCTTAGGAGATGAGTAGGGTTTTCTTGAGAGAAAGGTTAGAGAAGATGGGAAAATAATGCCCTAACTGGTGCCCAAATCGTGTTATGAACGATATGGTTGAGATGGGAAAATACCCAATTGCCCCTCAATCATTTAAAAAAAATTTGTAACTGTAATACGGATTAAAGGCTCATCATGACGCGGTCTTATCGCGGTGACTTGCTGGTTCTAACAAAAATGATCATAACTTTTTGCTCGGGTATCGAATTAAGGAAAAATTAGTATTGTTAGAAAGATAATTCAATTATCTACAGTTTGGTGGGTCTTAAGCTGAAAAATTCCACGTATATCAAAATTTATACACATTAAAAGTTGACCCTTGTAGAATTGAATACCAAACTTTGGACGAATCAAAGGCTCTTATCTCAACTTTGTTCTAAGTGATTCATATGAACATTCTTCACCTTATAAGCACTTCACACATAAATATTATGACACGTGCATTCAAATTATAAATTAATAAATGGATGAAAATACCTTTGATGTGATGCGATGTACGTGCCAAAGGGAATATCACCGCGACGCGGACCTATCGCAATGACTTGCTAGATTCGTGATCCAAATATGACCCAAACCTTGTTCAAAAAATTTGAAACTCCCCCCAGGCATAATTCTTACATTCCTGAACATGAATTAACTCAAAAACTAACATCTCAGAGTTGAAAAGACCAAAATAAAAATCCTTGAAGATTAGGGATTTTGAAAATAGCTAAGTCCCTAACACTTAGTGAAAATTTCAAGCCTTAAAACCCTTAAGTATGCAACTAAGAGATGAATCAAGATAGGATTAGTATGCGGTATTACAGTGGAACTACCCTCTTAGCAGCAAACTGGGGCAAGCTAGAGAAATGTCAAGGATTCTGGTGAAGAAACTCAACTCGACTCAATCATCCCATTTTTTAGTGTCGTCTTAATCCGACACTAGGGAAGTTTCAAAAATCCACAATTCTTTTTTCTCCCAAAATCCACAGTAGATATTGCTTTCCAACATCTCTTCATTCCCAGCTATCTCAAACAACCAATTCAGAGATAAGTGTAGCCATGATTCTTTCCGTGCTAAAAATTTTGCATACACCTTTGAAGGAACATTGTATTACCATAATTCTATACTGGGAAAATTTTGAGATTAATCAAAGTTTTCTATGATTCGAACTACAAATTGCCTATTTATTACAAAACTAGAGATATGGCAACTTAGAAACCGTAGTTCAGCCATAATCATTTAAAATTTCTTTTTGTTGGGGAAAAATTGGTTACGTCAATGTGATTTCCCAAAGATTTTCACAATAATATTTTATCAATCAAGGGCAACTGTTGACACTAAATTTTGGCTCACTCTTTTTCTTTAATTAGTTTTTCGATGCTTCTTGACCCTAAATAATTTTTTAAAAAAAAATCATATTTTTATCTCTACGAGTTTTATAAAAAAGGAGGAGTAATTTTTTCCTATCATATTTTAAATATTTTGAGAAAATATAATTAATTATTTAGTATCAAAAATAACAAAAAAATATTTTAATCGCATTCACATTTTTTAGCATTTTATGATATTCAGACGATACTTTGTGACTACATATATATTCTTCTAATATATATTCAAATATATATATGCATTTAACTTCGGAGGGAACCAGCTACTAGACGGTTCGATTAGTCTTTTGCCCCTATACCCAGGTCAGATGAACAATTTGCACGTCCGTTGCGGACCTTCACTAGAGTTTCCTATGGCTTCGCCCCGCTCAGGCATAGTTCACCATATTTTGAGTCCCGAAAAGTATGCTTACACTCAAACCCTTCTCAGATGATCAAGGTCGGTCGGCGGTGCACCCCTCAGAAGGATCCCACCAATAAGTTTCCTTACGTTTATGGGTTTACTTTTCCGTTAGCTTACACACATGTCAGACTCCTTGGTTCGTGTTTCAAGACAGGTCAAATGGGAAGCCCACAGGCTAGTATCTGGAGCGTGCAGATGCCGAAGCACGCCGGAGGCACGTGCTGCCTGCCATAATTGAGGAGATGGTGTTACACAAGCGTATAGAGAGCCCGGTCTTTGGCCGCCCCTCCCCCCACAATCTAAGTTGGTCTACATCGTGAGTCAATCGGTGGACCGGCTTGTCGCTGTTCCACATCTGATCGGGGCGCATCGCCAACCCCTATCCATTTTCCTCCTGATAATTTCAAGTATTCTTTGACTCTCTTTTCAAATTCCTTTTTATCTTTCCCTGGCGGTACTTGTTTTCTATCGCTCTCTTGCTCGTATTTAGCCTTGGATGGAATTCACCACCTGATTTGGGCTACATTCCTAAACAAGCCAACTCATAGATAATGACTCGTGGTGCGATAGGGTCCGGGCACAACGGGGCTCTCACCCTCTCTAGCACCTCCTTACAAGGGACTTGGGGTTGGTCCGCCGCTAAGGATGCTTCTCTAGACTATAATTCGGATGATGGAGCCGCCCGATTCTAAGGATGGGTTGCTCCCGATTCGCTCGCCGTTACTAAGGAAACCCTTGTAAGTTTATTTTTCTCCACGTATTGATATGCTTAAACTCAGCGGGTAATCCCGCCGGACCTGGGGTCGCGGTCGAAGCGCCTAAGCGCGATAGGGTCCTGCAGTCCGCACGCACGATGGGTTATAGTCGTGACAACAAAGAGAGTTGAGTTACAACCACCACTTTCTTTGACGTCTGTCGATGTGGACTCGCATTTAGACCAATCGCGAGCTAAAGGCACATAGGAGGCCAATATCTGCCCCGTGACGATAGCATGCCTCATGATTGAGGAGTGATGTGAGGGGGCGACGTGATGTGTGCTGCCCAGGCAGATGTGCCCTCAGCCTAATGGCTTCAGGCGTAACTTGTATTCAAAGACTCGATGTTTTATGGGATTCTACAATTCACACGAAGTATCATATTTCTCTACGTTCTTTATCGATACGAGAGTTGAGATATCCATTGTTGAGGGTTGTTTTTGTTTACAAAAGAAGTACAGGTCCCCCAACACACACCGCTGATGGGGTGTGTATATATATATATATATATATATATATATATATATTAGATCCATGAGGGGAAGTAAAAATTATTATTCTTATTTTTAACTTGCTATTATATGGTAATGTGAAATCTATATTTAAATGGTAAACTTGAATCAATCTACTAGACTTTGTAGAATTTATTTTACAAAAAGATAGTTTTGAAGATGGTAATGTGGTCTTTCAGATCTACATTGTAGGTTGGTTATCTAAGCATTAATGGTTGGATTGCCGATGGAGACTTAGGGACTTACAGATGGTTATTTATAACCTTTGGACTATCTAATTAAACAATCTTCAGTTAAAATAGATCTAGTTAAGACATGTAGAATTATAACATGATTTCACTAGTTTAATTACCAGATCTGACTCTTCCATATAATATTAAGTACTTGAATATTTTTCTTTATGGAACCCAATGGTCTCTTAATCCAGGGATAGGAAGCATTTAAGTTAATATTGTTGTTTAAATCTTTTGTAAATTATTCTATGGCATTCCTCAGACCCTTCTCTTCTCCTTCTAAAAAATCTTCATCTTCTTCTTCCACTTCAACTTCCTACAATTCTCTTAATTCAAAGCCCAAAGAAGAGATTAGTTTCTCTGATTTGTAGCAATTAATTGATGATTGGAAAATTCCCAAACATCCTCAAGACCAAATTTATAAAGCTCCTTCCATATGGCGGTCTCTAAAAAGTAACTACCATATTTCAATTGTTTAACAACCATCCCTCTTGTATCAGATCACGAGGATATCAATCTTCTCAATCCTAGGACTATCAAGAGATATAAGCGTAAGTACGATTGCCTCTATTTCGGTCTAGTCCAAATAGCAGCTAAACCTCTTTAGTGAGTAGGTTTAGATGTTTCTCTACTCCTTTGTCTTAGGGTCTCTAGGTTCCTAAACTTCAATGATTCCTCACTAGGAATGGTTGAAACCAGTCTTTGTAATGGTCTAATTTATTTTAACTGTTTTCCAAATTTTACCGTATCTTGAAGGATCTAAACATATCAGATTCTTTGACTCTCAATGTTAAGACATCCAATTACAAGACCAAATCTGGATCTCTCCCAGTAGAAATCATTTATAGATTTTAGTATAGGGCTATGAATACTGCCTATGGCTCCAGTACTATGAAAAATAGCTATAAAAAAAGAAACTATCCTCTTCCAAACTGACCTTCAATGATCTCACTTGTCAGTTCCCAAGCTGATCTCCTGGAATCAAGTATCATTTCCCCAAAGTTGGATGTTGCAGAAGGCAACTCCAGCAGAAAAAACTAAGAATACTTAGTTTCTCAGATATGACAATTCTCTATAGGAACTGTTTCTATCTCCTTCCAGAGATCTCTTAGACTAAGGATCTCTAGCTCCCCGTCTGTTCTTCCAGAGATACAGATGACTAGGAATTCAGTTTCCTCATTTCCTTCAAGAATCGAGACTGTTATCTTCAAGTCTAGAATTCCACAATCCAAATATTCTATGGAAACACCTCCTACTGAGATCTATAATGATTCACCCCAATCACCAACCTAGTCGTCCTTAGGTGGAAAGCGGGTTTTAAGTCAAGATTTTCACATTGATAAGAAAACTCTTGGGATAGAATTTTATTCATCTGGAAATATTTAAAATAAACTTGGTTTTTCAATAATTTCACAAAATATGAAAGACAGAATATCCAAGAATTTTATTATGAATTTTTAAATTATGTCCAAAAAAATAGTTTCTTTGAATGGCTTAAAGCATATGTCGAATATCATCAATTAGATTTTCCTTTTTCTAAATCAATTCATGTTTCGAACGTATGGAAAACCATAAATGTTATTGATATCACCACTGAACTTCTACCATCACAGGGTTTTACTATTTCTCATGCTAATAGCTCCGACGTCGCTTCACCTTTCAAAAGGAAAGCTGAAAACTAACCATACTGGCAGAGATAATTAAAAGTCTTTTTGAACAAAATAATTATACTAATAAGTATCTTCATTCACTTGGTGAATACTTGATTTCAAAACAATCTCTAGCTCTAAAATCATCAGAGGCATCTACCTTGTCCTCTCCTTTATTCAAGCCTTATGATATTTCTACAACTTTTACTAGGGAACTCCAAATGCATTATTCAAAATATTTTCCACCGCTATTTGACCTTTAGTAGAGTATCATACATATTGATAAATCCCTATACCCAGAAGTTCCTGAGACCCTAGTTGGTGACTTATTTGCTACAGTTGGGGTACTCCAACAGAATGATTCAGAAGGCAGCCAGCCGGAGGAAGAATCTCCTCTTGAAATAGCTCCTGTCAAACTGAATCTTCCAATTGGCGAAAGCCATAAAAACTTTATTATCCTAGAGCTACCTCTCCAGACATAGCTTTAGAAGAAAGACCTCATGTAATGCAGAACAACTACAATGTTAATAATATATATGAATGGAACATAGATGGTTGTTCTGAATACAACATCCTATCCAAACTTCAGTAGATGACAATGGTTTCCACTGCTTATAGAACTTCCTATAACTGCTCAGATCAACTCACTACACATGTCCTCATAGCTGGATTCATAGTCCAGCTTAAGGGATGGTGGGATACCCATCTTAGTGAGGAAGATCAAAAAAAATATCTTCCAAAGTATCTGAGTTGATTCCTTAGGAGAACCAATTCTTAAGGATGGAGAAACCATTCCTGATTCTACAAATACTTAAATTTACACTATTATAAAAACCTTCATAGGTAGTCTAGGTATTTTTATAGAAAGGTCCTCTTAAGTAATCAACAATCTTAAGTGCAAAATGCTTTCTGATTTTAGGTGGTACAAAGATTCTTTTTTCATGAGGATCTATGAAAAAACTGATGGAAACCTCCCACATTGGAAAGAAAAATTCCTAGATGGACTGCCTAAGTCTCTTAGAGACTTAGTCAAAGAAAATCTTCAAAAATAATATTCCAATGATATCATCCCTTATGAGAAAATCACTTATGGTCAGCTCACAAGTCTAGTCTAACAAGTTTCCCTATAGATTTGTCGATAAGATAAGATACTAAGGCAACTAGCTAAGGACAGGGCACAAACCCGACGGGACTTAGGGAGTTTTGTGAAAAACTCAACCTACCCCCTGTAAGAAGAAGTCTAATAGAAAATTGACCTCAAAAATGGAAGTTTCTAATACCAAGCCTAATTTTTACCAAATACCAAAACCGTTCCGTCCTAAACAAAGTTCGACGGCAAAACCAAATCTCCCTGCCCCCAATACTGAAAAATATTATAAATGTGGCCAACCTGGTCATATTGAAAAATATTTCAAATTATCTAAAACGGTTAGGAATCTTAACCTTGATGATTCTATTCTTAGCCAAATCCAACACCTTCTATTGGAAGAAAGTGGAGATTCAGATAATGCTAATGACGAATTTGACTAAGAATTCAACCAAATCCAAAATGATGACTTGGAATCTTTTAAGTCTGACTAAAAAGTCCAACCAAAGATCAATGTTATAACTAAATAACAAGATCTCTTCTTAGAAATGATAAGCAATTTACAGTATTCTAACCAGAAGAAGTATTATCTAGACCAATTCAAAAAGACTCTAGACAAGCCTTCTACGTCTTCGTCTAGAGTGTTTCTTCATCCCCAGATTATAAATACTTACAACATCATTGAAGTTCTAAATTGGTTCCCATCTAGTAAACCTAGGGTGGTAACTATTCAAGACCTCCAATCTGAGATAGTACTTCTTAATGAAGAAATTAGGCAAATCAAAGCAAGACAAGACTTAGATCGTCTTGTCTTCCAATAATTCTCTATGAAGGTTGAACAGTCTCAGTTGATAGACATCACTGATCCAGTGGATCAAGAAATTGAAGAAGGTGATTTCCTTATTCAATACATTACAAAAATTAACATCAGGAGATAGCACACGCGGATAACCTTGATCATTAACAAGATATTTGTCCTATATATCACTGCCTTGTTTGACATTGGTGTAGACCTAAATTGTATCCAAGAGGAACTTATCCCTACCAAATTCTTTAAAAAAATTATTGAAGCCCTCAGAGCTGCAAATGGCAGTAAAGTAAGAATCAGTTACAACTTTTTGATATCGAAATACAAAATTCCCTAGGAAATTTGCTTTTGTCATCATCTACATCCTTTGTCCTAGTAAGGTATACAAACAGTCCTGTTATACTAGGCACTCCTTTTATTGAAACTTTAATTTCTTTCAGGGTTACTCATACGGGAATAACTATTGAAGCCAACAATATGTTTCTCCCATTTGACAAGCCTCCCATTCACAAAATCTTATCCTTCTTAGATGACAAAAAGGCTCAAATCAATTTCCTCTAGGAAGAAATTGCATTTCGTAGGCTGGAACAACAACTTCAGGAGCCTTCTCTTTAATTTAAGGCCAAGGCCTTAGAAACAAAAATTGAAAAAGAACTTTGTACTGGCTTGCCCACAATATTTTGGAATCACAAAAAGCATATGGTCAAGCTTCCTTACGAACCTGACTTTGATGAGAAAACCATCCCCACCAAAGCTTGACCAATTCAAATTCACCATGACTTGACAATCCACTGTCAGGCAAAAATCAATGATCTTATTCAAAAGCAGATCATCTTGCCAAGTAAATATCCTTGGATTTGTGCTACCATTTATGTCAATAAAAGTTTTGAAATCAAACAAGGAGCCCCTCATTTGGTTATCAATTACAAACCTCTTAATTTTGCTCTTTGATGGATTAGGTATCCTATTACAAATAAGAAAGATCTGCTCCAACAGCTCTATGTTGTAATAATTTTCTCAAAATTTGATCTAAAGTCAAGATTTTGGTAAATCCAGATTGATCCAAGAGATCGCTACAAAACAGCCTTTATAGTACCATTCGGGTAATATCAATGGAACGTAATACCCTTCAGCCTGAAAAATGCCCCTTCAAAATTTCAAAATATAATGAATGATATTTTTAATATTTTTTCAAAATTCATTATAGTCTATATTGACGATGTCTTAGTATTTTTCACTAGCATTGATTACCATTTTAAATATTTAAGAGTTTTCTTCAATATCATCAGAGAAACTGGCTTAGTTTTGTCCAAAACTAAATACAGTCTCTTTTTTAGGTCAATGTCAGATTTCTCAGCCAAAGAATCTTTCATGGTACTACTACCCCAATTCAACGGTCCATCCACTTTGCTGACAAATTTCCTGATCAAATCCTTGATAAAACTCAACTCCAATAATTTTTAGGATGTGTTAATTATATAGCAGATTTTATTTCCGAGCTTAATAATTTTCTAAAGCCACTCCATGACATGTTGAAAAAGCCTCCTCCTCCATGGACTACAATCCATAACAATATAGTCAAGGAAATTAAATTGAAGGCGAAAGACCTCCCTTGCCTGTCCCTTATCGATCCCTCCACATTCAAAATAGTAGAAACAAATGCATCAGACATAGGCTATGGTGGCATTCTAAAATAAAAAATATGATAAAGAACATATAGTTCCATTTGCATCTACACATTGGAATAAAGTTCAACAAAATTCTCCAACTATCAAAAAAGAAAGTTTAGCAACTGTGGTATGCAATTCAAATTTTAAGCTGATGTGTTAAACCAAAAATTCTTACTAAGGATTGATTGTAAAGCTACGAAATCTGTTTTACAAAAGGATGTGCAAAACCAAGCCTCTAAGCATATTTTTGCTAGGTGGCAAGCAATTTTATCTATTTTTTATTTTAATAGTGAATATATCAAAGGGAGCTCCAACTCTGTACCAAATTTTCTTACCAGGAAATTCTTGCAGGGAAGATAAAATTTCCAGAAAAAAAAAAAACAATTCCACCTTCACAAATTCAAGCTCTTCCACCTCCAAAAGAGACTACCAAAAAAGTTGCTACCCCATAGGAAAAAACTTCAGTTGCATCAAAACAACTTTCAAATGTAATAGCTGAAGCAAATCAGCCAAGATATCAAACCCCAGATGATTATGCCATGTAGGGTTTACCTCAATCTTTCATGATGCAAACAAGTACAAATCCAATCTCCATTTTTAACCCCAAGAAATGGGTTGATTTAGTCAACGAAGAAGAAGAAGAGACTCAATTAGCTCAAATAGTGTCAGTCCCCTAGACAGAGGATAATTTTAAATAATGGTGCTTACTTATAGGTCTTAAAGATCCATCCAGCATGAGAGGTGCTAATAGAAGGGGTTATCTAATAGATCTTCAAATCTTCCAAAGTATGTTTTCACAAGCGGAGGCCTCAAGCCACGCATCATCTTCTCATTCTGTGGTTGCTAAAGGAACCATGAAAAATAAAGTGGAGGTAGAAAACCCCATTAATTTTTTCTTTATTTTTCCACAAAATAATTTAAATATTTTTCCTGTACAAACTAAACCAATTTCCTCACCTATTCCACATTCAATTTCTTCCAGTAAAGGATCCTCCTCAAATGATCTAACATATTTCAAAAATGATGGTGTTTTACCGATAATCCAAATTGAACTTGAGTATTGGCACTCAAACCCCCAAGAGGTAGCTAAGAAAATACTTAGCCCTGCAGCAAATTTTATCCAAAAAACTCTTGCCTATGCCAACTACTTAAAAAAGGCCAAAAACGATGCAAAAAAAGCAACGAACTGTGTCACTTTAAAAAGCGACGAGAAAAGCGACATCGTCCGTCACTTTTATAGTTTAATTTTAATTTTTATTTATGTTTTATTAAAATAGATGTACAACGTCTTAATATCCGTCATTTTTTTTGTGAATTATTGTGCCAACTAATTAAAAAATAATTTATAATTTTTTTTAATAAATGTGATGAATATCGTCATAATTTATTTAAAAATAATAATTATTATTTTTTTGAAAAATGACGTAGTCCGACGATTTTTAAATTTAATTTTTATTTTTGTTTATTTTTATTAAAAGTGACAGACAACATCGCTATAATTTTTATTTTTTTAAATATTAATTCTAGAAAAGCGACGCTGTCTATCGCAATTTTTAATGATTTTTTACTTTTTATTTATTTTTTACAAAAAGCGACGGACAGCGTCGCTTTTGTTAAAACTAAATAAAAATTATTTCCTTGAAAACTGAAGTTTTTCATCGCTTTTTAAATTTAATTTTTATTTTTATTTCTTTTTATTAAAAGCGACGGACAACGTTGCTATAATTTTTATTTTTTAAAATATTAATTCTAGAAAAGCGATGTTGTCCCTCGCAATTTGTAATTATTTTTAATTTTTCTTTATTTTTTACAAAAAGTGACAGGCAGCGTCGCTTTTGTTAAAACTAAATAAAAATTAATATTTTAAAAAGCGACGTTGTCCGTTACTTTTTAAATTAAATTTTTATTTTAATTTATTTTTATTAAAATCGATGGACAACGTCGCTATAATTATTTATTTTTAAAATATTAATTATAGAAAAGCAAAGTTATCCGTCATAATTTTTAATTATTATTTTATTTTTATATTTTTTATAACAAGCGACAGACGGTGCTGCTTTTATTAAAAATAAATAAAAATTAACTTTATGAAAATGACACTATCCGTCAATATTTGATATTTTTAATTTACCATTAAATAAATAATTTTTATATTCAAAAAAATTAAATGTATTCAATTATATATTGAATACATTGATATCATACGATCGATTGATCAAGAAAATAATATACTGTTGAAGTTATAATATAATAATATAAGCTAAATTAAATGATAATTTATCATTGTATATATGAAATACGTTGTATTACGAGGTAATATACATGTGTATGTGATGTATCTAGTACATATTGTGAAGTTTATAGTCAATCAACTATATATATTGAATACATTGATATCATACGATCGATTGATCAAGGTAATAATATATTGTTGAGGTTATAATATAATAATGTAAGCTAAACTAAATGATAATTCATAAGAGTTGAAATAAAATACGTTGTATTACGATGTAATATACTCCTGTATGTGATGTATATAGTACATATTACAAAGTTGATAGTCAATCAAATATATATAGATGTATATGTATGTATAAATATGTATCTCTCGTATAGTGATGTACATAGTAGTTAAAAGTTAGCTAACTAAATCTATATATCCAAATATTTTGAATAATACGTTAACATCGTATGATCGAGGTAATAATACACTATTGAAATTATAATAATGAAGCTAATTAATCGATAACTCATCATATTAATACGTTGTATTAACATAATCGAAATCTCCAATTCTATCTCTTTTAACCCAATTTCAAATCCCAATTTGACTCATCTCCTCAATTTTAATCTCAACCATTCATCATATTTGATTAACGGTCAATATTAAAATCAATTTTTACTATTTTTTCTTGAAATTAGGGATGTGCATCGGTCAATTAGATTTAATTTTATATATTATCGGTTTGGTTTATCGGTTATCGATTTTTAAATATGTTAAACTAATAATCAAATCAATAAGGTGTTTTTTATCGATTTTTGGTTTATCAGTTTTTAGTCCTTAACGGTTTGATTTTTGGTTTAACTAATAAGGAAATATGCATAAAATAGAAATAGTAGCAACTAATTAAATTATTTTCGTAAATACGCACACTCACAATTTTCAAATGCATTATCTACCACTAACAGTCAATTCCATTCAATTTTCCATTGGTTTTTAATTTTTAGGCAATTTTATACTCAATTGGTGTCAATTACAGTCAAAATTGACCTGAATTTGGCCATAAATTCAATTTCAATTTTAACCTTTTTTTTAATCATGTTTTATCTCAGTCGTTGATCAAAATGATCCAATGGCTGAGATCCAAAGCATCCACTTTTTCCTTTTAAACAAAACAAAACCCTAATCCCTCATTCTCAGAAACACAAGCCATCTCTCTACTCTCTCTCTCTCTACAAACCCTCTTTTCTCTACCTTCTCTCTAAAAAAAAAAACCTTTGTCGACCTCCATCGCCGCTCCGCCTCGCTGACCTTCATCACTGCTCTACCTCCCTCCGTTCGTCCCCCAACAGCAGTCACCCAGCATCACTGGCGGCGAAACAGCGTCGTCTCTCCTTTTCCTTAAGATTTACTGGTTGTTTGAGATAATTTCCATCCGGTACAGTAACACTAGCGACCCAATCAAATTAGTTGGTGATCCCCAAAATTTAGAAGTCCAATTCTTAGTTGTTTTATGCATTTTTTATTTCATACTGCTAATGAGAGGATAAGGGATTTATGCAACTTTTTTCTTCTTCTTTTGAAAGTATTTAGATATTGGCTTGTATGTCAAATAAACTATCCTGAATATTATGTATGTTAAAGATTATGTAACTTCATCTGTATTTGAAATACTATACCAATGTTATTTCTTCTTATAAAAATGGCAGCATTTTGGAGCTACTTATAAAAAAGTAATCAATTTATACTATCACAATATTTGATTGGGTATTATAAAAGCAACCCGCAGGTTCCTCATTTTTTTGTCTTCACCTTTAATTAAAACAATACTAGTCATCTTAAATGTTGTTAATTCCTAGGGTTTTCCCCATTATACGTCTTCAGGTTTTCATTGAAAATGAATTAGAGCAGCTATTGTGCGAAGAAGTGCATTAGCGACTTGAAAATGGTTTAGTATAGTTCTTGAAAGGTGAACTTGTATTTTGAAATTAGTAAAGTGCAATCACTTGAAAATGTGAATTCACGACTTGAAATTGATCTAGTGTTGATACTTGAAATGTGAATTCATGACTTGAAAATGATTAAGTTTAGTCACTTGAAATATGAATTAGAGAGTTGAAAATGGTTAAGTGTAGTGCTTTGAAATGTATACTAGTCACTTGAGAAGTGGATTAGCGACTTGAAAATGGTTTAGTGTGGTTCTTGAAAGGTGAAATTGTGTTTTGAAATTAGTAAAGTGTAATCACTTAAAAATGTGAATTCATGACTTGAAATTGGTTTAGTATTGATACTTGAAATGTGAATTCACAACTTGAAAATGATTAAGCTTGATCACTTGAAATATGAATTAGAGAGTTAAAAATGGTTAAGTGTAGTATTTTGAAATGTGTACTAGTCACTTTAGAAGTGGATTAGGGACTTGAAAATGGTTTAGTGTAGTCCTTGAAAGGTGAACTTGCATTTTGAAATTAGTAAAGTGTAATCACTTGAAAATGTGAATTCATGACTTGAAATTGGTTTAGTGTTGATACTTGAAATGTGAATTCATGACTTGAAAATGATTAAGTTTAGACACTTGAAATGTGAATTAGAGAGTTGAAAATGGTTAAGTGTAGTGTTTTGAAATGTGTAATAGTCACTTGAGAAGTGGATTAGCGACTTGAAAATGATTTAGTGTAGTTCTTGAGAGGTGAACTTGAGTTTTGAAATTAGTAAAGTGTAATCACTTGAAAATGTGAATTCATGACTTGAAATTGGTTTAGTATTGATACTTGAAATGTGAATTCATGACTTGAAAATGATTAAGTTTAATCACTTGAAATGTGAATTAGAGAGTTGAAAATGGTTAAGTGTAGTATTTTGAAATGTGTACTAGTCACTTGAGAAGTGGATTAGCGACTTGAAAATGGTTTAGTGTAGTTCTTGAAAGGTGAACTTGTGTTTTAAAATTAGTAAAGTGTAATCACTTGAAAATGTGAATTCATGACTTGAAATTGGTTTACTGTTGATGCTTGAAATATGAATTCATGACTTGAAAATGATTAAGTTTAGTCACTTGAAATGTGAATTAGAGAGTTGAAAATGGTTTAGTGTAGTGTTTTGAAATATGTACTAGCCACTTGAGAAGTGGATTAGCAACTTGAAAATGGTTTAGTGTAATTCTTGAAAGGTGAACTTGTGTTTTGAAATTAGTAAAGTGTAATCACTTGAAAATGTGAATTCATTATTTGAAATTGGTTTAGTGTTGATTCTTGAAATGTGTATTCATGACTTGAAAATGGTTAGGTTTATTCACTTGAAATGTGAATTAGAGAGTTGAAAATAGTTAAGTGTAGTGTTTTGAAATGTGTACTAGTTACTTGAGAAGTGGATTGGCGACTTGAAAATGGTTTAGTGTAGTTCTTGAAAGGTGAACTTGTGTTTTGAAATTAGTAAAGTATCATAACTTGAAAATGTGAATTCATAACTATAAATTGGTTTAGTGTTGACACTTGAAATATGAATTCATGACTTGAAAATAGTTGGGCTTAGTCACTTGAAATGGGAATTAGAGAGTTGAAAATGGTCAAGTGTAGTGTTTTGAAATGTGTACTAGTCACTATAAAGTGATCAAGTGTAGTCACTTGAGAAGTGGATTAGTGACTAGAAAATGGTTTAATGTAGTTGTTTGAAAGGTAAACTTGTGTTTTGAAATTAGTAAAGTGTAATCACTTGAAAGTGTGAATTCATGACTTGAAATTGATTTAGTGTTGTCACTTGAAATATGAATTCATGACTTGAAAATATTTAAGTTTAGTTACTTTAGAAGTAAATAAGAGAGTTAAAAATGGTTAAGTGTAGTGTTTTGAAATGTGTACTAGTGACTTCAAATTGATAAAGTGTGTAGTCACTTGAAATGTGAATTAGAGAGTTGAAAATTATTAAGTGTAGTGTTTTAAAATGTGTACTAACGATACAAGTACAACCACGAGGATGGAGGAGAGTGAGTGCAAATTGAATCCATCCAAATAAGTGCACAAGTGAAGTGTAAAAGAGGGCCTAAATGCACTAAAAACAGCCCCTAAGTTACACTTGATGGGAATCTCACCCTTGAGGGGTATTGTGGTCATTTTATATTCTATTTTGTAATACACTATATATTGTCTTAGTTTTGATGAATATTGAAAGTTGTAGACACTTAACATTTCTCTCTTGTGAGAAAGGCCCCTATGGCCAAACATTGTAACTAGGGGTTTCAACTTGAGTTTGGAATCACTCATGTTGGATTCAAGCTTGGAAACGTTGGATGCTTGGGAGATCAAGGTCCCTCTTGTGCCACGTAAAATATAGGTGAATTTTAGTGTGTAGTGTTAAGGGTCCAAGAGTGGAATATGCTCTTGGGTTCTTAAGATTATGCTTTCATGCAGTCTATGTTTCTATCCCTTTGTTTAGTGTAATCTTTTGGTGTTGTTTCTTGTGTTGTTGAAACCGTTGGTTATTATTATTGTAATCATTTTGTTCTTCACGCGTTGATATTTTTTTGGGTGTTATATACATCATTGAATCTTGTATTCTTCTTGTTGGTAGCGAATCCGAGAGTGGTCTCCAAAAAGGTCCTCGAATCCTTAAGATTAGTGGACTGATTTAGAGTGTGTTTCGTGTTCTCTTTTTTTGTCTTGTATCATTTGGTATCAAAGCCATCTTTGATTTTGTTCTAAAATATCAATCTTGGGCTTGAGACTTGAAAAAAAAAAAGTTGAAAACTGAAAATTCCAAAAAAAAGAGCAATCTTTTCATTTTGTGTTCTTGGCCAAAAATTATGTTTTTGTTGTATATTGGCCGAGATTTTTACTTGTATTTATTGTATCTAAGTGTTAGTTTTGTTCCTCACTAACACATTGAGTCTATATCTTGATTTGAGCTTGTATTTTGATGTTGTTGTTGTGAATATAAGCTTGGCCCATTATTGTTGAACATTGTTGTGGTGGATTGTTTTCGTCGTGTGGTTTCTCCTTGATGTTCTAAGCTTGAACACGTGATATTATTGTTAATCGGTGGCTTGAGAACCATTTTGTTGAAGTTTTAGTGGTCTTGGCCAAGTGCTGAAGATACTGTTATTGTGGAATTTGGGAGTGGCCGTGTGAAAATTATGGTGTTCTTGAAGATTATTGTTGTAGTTCTTGGTGTTGTTGTTTTTATTCTTGATGTTCATCACCACCTTCATATATTGTTGAAGATAAAGTGAATGCTAAATCCAAAAAGTTGAAGAAAAAGGGTGTATTATTTGTTAGTCTTGAAAGACACTACAACCAACAAGGACCTATCAATCAAGTCTCAACCACTTTCCAACACTTTTCCAAGATTTAAGGATCCATGTTTTAAGGAGAAGTACAGTAAATTCAAGTCTTGAAAACTTGAAATTGAAAAGGACTCCAAGACTTGTTTGAATTTTCCTCCTTAAACAAATTCCACCAAAGTCCAAATTGAAAAATTGACCAAGACTTAAAATTGGACAACAAAAGTTGTATGGGACCGAGACCAATAATACGTGGCTGCCACATCATTATGTTTTACTGTTCACGCAACATATTTAGGCTCAAAGTTTTTATTTCTTAGTTTCATTTTGTTGTTCCTTAGTTTTAATTTCGTTGGTTCCAATACTAACTGGCAAACTAGTACTCATCTACTAGATTGTTAGTTAGTCTTTGTGTTCGTTCATTCGTGTTAAGCAATTGTTGTGTACTTTACTCTTTTGTGAATTCGTTGTATCTTGTTGGTTCAAGTCCGTAAACAAATTTTCTTTGAGTTAACTCAAACAAAAATCTATTCCGGGCAAGAGTAGACCCGACCCTCAATCACTCGCAAAGTACAACCCGGCTTTCAACACTTGTGAAACCATGTGTGAGGTAAAAATCGAGAGTGAGAGTGTGGTGAGGTTGTTTCGAACTAACTTGTGTTTCATTTTGTAGGTGTGTTCTTTTATTTCTTTTTATTTAGGTACAATTACAAGGGAACCCGCAGCTTCCACCTCTCAACCCGTGGACAACAATGCCACCAATGATATTTTGGCCTACCTTGACACTATGTCCCGAGACCTAGCTATAGAAACTAAAAGGTTGGATCGTATGGTAGGTCAAAGGGAGCAAGTGGTCTGCCCGGACACACGCCAAAAGAAAGGTCGTAGCTCATGTGAGCTACAAGGTAAAAACATTATTCCCTACACTCCTATGAACTTAAAATATTGTGTTATGGATAGTAGTGGCCAAGTGGATGTAGTTGTGGATTTACCTAGAGTAAAGGTGCTTGAGTCTCCCTATGGTGATACTCTTGGTGATGTTAGGTTATGTGAGGACCAAACTCTTGTTGTAAGTATGCAAGCGATGCAAGCACTAGTTGATCCTTTAGATGAAAAAATTGATTCTTCTTGTAAGAATGATTTATGTCTATCTAGTGCTAGCCCTTATAACTTGAACAAGGTTCTATTACCAATTGACAATAGTACTCATACACTAGTTGACCCTTGTACGAACCAAGGTGAGTCTACGTTGGTATGTGAGTTGCCAACAGCTAGTGAGGATGTGAATGAAGATCAACTTACTCATGAATGTATTCCACTACTTGATCATATTTGTGGCATGCTTAAAAAATCTCAAGTTAGTGATGGTGTTTATAGAGTTGATGTAATACCCCGCATATTTCTAAGCTAGGAGACGAACCATTTTTCCTACATATGAAATCTCCTATCCTGTGATTCATACTTGAGTACATAACTTACAATGAGTATCCTAGCGATAAGATAGCTTATTATACATTAAGCATGTTCAGATGAGTCACTTAAGGTAATACAAGCTAAGAGTTTTTGAATCCATCAAGTTTTAGTGTTTAATTTCATAAGGGTCATATTTTAACGAGTATAACTCGATGTTAATGTGGTATTTCTTCATATTTCTACCCACCAAATTATAGAGAATCGAATTAGCTTTCCAACGATACCAATTTCATCAAAATCCGACACCCGATCTAGGAGTTATGGCTTTGTGAAGTAGAGTGTGTCGCCTAACCAATCACACATGGCCACTGGAAAGCATATGCGATAGCATATGTGGTGCCTATGTAAATATAGGCGATATCATATGCGGCACCTATGTAGATATAGGCGATATCATATGTTGCGCCTATGTAAATATATGTGATATCATATGCGGCGCATATCTTAAGGTTTCAAGTGACTTAAACACTCCGTTTTGAGTTATTTTGAGGGTAATTAAGTCTTCTAACACTCCTTACACGTCCGTAAACTTAACCCTACGAAATATATAGCTCCTAATTACATTACAACCCTACTAACATTTTAAGTTCATCATCCAAGAGCACTAAAAGAGAAAAACAATTAGGGTTGCATAATTAAGCTTGAAGATCCAATTTCAAGGAAATTCCTCTGTCAATCATCAAGAATCTTCCTTATAAGGTATGTATGAGTTGATTCATGGACTCCTTTCATCCATGAAGCTCAACAACCATCTTATAAATTATGTATTATGATGTTTATATTGTTGGTGGTTGATGTTCATGTGGTTGGAGTTTGATGATGCCTAAGATGGGATCTTTGTATGTTTTATGTAAGAATATGGTGGTATTTAATGTATAAATATGTGAAATTGATGGTTGAATATTTGTAATTTTGATGAATCCACCTATGCCTAAGATGTGCATGTAAGGTGTTTGTGAAAATACCTAAGGGAATAGAAATCATGCTTTTATGACATAATAAGTCCTAAATGACTATTCCATGTTCTCAGTTTATGTTCAACGTGATCCCCATGCTATTGTCTTGAATAGAAGATATTATATGAGATGCTCATGATATTGTTGTGATGTGGAATGACCATGTTATTGAAGCTATGCAAGTATATACATGTTGTGTGCATTCCCGATCATGTGATAGTTTGTTGAGAATAATTCTTATTATGAAATCCTTACTTATGATATTGTGAATTGTGGACTCTACTCTTATGATCAAGTCAGTCATGTGTGTCAGTTTCCTTCCATTGAGTCCTAGGGGTACTTGTACCTGAAAACTATAGCTATGTGCCTAGAGCTAGTGTCATGTTTCAAGACATCCTCAGTCAAGCTATGCTCCATAGATTTCAGTTAGTCACGTGACTCAGAAATCTCACTAGTTCAGTAGTTCAGTAGTCCCAGTAGTTTCAGTACTCTCAGTCGAACCTCAGATCTCAAGTAGCTTTTCCGTCAGTCAATGAAACTCAGTGAATTCAGCTTAGTTCAGCTAAGAAAATATTTCAGCTCAAGTAATCAGTTTATAAATCAGTTCAATTCAGTTAGTCAGTTCAGCGCAGTTAATCTTCTTAGAGTCTTTCAGTTGGGAGTAGGGACTAGCACCGAGCGAGTGCAGGGTTTTTCTCGCTATAAAGGCAGAGTCGTTAGTAGTAATCTCTATACTCCAGAACTATGTAGCCAGCGCAGGACAGGAGTCACTCGTCAAATTAAGTCTATACTTGATTATTATATTGCCTTAGGCTTGATTTCCTATTCAGGATCACCCGTTAGAGAGGCTTGACCATAGTAAAGGTCTCTACCCGTGGCACGGTATTGACACCCTTCCAATCAGGGCAAAGATTAGACCCCACCAGTATAGTATCGAAGCATGTCGATTAGGTTACTACCTCCCACAGTCACAGTTATAGTTATAGTTTCAGTATCAGTCTTCAGAGTAGAAATCAGAAATTAGGACTGTCAGATACAGTCATCGATCTCAGTAAAAAAACTCAGATAGTTCCATTGATTCCTGGACCATCCCATCAGATAGGCTTGTCCCATATTCAGATTCTTATAATTAGATCTAGAGGTCACCTGGCAAACAGGTTTGATCTCAATCTCAGATTCAGTTGAGTATTCTCATTATCAATTTTAGAGATCACTCATTATCTAGGACTGATCTCAAACTTAGATGTTCAGATACAGTTTGGAACTCAGATAGTTTTCCCCAGAATTAGGACTGTTAGATACAGTCATCCATGTTATTAGTCATTCAGTATCTCATTGTCACGAAACTCATGTTGTCAGAGTTCAAACTCAAGTAGTCAGTATCTCCACGAGTTCAATAGAAGTTACGTATGTATGTATGTATGTATGTATTTTCACGTTCATCTTAATCAGTATGATCATGGATATAAACCCCATGCATTTAGCCTACCCCTACGTATACTCAGTACTTTAGTTATACTGACGCATTTACGCTATGGTACTTTTTTTTTCTGTTACACCATAGGTTCTGAGGTATAGATTCCAGATCAGCAGTAGCATTTCAGTAAGCAGTGAGTCCTCATCTTTTGAGTACATGATCATTACATTTATTATTCCAGTATTTCAGTTTATTTTCAATTTAGGGAGTTAGTTGGAAACATGTTCCTTCAACTCCTTATTCAGATAGTTTAGAGGCTTTCAGACGATTATAGAGTTTCCAAATTTAGAATTTAGTATTTTCAGTTTTGTTTTGGTACTGTGATACCACCTTATTTTAAATATTTTATTATTCAAGATTGAACCTTACGCCCTCTTTGTTCATGTTTTCACATTTTATATGTATATTATGCAATTATAGGTACAGATATCAGTCATGGGTTAGCTTGTGCTCCTTTGGGGTCATGAGCACCGTGTAGCATTTCAGTTCAGAAAATCGAAGCGTTACAGTTGATCTTGATGGTGCACGTGACTCTTTGAACATCTTGCATGGTAAAAGCCTTGCTAGTAGTTTTGTTCATAGAAATCATGTGTATGGAAATGCTGTAAATGATGGCATATATCTTTTTGGGGTAGGACTTCTAGGTCGTGTCTCTCTATTCGTGAATGTTAGTCTTCTCTTAAAGGCAAATGTCATCCGTGGTTATGGGAGTGACATTTTAGGAGAAAGAAGGGCTAACCTTGGCTTAGACCCTTGGATACTTCTTCCATTTGACCCCGGCACCCTTCCAAAATGTGGGAATTTCTACACTTCTTACTTGATGCTTATTCAAGATGACAAGCACTGTTTGATTGTGGGTGTTAATGAAGGAAGGCAAGGTTCTTCCTTGTCTCCTTTTTGTTGATGATGACCTCTTCCTTTATGCCATTTATACTAAGGTTTTCATGTTCAACACAATGGACTCATGGGTACTCCAAGTTTGTCCCACCTTGGCATGGCATGTGATGTGTGTATTTTGCTAACCCTAACCCCTCATGTCATGAGGATGTGTACTTGTTTGTCTTCTCTTGATTTGCAAGGTATGGACTTGAGGTCTAATCCTTTTCAAGAAGAGGAGGATGATACGAGTACGACCACGAGGATGGACGAGAACGAGTGCATATTGAATCCATCCAAGAAAGTGAACAAGTGAAGTGTAAAAAAGGGCCTAAATGCACAAAAAACAGCCCCTAAGTTACACTTGATGGGCATCTCACCCTTGAGGGGTATTGTGGTTATTTTGTATTCTATTTTGTAATACACTATATATAGAATCTCTTAGGGTTTTTAGTCTTAGTTTTGATGAATATTGAAAGTTGTAGACACTTAAACATTTCTCTCTTGTGAGAAAGGTCCGTATGGCCAAACATTGTAACTAGGGATTTCAACTTGAGTGTGGAATCACTCGTGTTGGATTCAAGCTTGGAAACGTTGGATGCTTGGGAGATCGAGGTCCCTCTTGTGCCACGTAAGATATAGGTGAATTGTAGTATGTAGTGTTAACGATCCAAGAGTGGAATATGCTCTTGAGTTCTTAAGATTATGCTTTCATGTAGTCTATCTTTCTATCCCTTTGTTTAGTGTAATCTTTTGGTGTTGTTTCTTGTGTTTTTGAAACCGTTAGTTATTATTATTGTAATCCTCTTGTTCTTCACGTGTTGATGTTGTTTTGGGTGTTATATACATCATTGAATCTTGTATTCTTTTTGTTGGTAGCGAATCTGAGAGTGGTCTCCAAAAAGGTCCTCGGATCCTTAAGATTAGTGGACTGATTTGAAGTGTGTTTCGTATTCTCCTTATTTGTCTTGTATCAACTAATGACTTCAAATTGATCAAGTGTAGTCACTTGAGAAGTGAATTAGTGACTTCAAAGTGGTTTAGTGTAGTTACTTGAAAGGTAAATTTGTGTTTTGAAATTAGTAAAGTGTAATCACTTGAAAGTATGAATTCATGACTTGAAATTGATTTAGTATTGTCACTTGAAATGTGAATTCATGACTTGAAAATGGTTAAGTTTAGTCACTTCAGAAGTGAATTAGAAAGTTGAAAACGGTGAAGTGTAGTGTTTTGAAATGTGTACTAGTGACTTCAAATTAATCAAGTATAGTCACTTGAGAAGTGAATTAGTGACTTGAAAATGGTTTAGTGTAGTTACTTGAAAGATGAACTTGTGTTTTAAAATTAGTAAAGTTTAATCATTTAAAAATGTGAATTCATGACTTGAAATTGGTTTAGTGTTGTCACTTGAAATGTCAATTCATGACTTGAAAATGGTTTGCGTTGTCACTTGAAATGTCAATTCGTCACTTGAAAATGGTTTAAGTGTAGTGTTTTGAAATGTGTACTAGTAAATTCAAAATAATCAAGTCACCACCACCTTCACCTCCACCTCCTCTATAGAAGAAGATATTGATGTAGATTTGATTGATCTAGTTTCTGGAGATACGGGCATGCTTGGTAGAATGTTCATCGATCCTGATGCATCTTGGTAAGTTTATTTTTCAATTGATAGGTTTATTTTTTTATCAAAAATATTCAAGCTTACATATTATGTTATTTACAGGTGGAATCCCGCGTCAAAAGAAGTTAATGAGGCTGTAAGGGAGAGCGTTATGAGACTTTTTACATATCCTTGGAACGAGTGCTGGGATATTTCAATAGTCTCTAAACAAGCCATGTTTCAAGATCTTAAGGTGTATTAGATTTAATTATTATTTATTTAACTTTAATATATATATATATATATATATATATATATATATATATATATATATCATATAACACTAGTCAATTAATTGTCAGACAATGTGTTATTGGTTAGCAAAGCACGATCAGGCCATTTCTATAATTTTTGAGAGACATGTTGTTATGTCATATCAGATTGCACATCTTAGACGTGCCTTGACACATGTCGTTGCTCCTGATTCAAGTAGCGAATAGGAAACAGGGAGTGATGAGGAGATTGTTGGGGGTTACTCCTTATTGTTATTGGACTTGATTTTTAGATAATTTTTAGATATTTTTAAACTTAGATTTTAATTAGTGAAATATCTGTAGGAGTGTTTAAGTATTTTGAATGTTGTTGGATTCATTGTTTAAGTGTTGTTGATTTGAATATCTTAAATGATTTGTTGATGTAGTGTGTTGTAAGATTATTGTAATAATGTGTGTTGCATGAGGATGTATATATTGAATTGTATTTTTATTTGAATTGCATGAGCATGCATTTTTATTCATCATGAAGAACAAAAAATGACGACCAACGTCACTTTTTCAATCCTTATGAAGAACAGAAAGAGACGACCAACGTGCTTTTTCTAAAAAAATATTTTACTTTTTTCAAATTACGATGGACAATGTCAATTTTCCTAGAAAAAAATATTTTTTTCAATAAAGTGACGACGTCTGTCGTTTTTTGTTCATTATTGAAGAACAAAAAATGACGCACGGCGTCGCTTTTTTAAGAATAACTAAAATTAATTTTTTTCCTAAAAGTGACGTGGTCTATCGTAATAAAAGCAACGTAGGTCATCGTTTTCAAAAAACAATGCCCCTTTTGAGATGAAAAAAAAAAGTGATGGATTTTGTCGCTTTTGGCCGTCGCTTTTTGGTATTTTTTTAGTAGTGACCCTGAAGTTTTATGAATTCATCCTAATAGATACCAAGTCCTGTTTGTTTAAACTCCACAAAGACAAATAAACCCAATCCTATGTTACCCATCTACGGTTTGGATTAACAAAATCATCTCACCAAAGGAGTGGGGTATGCATCCGGCAAAATATCAAAAGCTTACTAAAGCTTTTGACCCTTAATATTATAATTATTTTGATTATCAATGAGTGTGGATGAATGCATTCACCTTCTAAAATAAAACTAACAAACATTCTTGGTTTTTCCTATAGGGAAAGCAACTAGCTTCGAAATTTCCCTAGTGATTCCTGCACCAGTGGTGGCCGATTTATGGTCACAAGTTTGACATCTTTCCTCCCTCAGTCTAAGAAGGATATGAATATTTTACACAAATATTTCATGATGATCACCAAATTCCTCTGCTTTTATAATTTTCCCATAGGTTCCATTTTTCATGGATATTTTCATGAAAATTTGCCTTCCACAAACTAGAGGGGCATAAAGGGCTTCCATGGTTATCTCTCCAAGGCCATTGTAAATGTTACAAAAACTGAGAGTCAATGGAAGCTTACATATCGAACATAAAAAAATGGTTCCGGTGCAATCCTGGATATTTGGATCCAACAGATGTTGCCCAAATCTCATTTCTACAACAGAAATTAATTGCAGCCACACAATTAGAGATTTTATTCAACAAATAAAAAAATACTCCAATAAATTAAAGTTGAAGTTCCCAACAATCAACATTCACCAGCAAAATCAGACATGGATGATGAAAAAGAGATTCAATTAACTTGACAACATCAAGGAGTCATCAAAATATTTATGTCATGCTTGACATCAACAACCAATTGCTGAAAATTATAGTGGATGTTACTGTAGCTCACTGTAGCAATAATTGAAGGTGTTACTGTAGCACTTTTACTGTATCATGTTTTGGCTATAAATATCCCACTTCTCCTCTTGAGAAGAACACGTTATTTTTCTTTCAAAGAAGCTCTCTCTCACTAGAAGTATTGGTTAGAGTTTGCTCTCTCTCTCTTTCTTTGTAATTTTTAAATTCACTTTTGATATTAATATAAAAATTTAATTTTCCTAATTGTGTCTTTTTCATTACTATATTAACTTATCTTTTTATTGTACTTATCACTTATGGTTGGCACCGTCACCTACTTTATTTAATTAATTACATCATTAGCATATGGTTGGCCCTGCCACCTAATTTATTTACTGTATCATTAACATATGGTCGGGTCTGCTGCCTAATTTATTTATTGCATTTTATTTTATATACTTGCATTATTTATATTTAATTATTCACTAACTTGCTTCTTCTCATTTTCCTCTTTCAGTTAACAAAATCAGCCCCAAATATGACTTTTTCTCACCCCAAGATCAAAAGATGCATATCTCTTCTCTTTCACCTCACCATATTCCAAGCCTTAACACCCTAGCAGATCCCTACCTAAACAAACTTAAACTACTCCCCTGCACAACCCCTCTCCCTTAGCTTAAATCCATCAAATTTTGGTTTGTCGATGTAAATCCCTTCCCTTTTCCTATTTCCTTTGTCTCTTCAAGTCACAAAAGTCTCACGCTCTCCACTATTAGCTTGAAGGAGAGGAGAAAATATACATTATCAAAATACGATCTTTCCAACCTAATTTTCTACTCTAAATCAATCTGAAAGAGGTAAAACCTTTTTCCCCCTCTCCTTATCTTCAAGCTCTATGGATTATCGCATCAATAATTTTGAATTCCAAATTTCAATCAAATTTGGACCCTCTTTGAGAAGATTATACACTCTAAAATATGCCTAGAAAATGGGGGCTTTGGCCACTCTTTTGGGATAGAGAGAAAAGGGGATCAAAAGTGGTTAGAAAAGAAAAGAAAGAAATTAGAATGAGTACAAGGATGAAAAAGTATAGAGAGAGTGTGAGTAGTGTCAAAATGAGTGAAAATAGAATAAAATTAGAGCACAAACATTCAAAATCCTCGAAGTTGAATTCGCCATCGAAAAACCCTTATTGTCGTAGCTCCAGTTTTCCTACACCAAAAAGGTGTGAACCATCCTCCCTTCATATCATTTTTGTTTTCTTTCCTTCATCTATTTTGATTCTATGAACATGGGATTCACCTTGATTTCAAGTTGGTGTTGTTATTGTTGTTTTTAGTATTGTGGATAAAATATAATTTTGATTTTCAAAATTTGTTTTGTGAGTGAATATGCAATTTTGTGGATATGTGCGTATAGGTGCTTGTCGTCTTTATTTTTGAGGTTTCTTTTTATGTTTCTATGTGAGTCAGAAGTGTTCTCATGAACACCTGTAAGATTAAATTCTATCCCATCTAATTGTATTATATTTAATTTTTTCTATTTATTGATCGTTCAAGTTGGTTGGGTTAATTCTGGATATAAGTATGAAGGGGGGGACAGTGGTTGGTTGTTTGTTCACATTAGATACCGTATGTGTGAAATATTTTAGTTTACAATCTTGCTTGAATAAATCTTTAAAGATTTTTAAAAAAATAAAATTGGGTATTTTATTTCACTACCCAAGAAGATAAATTCAAAGCGATAATTATCACGTCGTTTGGTTTCCTGTACATTTGGTGGTATGCTTATAAGCCAACTGCAGATTGAATTAGCCCAGAATAAACTCCTTAAAGTTGTAACTTTGTGATACATGTTTAGTGGACTATTTGGGGGTTATTTTGATGTCAGTTTAATTGTTTAATATGGTAATGGTGACTTAAATATGTACATGCTTGGCTTGTGTGTTTAAAAGACACCGTCAGCCATTAATTTTTATTAATAAGGGTCCTACAAGACTTAAAATTTCAGGTATGGTTGGTTGTTCGTCATGGAATTCTTGGTGGTTGTTTTTCTTTTTGAAATGGTTCTTCCCTATTTTCGTGCTGGTTCTAGATTGTATAAGGATATTGATGTGTGTAGAATATAGTTTGAATCATAAGCAGCTCGTAATACCTTTCACAATAGTAAGAAAAATATCCATATAAACATCAGTCACTAAATAATTCTCTTCTCCTCTTTCAATCAAGATATAATGATGCATAGATTAGTACCTATCTGTTCGTGATATACAATAATGTAACTTCATGGTATGAATTATCATTCGTCCCTTTGTTGATTTACGATAAAGTATAAGTGATAATATGTGAGTTTGTATCTCTAAATAAGATTACATATTGTAGAAGTGGCCAACACATAGTTATAACGTCATGTTTCTTCACTATTCTGATTCTCAATCATTTGGACCACTATTCGTTTATTAGCTATTGATATATTACAGTAAAAAAATTATCCCATTTGATCACAATATGAAGGGGCTGCTAGTTATTAAAATTTGTTTCTTAGTTTTACCTTGGGTCTTATTTATTCCTTTAATGACAATACATGTTGGGAGTACGAAAAGTTACTGGTCAAAAAATGATGCCCTCGACCAATACTTAATTTGATAATGCAAACCTTTTTCTCGTCACTAGCATGAATATACATATATGGTTGTGTATCATTATGTTTCTTAGCTTTGACCCCCTGTTATTGTCTTAAACGAGGCATAAATCTATCCCTTTCTGTTTCACTTTAATTTCCCTTCTCTCGTTTGTTTAATCACATAAATACATGAATTTTCTTAGTCTCAAGTATTATAATGATATTGTTGTCTGTTTTCTGGAAAACAATTCTAATGTTGTGGTTTCATTTTTTTTTCTTTTAAAGTCCATTTGCTTTGAGAGAGAGGCTTTGGAAGCTGGAAATTCCCCATTGCAAACTAAAAACTTCTCACAGCTTTTTATCTATCAAAAAAGTCATCCCTATATCCTTTAAGTTTAAGAATTTGAATATTCTTAGTTCCTTTTGCTCAAATTCTCTCCAACATCCTTTGAACTTTTATTTGGAGAGGATTCAAAGAAGATTCATCCTGGAAACTCATCATCCTAGTTCGTGGACCCAAAAATAATTATTAATTACCCTCGTCTTTCATTTCAATTCAGTTTCTAGAATTAATGGTAGTCGCTTGAATCGTCTTGTCTTTTATTTAATTTTTTGTTTTTGTCGTATATTAGAAACTGCCTCTATATATCTTTGGTTATAAATAAGCTTGCAAATGGTTGCAGTAATCTAGTAAAACTAGAAAAAATATAACTACTAACTCAATTAGTTGAACAAGTTAGCAATCTTCAACGTTTGTTTTAATCCTGTATTCATATCTTCTTGTTATTATGCAGTATATTGTCTGAAACATAGTTGTAGTTGCTTGTTGTGTTTCTTAATATTGTATTCATAGTTTGTTGTTTCTTTTGTAGTCTGTTGTCCAAAACTTAGTTGCAAGTGCCTGAGGTATTTCTTAATCCCGCATTCATATTTTGTTCTTTCTTATGTAGTTTTTTTCCTAAAACTTATATTGTAACGTCCGAATCTGGTACCCAGAATGATAAATGGTACTTATAACCCCGAAGGATCAAAATCTAACCCATGACTGATATCTGTACCTGTATACTGCATAATATACCATAAAATGCAAAAACATGAACTGAATGGCCATAAGGTTCAAAACTGAATGAACATCTTGAATGAACATCTAATAAATAATGTCTGATAATGGTAAAACAATACCAAAGCAAATCTAAAATAACTGTCTAATATACTATAGTCTGAAAGCCTCTAAATTGACTAAATAAGGATTTGATGGAAAATGTCCCCAAATAACTCCGACTACTGAAATAAACTGAAAACTGAATTAGTAATGAAATCATCATGTCCTCGAAGGATGAGGACTCACTGCTAACTTTGATCGCTGAACTGGGATAATACTGGTTCTCTGGAACTCGTGCTTCTAAACCTATTGTATAAGACACCATAGCGCAAATGTGTCAGTACGTTGAATGTACTGGTATGCAAGTGAGGTAGGCTAAAAGCAATAGGTTCATATGCATGAACAACACTAACTGACAGACTAACATGAATGTGAGAATACATGCATGTATTCATAACTGTAACTGAGATCGTGCTAGGACTGAATACTGAGTTCTGACTACTGAGTTTTACTAAAAACATAGAATTACTGATATCTGAGGGACTAATACTATGTTACTGATACATGAATAACTATGTCTTACAGTTCTTATTATGAAGAACTGGTCTGGTTGACTGTATCTGACAGTCCTGAAGATAAATACTGATGATATAATTTTTGATAACTGATATAACTGATAACGTGAATGACTGTATCTGACAGTCCTAAATCTGATGGAACTATCTGAGTTTTGTTCTATACTGAGTTGACTGTATCTGACAGTCCTGAAATCTCAAGAACTATCTGAGTTCTTTTACTGAGGCTGAGACTGAGACTGAAATTATAACTATGGTAAGTGATCATCTAACCTACATACCCCAGAACTGAACTAGTAGGATCCAACCTGTAACCCCAACTGTAAGGGTGTCAGAACCGCGCCACTGGTAAGGACCTGCTGTGAGTATACCCTCTCTAACAGTGAGCTCTTCCATCAACGCCTTCTGGTAGGTAACCCAAATAAGATGCATATATGTCCCTAAATACGTAGGGTTCATCTCAACCTACACTGGCTATATAGTTCTGGAACTTAGGGATTGTTTCTAGGGATCTCAGCCCTATCTAATGGGTGAGTCCCCATCCCTAGGCTTGCTCGGTGCTGAATCCTACTCCCATCTGAAATACACTGAACTGATTAACTGAGATGAACTGATACTAGTGGTATTATTTAGCGAAGCTAAACTAAACTGAATTTACGGAGTTTCGTTGACTGACGGAATGCACTGAGTTTTGAGGACTGACTGATAATATTGAAGTTACTAAGATTGACTGTGAATACTAAGGTTATTAAGATTACTAAGATCAATGAGATTACTGAACTACTAAGATTGACTGGGGAGATTACTGAGATTTCTGGGTTTTCCTGAGTCACATGACTGACTGAGTTCTATGGATCATAGCTTGACTGAGAGTATCATGAAAACATGATATGGCTCTAGGCACACTGCTAAATTGTCGGGTACAAGTACCCTCAGGACTCGATGGAAAGAAATTAACATAGCATGACTTACGTGAACACATGACCAACAACACAATTCATAATTCATATATTGAAGCACTTCATCAAACATGTGATATAAATAAACTTGTACAAACATGGGGATTTCATAATATCATGCTAGTTGGGCATTTTTCCTTCATATCAGTATTTAATCAAACACATGATAGGCATAATATATGTAGACATCATTATACAACAATTACGCATCATGATTCAACATCTAATTTCATCATCCTAGGGTTTAATCATAGGTTCACATGAATATACATCTATACAAATCTATTCCACATAACATTATTCACCCAACATAGATTTGAATTCAATTGATCATTCTCAACATAAACAAAATAAACCCAACATGAAGTTCATAAAGAAAATCTAAAATCTTGTTTTTAGAAAAGAGATTCTTGGGCTTCATGGATGAAAGAATTCCATGAATGAACACTATGAATACCTTAGTTCGTGCTTTCGTGAAGATTGATGGTGAAACCTTCTTGAATTTGAATGCACAATAGAAACCCTAGCTTGTTCTTGAGAGAAACTAGTATATTTTGGGTGAATAATGGCTAAATCACGTGTTATTGGGTTTAAATAGGAGTAGGAAACTGACCCTTTTAACCCTTGGATGCGTCTTTACTTTCTAAGAAAATTTCTCGATTTTCATCCTTGGCGTGACGCGCCATTATCACGCCAAGTCACTAGAAAGTGACAAATGGGAAATTGCACGGTGGCGCGATGTGGAGCTATCGCGTTGCCACCTTGTCTGTGACCTGGAATTTTGGTGCGATGCGCTACTAACGTGGAGCAATACTGTCTCACTAAAATGGCCTTAACTCTTTACCCGGGTGTCGGATTTGGGCAAATTTGGTATCGATGGAAAGCTTATTTGATTTTCCACATGATACAAAGTAAATATATTGAAAATACCAAATGTAGAAAAGTGTATTAATCTTTCAAAAAAAGCTTCTAACATTCTTGGAAAACTTTTCAAGATAGAAAAAGTACGGGGTATTACATATCTATAGCTGTTCATTGTGATATATCTATAAAGTTGTTTCTTGTCCATGTGTCAATAAAAATAGTGGATATAGAGATAGTAATTTTTTTCATCGTAAATATATTGACTATAAGTCGTAATATTTCTCTATATCCAATACATAGCTTATGAAGACACGACCTTTCTAGTTATTGTTTGAATGAATAGTTGCTAGGAAATGTTTGGATACATTTCTCTATTTTAGATGCGGAGTTCAATTTTTCCTTACTATTTTCCTAAAATTGTTTTCTTTAACTGGTGTCATCACCATGTTTTGTACAAGTAAGAGCACAAAGAATTCACCTTTGAGTCGAAACAATGAAAAAGTGATAAAGATGTGATTTTGATACAACAATGTATTCTTATTGTGACTCTTTTGGCCTAATTTTTCATCTTAAAAACCCTGCAGTGCATCTAACATGAATGTGCCATCTGGTTTAAACTCTTTGATCAAGGATCTGTTTCATAGCTTAGATGAACTTATCCATGAATTGACAGTCTCCTAGGGGTCTAACTAATTATTTGGGATCCAACCTTTTTGTAAAAGTTTGAATTTTTTTTCTTTAAAAAGATTTCTCAAAATATATTTCTATAAACTTAGCCAAGAAATCCACCACCTAGCCAAGAAATCCACCACCTATGCAAAAATTGATTCTCTTACTTTAGATTATCTCACTTAGATGTTTTTGACAAATCGATGTAAATCCATTTCTTGCATTTAAGGATAAATTCTTTTGGAACCTGTTGAAATGCTACCTGCACTTATGAATGATGAAGCTGGTGATTAGACTTTTCTTTGTTGAGTTTTGCTTAAAAAAACTTTGGGTTCATTTCTTAGTCGAATCATCCACATATTTACAAGTAGTGAGCTTAGTTTCGAAATTGGATTTAGACGAACTTTAGATGACACTATCAATCCAAAGAAAATACTGTTGTTACCTTTGTTTTTCGCTCCTTCATAATTTTTAGGGTCTAAGCATATCATAGGTCACTGTCCTAATTCATTTTCTTTACATCATAATTGTAGATCTTTTCCTCTAGCTTGAATCATTTTTCATTGCAACCATCCAATCTGGTTTTCTTTTGTTCACATGATGAAATTGTCAGTTGTGCTTAAGTGCTTGTATAATGCTTACGTGAGTACACATATGGCATTCTATTTATTTTATTCAATTACTTGTATAATATTTACATGAATTTAACATATTTCTTTGCCTTTTTTAAAGACTCGGTACTAATTCTTTTCAATTTTTTTGTTTATGCGTGAACTTTCTGATCGGGTCCCTTGAACTCCTATCTCTTTCATTCCTTTGGGTTAAACCCAACCTCCGTCAAGTCAATCACTACTAGAATCGCAGAGCCTCAGAGTTGCAAAATTAGAAGTTCAAACTCCGAAACGGAGTCTAATATTCCTTAGCCACTTTTTCCTTTAATTTATTCATAGTATGTTACGCTTTTGTTTTAGAATGATAACTAACTCTATTTTTGTTATAAATTTTGTTTTCGATAGCTTTATTTTTTATTTCTCTATAATTGCTTTGTTATGTGTCGATTCTTTTAAATCGGGTAACGTTATCATGTTTTGTGATTAAAACTTGATTAATTAATTCATAAAGTTAAAATTTTCTTTAAAGGACTAGCAACCTTAAAAACAAATAATAAAATTTGGCCAAATTTTTTAGTTGATTATCTTAGCTAAAAGAACGATTTGTTAATAAAATAGACGTGGCAATTCCACATTTGCTAAAAAAACAAAATAAATTTCGGTATTAATTTAGTAGGAAAATAATTTGCTAAAAAATTTCTAAATTTTTTAGGAGTTTATCCACTAATTTGAACTTGGTTTAATAAATCAAATAATTTTGATGTTCTATGTTACAAGCTTTGTTTGAGTTTTTCAGATTTCAAAAGGCCCCAAAATATAAGGTATATAAATATTACACACTATTGTATACAAGGTACATTTTACTATTATTATTATTATTATTATTATTATTATTATTATTATTATTATTATTATTATTATTATTATTATTATTATTATTATTATCATCATCATCATCATCATCTTCATCGTAATACTATTACTATTTTTAATTATTATTATTACTACTTGCACATTATTTCAATCCTGTGATATATATATATACATAAATATTGTAGTTTTTTTCTTAGTTACCGTCCACAAAGATTTCACCAATAAAATAGTAAATTTCATCATCTTCTTGAATATACATTTTTGTATATAAATGCTCACACACATTCAAGAAATATTTTCACCTACTCTATAAAGATTTTAGTTGTCTCTGTACCTTTAGACATTTTTGGTATAATTATAAGAGACTACTTTCTGTTGCAATATTATTGAAATAATCGTATTACTTTCCTTTTTTACATATATTTGAAAATACACTTTGCAATAACTCTATTATTTCCTTGTACATGGTGGTGTTACATCTTTATATACCTTGAGTTTCTTTTCTAAAATGTAACAAAGATTTTCTTACCACAAAATTTTAGCAAATAATGAAGCAAATAACTTTCCAAACATTTTCCTAACCTGAGTCTAAGGACTATCTTTGGATAAGCTCTAAAGGGTACCTAACACCTTCCCCTCGAGTAATCAAAATCCTTACCCAGAATCTCAAAATATTTTTTTTGAAATACCAAATCAGATTTTTTATTAAAAATGGGGTTTTTCCTAATTTTCCTAAAAACTTCAGGTGGCGACTCTAAAAACAAATTTTTCAAAACCCTAGAGTCACGACAAGCCACCACATGTTGTGTGCTATTTTGACGGGTTCAAAATAGGGCGTGACAGACAAAACTTGAGATAACTCAAAGTTCAAGTTAAGGGTTCACAAACCTCTATCATTTGGACCTCAAACTCAACCTACTCCAGAGGAATTCGGCACTCCTTCAGATATGAATATCACAATCATTGTTGTTGATCCACATGATTTATCTGCTGCATTTGAAACTGCTACTACTACCCCAACTACCGAGACTGTTGACACAATATTCATATCACCTGAATATTCGGAGTTCTAGTTGACTCCACAGAACTTTGTGAAAATGGTGAAGAGGCAAAATAAACTTGAGAAGTAACTGGAAGCATAGGCAAATCAATTCAAGCCCTTTTATGGATCAATACGTCGAAGAACCATTAAAACCACATGTGGGTTTGCATGATTGCATTATTGAAATAGAGGCAAGAATACATGATAGGTTGAAAGAGATGACAGCTTCGAACTTGGTAAAATTTGCAGCTGAATAGAAGAAGGCTCAGGTCGGCATTGCAGCACTACAACGTGCATCTACCATAATATTTTAGACATAGAGGTGGTAGAATTAAAGGAGGATGACTCCATAGTTGATTTAATGGGGAGTCTTCTTAAATACATTAGTAAGATCCCAATGGAAGGTAGTGAGCATAAGTCAAGGAAATGAAAACATCGTAAGACTAATGAAAAAGATGAAGATAAGAAAAAGGCAAGAAAAGAGTCTAAATAGATGAAGAATTGAGACAAGGGCGATTAAGATCCCAACTTATTGGGGCTTCTTTTAGTGCAGTGCATGGAGTGGAGTCTGACCCACAGGTAATTCCTACACCCACTCCATAAACCATAGGTATTATGGATGACTTGATTACGCTGATCAATAGTAGAATTATGGTTCCTGATTCTGAGACCATGGGGTCTCCAACATTGTGCTAGACTCCAAGGCCTACGGGATTCACAGGTATTTATTAAATGATTAGTTATTCTTTTTACGTATTGGGGACAATGCATAATCTTTTTTATGGGGGTGGAGGTACCTATGGGTCTGTCACAACCTAAGGGTTTTCTTGTCATATTTTTTCTCTCTAGAGTATGCTATCTAGTAAAATCGACATAATTAGGGCATTCTCTAGCTTTTATACATTGTTAAAGGAAAACAAGTGATATTGTAGCGATCAATGGCTTGATTTTGTATTGTGCGATGAATATAGACCCGTTCAAAAGATTGATTTGTACATGTGTTGTGGTTTGGGATCATTGATTATTTTGGATCCTAAAATGTCATTAGTGCATATGGATGAAATAACTTTACTTAAGCTGAATTGTTATCATAATTGTCGATATTGAAAAGTTTTTTAAAGTACCAAATGTGTCTGAGCTTATTTTGTATTCTTCATACTCTGTGTATAAAGATAGAACTTGGCCAGTCTATTCTATTAAGTTTGACATTAGTTAGTTAGGAAAGGATCACAGGCCGTTTTTTAGTATAGTTCATTTAGCCTAAAAAGACCGTACAAATAATGTGAATAATTTCCTTAATCCCTATTTTTGAGCAGAGTAAACCATTTTCATTGAGTAACCAGTCACCTTCTCTGTTTTATGTTTGAACCTCTATTCTGGCTCTCATCCCCCCTTAAAATTGTGCATCTCCGCCTAGGTAAATCGCCTAAGTTAAGGGTGACGACTGTTGTCACGACCTGATTTCTTAGATCATAATGACACCTACGACAACCCACTAGTAGGTAAGTCAAGCCTTAACCCAGAACTACTAGTAATGGACTAGCAAGAGCAATGAATGAAGATAGTGAAAAGATAATAATAAAAGACTAATATACATATAAGACAGTCCCAAAACCTGGTGGAATCAGTACAAGAGCTTTTAATATAATAAGAATATTAATGAAGTATTAAATAAATATACTGATACAAACCATCTCTGAATACATCATAGAGATTAGTCTAGTACATAAGAGGGAGAATAGTAATACTCCTAATGCCAGGAGCTTTCCTTAAGTCTCCAAACCATAGTTACTCCACAGGATGCACACAACAACATCAAGAAATCGTACTATGATCTGCAAGCTACAGAAGTGTTGTATAAGTACCAACACGTGGTACTCAGTAGGAAACTGCCGACTGAGCTCCAAAGAAAATGCAAATATAATAACATTCAAGCAGGAATGTAAACTACACCCAAATATCTAGGGAACTAACATAGTAAATCTACGGAAGCAATAAGGATAAACTATCTTATTCTATCCATACTCAGGGACCTAAGCACTATACTGTATATTGATGGCCATTATACAAATAAAGAACAAAAAAAGGATATATAGTAGTATACAAGGCCAAGGAATGGGCATGCAACATGAATAAATGAAGGAAGAGAGGGATATACAGTGATCTATATATACACACACATATATCATAAATAAAACTATCTCAGGATACAGCCTAAAATAGTCATATTAACATCTTAAGGCCTTCTAATCATAGTAGAACTAGAGTTAACATAATTAGGGTCCCCAAAACCATATTGTCTAACCATGATATAAACATACGTAAAAAAATAATTGTAAGAGAAAGGAATCAAAATCATACCTCGAATCTCAGTACCAATCTAATAATCAACATATCACGGACTTACCATAATAATAATAATACAATAACTGGCTAACCTGAACAATTAATACCAAATCCAGGCCCCATAACCCAAAAGGTCCAATCAGCACACAACACACAGCAAGCAGATCTCATCACCCATACCTATTCAACCCCGCATAGGTATAATAGATATAGGGCATACTGGTGATGGGCAATGCGCAAGCAACCGAAATCCAACTAATGTCATGATCATGATCTGGGCCCAATAATAGACAAGAAACATAATCATATCATAATTTAGACAACCATCATAATCCAGAGAGTCAAGTAGTAAACCTAAACTATGTCTAATATGCTAGCAACCTAGGGTAATAGGATCCTAGAAGCATAATAAGTATTCCATCTTAAGGATCAATACAACCTTCTAGCCCCCAAACTTATAAATTAGGCTAAGTCACGGTGTTCTGCCTAATATCACGTCCTAACATCACTATATAGCATACAACATATATAATAAACTATCTCATAAAGAAAAGTAAATAGAAGCCTACCTCGATGCCAAACCGCAAATCTTTGAATCGCCCACAAATTATCTGTTTTTGCTCCACAATCTCAAAATACCTTCACTCTATAAAAATAGTAATCTACATATTGTTAGGAGTAAAATAAGATCCATATACTATATTAAGGGTTGGGTCAAGAACGGGCCCACAGGGCCCACAAACAAAATCCAAAATTGAATCTATCATGAGGTACCTAGTACGACAAGGAATGTGTGATCAATAGTTAAACGCAAATGGTGTGCAATTGGGTCTCAAATAAACCCTTAAAGTTTAGGAATTCTAAGACTTAGATCTTAGAATTTTTCATGAATTAGGATGGAGATGAAGGGGAAATTAATGCAAAATAATCAAGGAGTGTTAGGCTAGCTTACCTTAGCTTCAATGGATGATTCCCTATTTTTTCCTCTCTTTGAGCTCTCAAATTAGTGGAAAATGGTGGAAAATTATGTGGAAAAAACGGAATTAAAAGTTCCCAGGTACAACTAAAGTGAACATCTGAGCGCTAAAGCACCTCCTGCTGAAGAGGCATCTCGACTGTTTTAGCGTCCTGGCAGCTTAGCACGGGTACTGCTAAAGTGGGCCTTAGGCGCTAAAGCGGCGGTCCGCTAAAGTGGCCACCCTGCTGCTAAAGCAGCCTGGCTAACTACCCAAGGCCGCTTAAGCAGCTCAAAGGGAACTAAAGCGGCTCCCTGAGCACTTAAGTGGTCGCACCAGGTACTAGTTACCTAATTTTTCTAAGTCCAAAAATGGACTTTGACCAAGTGCTCGGGATTCAATCAGAACCCTGTTCGTGCAAACAAACTATGCTACTATACAAATTTGATGTTTTGAACTCAATCGGACCATCAAAACTTTCATCTGAGATTGTTTCGACTAAATATGGGGATCATACCTATAGTTTCTTTTTTATATAATCTGCTCCATAACCCAAAAGGAGCCTGGAAGCCTTGGGCCTAAACCAAGGGTCCCCCTAGCCTAAAATCAATGTTTCAAAGCTGATCGCATTGTCAAAATTTTCATTCGAGGTCATTTACTTAGAAATTTGGTTTGAGACCAAATCCTAATAGTTAAAGCTCCAAAACAGGGAAATAAACCTAAAACCCAAACAAACTGTTTGATTACTGAACTGATAGTTTTGGTATTTCATAAATGACCTGTATCCACTGTGGGAAAGCTTAAAACGCCAAAAGTGCACACAAATTTAGGAAATGACCTAGAGGGTCATTACAATATTTGCTAATAAAAGGACTTTCATTCGTGAAAGTCAATGGATAAAAAGATCATAAATATTTGAAGGGACGAGGTGTTGGGCCAGCATGCTCTGAGCACAACTTCCAAGATAACCTCTAAGAAGAGATAACACTTCCAAGGAATTTTGCCATAGATATCCGTTTTATAACCAACTTTTTTTCTTATCTTCTTAAACAGCCAAAACTCAACCTCAACCACTGACTGGACTTTAACTAAACTGAGGAAGGTTGATGCACGCAAATCCAAACCAAGACACAGTGATACCACATTGCTACAGCGTAATCTAGCAAAAACTCACTTAATACTAAGACAATCAAAGGCATGAGTCATACAACCACCTCCAAAATCTAAATATAACCTTCTTTTGCCATTCCAAACCTACTATCAACTCCAAACCTCCCGAGTCCTGTCCATGTAATCCCATCATACTAACCTCAAAGAACTAAAGTTGATCCACCAAAATCCATAATGATGAGTACGAGGATAAGCCCATAAGGTGCTACCTGGGCATACAATGGTGATGACCAATGTCTGTAACTCACTGTGAATGCTACAACTAGTCTGCATGACCCTCAAAATAATAGCAAGGAGTCTAAGCACATCCACTCACCACATAATGATCCGCTCCATGATGTCCCATCAATCGAGGATAAAGCAATGCCAAGTTTATCCTGAGTACACTACTCCTGCTGAGTAGATCATCCAAAATTCTAATGCAAACTAAGAATCAAGGTCAAGACTGAAAGAACCAACACCGTGCTAATGAACTATTATTTAAACATCTAGCTACCCCAATTAATTCAAACTGAAGAAGACCAAAGAGGCAGACAAGGAGTAGGCATAGCCAGCTTATAGATGAAACCTCAATTAAGATAAATTAAAAACAAAGGTTGCACCCAAGATCCACAATTCCAAGTTGAAATCTCGATACCAAAGCTGAACCACTCGATCTCCACGATCCAAACCAAACCTGTAGATGGGTTAGCATTCCCACTCCAGTTTTATCATAACTTTTATGCCGCTATTTCAAGACATAAAATCCAAACTGAAGTTGACAAGTTTGAATTAAGGCCAAACACCCCATATTAACCTCGCTATCCAAAATTAGACAGATCCTTACTTGATCATACCGAACACAAAGCCGAAACGTAGCTGAAGAACAAAATCACAATGGAGGATAAACCATAGGCTGAAAGCACAAGAAATCAACTCTATATCTGCTGGAGGACATGATCCACTAAAGCATACCCAAGAATTCACCAAGGATACAAATCATACTAGCAATAACCAAATCTCTAGCAACTTAGAGAAATATAAACTTAGTCAGACACTATTTAATCCAATACTTTATCTTAGCAATGAATACCCAGTTTACAAACTTAAGAAGCAGTCAAAAGAAATATTACGTAGCTCTAAATCTCTTAACTCCACTAGAAATAGAACCATATCATAGAAAGAACAGAGAATCCAACTCTACTACAATACTAAGATCAAAGCTACCACTAGGGGGAAACCCCAATAAATGTGAAAGTCAAATCTAAGACCATTCAAAATCAACATCAAAACCACTATAGAGGCATGAAAACATCAAATTGAAAGATGCACCCCCAAACTGGTCATCTCAAAAATAGGCTACATAACCCAATTGCCAACTCTAGAACTATAACGAAACCATGGAAGCCATTGTACCTTTACTACCATAACCCATTCAACAGATGATCTAGCCTCGTTAATAGAAGAGAAAAATAACGAACCTCACATTTCTACAAGAAATAAATTACCCAACCAATCTAGCCGCCTAAGCCAACGAATAAAACCATGAAAAATGGAATTCTAACTAGATAATGCTAGTCTATCCATCTACCAAGTGAGAATCGATCAACATCAACAATGACAATAATAACAATAATACTATAACCATTAGTATAAAGAATAGGTCACACCAAAAATGAATAAAGAATAGGTCACACCAAAAATGAACATCAATCACAAGCACTACTATAGAGCCATAAAAAAACTAATATGCCAAGGTAAATGGGACTGAACCAAAATACTACACTCCCCGGGAAATATCAACACCGATACACTCTATCCACTACTAAAAGAAATAAAATATTGAGGTAGTCATATGATCATGAAATCTACACCAAGGCATACAACAATCAATACAACCCTATCAAGGTACATAATTAGTGACGGGCACAAAAAACCCTAATATACGCAATGAAAAGATAAAATTAGGAAATAAAAGGTGCACCTATCATAGTTGAATCCAAAGTCCGATGCCTGACGTACTCGAGAAAGGGCAAATCTAAGGGGGTCTAAAGTAGTACTGAGCATTTGAATCACCAACCAAGGTACTAAGTGCACAACCTCTAACTAAAGGCATCATATCTCTAAGAGACTTATCTAAATGAGTTGAATGACTAATAATCCCATGTAGGGGACACTCTCTGGACTAATGACCGATCTCTCTGCAGTCGTAGCAAACCCTTGAAGCCTAAACCTTGCAAGAAATATGAGCTGACCCCATCTGGCTGACCAACTAACATCGATGGCACTCCCTACAAAAATAACCATCCTCTCCGCAATCATAACAATCAACGGAACTCTAGGTTGGCAAAGAATATATGATGACCCATTCAGAACAACCAACTCACTTTTGGGGTACTCTCCAAACCTATGTCCAATCTCGTCACAACAAAAACAATCTCCTGGAATATACTAAGGTACTGCCCTACTGATCTAGGATGATCTCCACAGCCTAAAGACCCATACCAAATACTTTGCAAGGTCCGACAATAACTTTGCCTACTGTGATCAACATGACTAGTCTGAGAGCCACCCATAGACCCGATAGGCAGTAAGTAAAGCTGACCTCTGCTGAGAGTATCCTCACTCCTAGATGGTATACCAATAGCACTATATTAATGACATGAACACCATATATATAAGTCTTAATACATGCTTTCTCTATGTACCATGCATGATAAATAGCCTGAGAGAAAGAAGACCTAACTATTATCAAATGCTCAGATGCCAAATAGAGTGGCAAAGTAAACCCTCTGATAAATTCATGCACCATATCATTCTTTGAAAGATATAACATAGGAATATGCTTGTCCTACTTAGCAAATCCAATCTCATACTCTAAAATTGATAAAGAACCCACTGAACACCAACAAACCCAACTTTGGCTTAACAATTACTAGTTGCATTGGATGTCATCCCTGGCTGTGAGTTATCCATAAAAAAAAGTGGTATCCTTAATGCTAAATCTCAAAAGGCTAAAGTAGTCACGAGCTCCACTAAAGCCTAGATTGGCCCTAAATCCTTTGACTGATATTGAAGATCTTCGACATCCATCCCTAACTCCCTAGTTCAGCATTGTGCTTAATCTTTAGAAACATGTGTCAAAGTCTCATTTACATCTATCGACAACCTTGCATAGTCAATCTAAGAAAAAATAGAATCAAAGAATGTACTTGAGACTTATAGAAATACGAACACACGACAACGAGTCAAGAATGAAATTTTCTAAAAATGTTATGTAGCCTCTCAAAGATAGGATACAGATGTCTCTACACTGATTTACAGGACTCTACTAGAAACTAAGCTCTTATACCAACACATCGATAAACCTAGGCTCTAATACTAATTTGTGATGACTCAATTTCTTAGGTCATTATGGCACCAAATATAACCTACCAGTGGGTAAACCAAACAATAGCTCAAAACTGCTAGTAACGGACTACCAAGAGAAATAAATAAAGATAGCAAAAAGATTATAATAAAAGACTAATATACATATAAGGTAGTGCCAAAACTTGATAGAATCGGTACATGAGTTTCTAATATTATAAGAATACAAAATAAAATACTAAATGAATATACTAATACAACCTATCTCTGAATAAAACATACAGGTCTAGTACATAAAAGGGATAATAGTAGTACTCAGAATGCCAAGAGTTCACCCTAAGTCTCCAAACCACAGATGCTTGGCACGATACACAAAATAATGACGAGAACCCGTACTATGATCTGCAGGCTATAGAAGTGTAGTATGAGTACCAACGCATGATAGTCAGTAGGTAAATGTCGACTAAGCTCCAAAGATAATGCAAATATAAATAACATGAAAATAAAAGTAAAACAAAGAAATAAGAATAAACTATCCTATTCTAGACATACTCAGGGACCTAAGGACTATGTCGTATATCGCTGGCCATTATACAAATAAAGAGCATAAGAAGGATATATAGTAGTATACGAGGCCAAGAATGGACATAAAACATTAATAAATGAAGGAATAGAGAGATATATGGTGACATAATAGCTATATATATATATATATACATAACATAAACAAGACTATCTCAGCATAAAGCCTAGCCTAAAGTAGTCGTACTACCATCTTAAGGCCTCCTAATCATAGTAGGAACTAGTGCTAACATAATTAGGGTCCCCAAAATCATAATTTCTAACCATGAGATAATCATGCACAGTAAAATAATTATAAGAGAAGGAAATCAGAATCATACCTCAAATCTCAATACCAATTCAATAATCAACCTGTCAAGGACTAACCATAATAACAACAATACAATAACTGGCTAGCCTGAACAAATAATACCTAAATCAGACCTCATAACCTAAAAGGTCCCATCAGCATACAACATGCAATAAGTAGCACTCATCACCTATATATATATATGCAACCACCATAAGGCTGATAGATATAGGCATACTGGTGATAAGCAATTCACATACAAAGATGAATGAAAAATAGAATCTATACTACCATAACCAATCTGAGTACCATAATGTAACCCAGTGTATACATCTCCTCCAACTCAACGACTTGCAAAGGTAAGACCTATGATGACCACTCTTTTTCGACACGATGAATCACGGACGAAGGGGACCCTCGGGGGGTTCAGGAGTACCCATATACACCGAATTGGTCCCTATTCAAGATTTCCAATCATTATACTCGCCCTATTCCATAAAGTACCATATATATACATATATATATATATATATATATATATAAATGCACGAACTCGAACAATGGCTAAAAAAGTGTAAGTCCATAAATCTATTGCTCGGGGTAAGCTTTTGGACTAAATCATCATAAAAGTGAAGAAAGGTCAGAGTCTCTCTCAACCGGAGAAAATAGTAGTAGTAAACTCATGGAACGGGATCTATCTGGGTCAAATCAATAAAATATTATTTTTAGTCACAAAAGCTCATAAATCATTATTAAAATGGTGTGATTCCCATTATAAAAGAATCTATTTTAAAGTGGAAAGTGGGAATAAATCTCTTTTTAGGAAAATAGCAGTAAAACCATATTTTTAGTTGGAATCATACCATTAAGTGAGAATGAATGTGCCGAATCTATGCATGGCATCTCCAGTATCCAAGCAATATAATTATAAGTATCTAAGCGTTAATAAACTAAATGACATCCTCTATAAGGATAAATCACTCGCCTAGAATCCAACTAATGTCATGATCACGGCCATAGGCCCAATAATACACAACCAATATAATCATATCATAATTCGAGAAACCATCATAATCCACTGATTCAAGTAGTAAACCTTATATTAAAAGGGTTATTATCCTCAACCATATCAAACATGCTAGCAACCTAAGGTAATAGGATCTGAGAAGCATAATAAGTATTTCATCTTAAGGGTCGATTCACCCTTCTGGCCCCCAACTCATAAATGAGGCTAAGTCACGGTGTTCTACCTAATATCACATACTAATATCCCTATATAACATACAACATATATAATACACTAACTCGTGAAGAAGAGTAGACAAAAGCTTACCTCAATGCCAAATTGCAAATCTATGAACAACCTATAAATCATCCAATTTTGCTCCATGATCCCAAAATACCTCTACGTCATCAAAATAAAAATCTATACATCGTTAGGAGTAAAATGAGACCCATATGTTCTATTAAGGGTCAGGAAAAATTTTGGGTCAAGAACGAGCCCGCAAGGCCTATAAACGGTATCCAAAATTGAATCTATCACGAAGTCCCTCATACTGGGTCAAATCAATAAAATATTATTTTTAGTCACAAAAGCTTACCTCAATGCCAAATTGCAAATCTATGAACAACCTATAAATCATCCAATTTTGCTCCATGATCCCAAAATACCTCTACGTCATCAAAATAAAAATCTATACATCGTTAGGAGTAAAATGAGACCCATATGTTCTATTAAGGGTCAGGAAAAATTTTGGGTCAAGAACGAGCCCGCAAGGCCTATAAACGGTATCCAAAATTGAATCTATCACGAAGTCCCTCATAAAACAAGGAATGTGTGCTCAAACGTTGAGCATAAACAAAATGCAAATTAGGTCTCAAATCAACCCTTAAAGTTTAGAAATTCTAACACCTAAATCTAAGAATTTACCATGATTAGGATGGAAATTGAAGAAAAATTAATGAAAAATGACCAAGGAGTAATTGGCTGGCTTACCTTAGCTTCAATGGATGATTCTCCACTTTTTTCTATTTTTGAGCTCTCAAATTAGTGTGAAAATAGTGGAAAATTGAGTGGGGAAAGGCATTAGAAGCTCTCACGTGTTGCTAAAGTTGACACTTGAGCGCTAAAGTGCCTACCACTAAAGGGACATTTAACCTAATAAACAGACTGGCAGCATAGCGGGGTCTGCTAAAGCGGCCCCTGGGTGTTAAAGTGGGGGTCCACTAAAGCAGCCACCCTGACGCGGATGGGGCCTGGCCAACTACTCAAGGCTGTTTAAGTGGCTCGAGCAGTGCTAAATCATATGCCGCTAAAGCACCTTCCTGAGTACTTAAGTCATTGCACCAGGTACCAGATACCTAATTTTTCTAAGTCCAAAATGAATTTCTACTGGGTGCTCAAAATTCATTTGGAACTCCGTAGGTGCAAACAAACTACCAAACCAAATAAGGAGTTTCAAACTCAATGGAGCCATCAAAACTTCAATTCGAGATTATTTTAACTAAATGTAGGGCCCACATCTAGAGTTTCATTCTTATATAATTCGCTCAATAGCCCAAGACGATTTTAAATGCCTCGGGACCTGAACCTAGGGTCCTTCTATCCCAAAATCAATGTTCCAGAGTTGATGGCTCTGTCAGAATTCTCATATAAGGTCATCTACTAGGAGTTTTGGTCCGTACTAAATCCTAAAAAGCAAAAGCTCCAAAATAAGGAAATGGACTTAAAACCCAAATAAACTATCCGATAACTAAATCAAATGTTTCAAAAAGTCATAAATGACATGTAGCCACTGTGAAAAGAATCAAAATGCCAGAGATATAAATCTAGAAAATAACCTAGAGAGTCATTAAAACTGTGGAGGTATATGATAAGTAAAATGGAGCATGAAAGGATTGATTGTTAAGAATTAGTGGGTGTGAGCATAAGAAAAAAGAAAAGAAAAAAGAGTTAAAAGAGTGCCACCCCCGTGAATAAAGCTAGTAGGTACAAAAATAAGAATAATGGAGGAATTATTAATCTTAAGTGAAAGTAAAAGTTCAATAGTACCAAGGAGGTCTTAGTCACTGATTCACTAATATATCCTACATGTATCTGAACCTACGTTGCAAGCCATGAAAATCCGTATAATGACCCTTATCGACTATTTGAATAACCGAAGTAGAATAGCAAGGGTAAACCTATGGCATCGTATGTACAATGTTTGAAATTATTTATGAGTTTGAGTATATTTATTACAGTCCCCATTTGAATTGATTATGTATGTAGGACTTCTTTATAGTGAGGGCACTAGAAAAACATTATTAATTACTGATTGATATGATAGCGGTTCCAGGTGTATGAAGTTAGTGACTGCTATTGTGATGACATTCTTAGATCCTCACTAATTAACATTTGAATGATTGTTGTGTACCTTATTGAGAAATGATAAGGAAGGCGTAGATATTTGTTGGAATAAATTTTGAAATAACAATCGATTACTATTGTTGAGCTTATATTTTTTTGGTTTGAAGTGTCTATTTGTTATGTATTTCTATTATTACTTAAGGACAAGCTAATATTCTAAATTAAGGGTGTTGATATGCAGGATATTGAGGATACTATTAAGTCCTTAGCTTTGATGATTGACAAAAAGAAAGAAGACCACAACCATCAATATATACAAGACTAAAAGGAAAGATAGATCACGGACATATATGATATGGACATGATCCAAAGTCATATATGGACATATCTGATATGAACATATCAAACGGCTACATTCCTCAATCAAGGAATCAATTTAAATCCTAGATTGAGAAGAAATCTCTTGGGTTTTCTTGTGAAAAGTAACAGTTGAAGACTATAAATAATGAAGACTGAAAACAGATACAAGTTATGCAACTTCAAGGAGAAAATTCAAAGTGTCTCATTCTTAGTCTTACAAAGCTTTGTAACTTTAGTTTACAATTGTTATATAAAGAGTAGGATCGAGTAAACTTTTTAACATCAACTGAAACTGTGTCACAAGATATGAAAAGCAAAATAAGTCTTCAAAACTTATTTTCTGTCATTGTACTCGAGCCAAACTTTCAAGGATCTAAGGAAACTTTGAAACCCAAGGGAACAGGACGTAGGAACTACATTGGTGTGTCGAACCAGGATAAATCTTTGTGTTTTTACTTTATTTTTTGTTATTTACTTACTTAACTATTCTAAGATTAATCTGTGTGTGAAGTGATCTAATCTGTAGGAGAGTAGGCTGTGAGGAGTCACTAGTCGACTCATAAAAGAAAAATTTCAATTCACCCCCCCCCCCCTCTTGAATTTTAGTAATAACTATAATACAAGCTCATCTTGACAACTCTACCAAGGACCCTCTACACTGATTAACTCTAATCAGTATCAAACTTAGGCAACTCTACCTAAGCATTCTCTACTCAAAGATAAAAGGTAATTACTCTTATATCACGAGTAATTTATTTACAAATAAGAACTCACTCAAGTACAATTTCTATTTAAGCACACATAAACAGCTAAGAACTTGAGCAGTATTGAAATAAGGGTTTTGCTACCTCTCTCACTCTTTGTATTTGCCAAAAACCATTTGATGAAGAAGTATTTTTTTCCTTTTACAAATGACTGATGATTACGGTTGAAATATCATTGGACTAGGTGTCCTATTCAGTACAAGCAGCACCTGTAAGTTTGTTACATAAGAGGAAAAAATTGTGCTCACAAGCGTGCTAGCTGTACTGTACCATGAACATTCAGGGACCTGGTCCCTTCTAGTTAGCTGCTCATTATCAAAATAATAAATAGAACCATGACCCCCGAGCTTCCAATTTAAAACCAAAAACAATGGCCAACAACGCCTTTAAAAATCATTTGTTCGTTTAATCTCTTATGCAATGCATTAGTTTAGTAGAGTAAGCCAAATCATGCGATTATCTATATTTCAGAACCAACTATGCGAGGGGGTTAAGGACAATACAGTTTCCAAAACCAATTCCAAACCAAAATCATCAGTTTGGGGAAATGACATGACCCTCATCCTGTATTACCATACCCATGCACCCAATCAGTTTAAAAACCATCAATAAAGCTTAAACAATGCATATAAAATCATGGGAACACCATTCAAAAAACAATCATCCAAAACTCTCAACCCAAGTTCCAAAAATAACATTTAAAACCACATGGAATATCAACATTTCATGTCATGAATAAAACATAAGTTTGTAGGGAAGAGATACATACCTACAAATATCAAGAACTCAGAGAAGAAACCACACAAATTAATCCCTGGATCCTCAATCCCTTGAAAACCCTAGTTTTTCTTGCTTGGAGAATTAGAGAGAGTTTAAGAGTAGTTTATGATTGTCTAAGTGATGAAAATAACCCCCTTAAGATGTTCTATGGTTGTAGGTTATGATTGGGGAAAGACGGAAATAACCAAAGTACCCTTATTAAAAGTGCAAAAATTTGGTCACCAGTTGTTACAGGTCACGTCATGACTCATGACTACTGGGTACTAGTCATTACCTAGACTCGTAGTCTGGGCACTGACTCAGGGCAGCCTTCACTTGTTTGTTCATGAGTCACACCCTATGACTTATGAACAGACCTTATAGTTCATAGGATCATATTCGTACTCAGGACAGAAACATTGGATACTCCACTGGTTTGGTCACGAGTCCCTTCCTATGACTCATGACCTCACCTTACGACGCATGAGGTGCCAGTCATAGCCTGGGCAGTGACCTCAAAACTTAGAAATTTCAGAGGCAAAAATTTGGGGTATTACATTACCCCTCCCCCCTTCCCTAGATCATTCATCCCCGAATGAGGAGTCAAGGCATCCATTAGCACGGATGTAAGATGGGAATGAACTCACAAAACCATGAATAAAGTCAGAAAACAAAAAGAGTAGGAAAATGACTACCTTAAGCACAATTATCCAACCTGGAGAACAAGAACAGATATTTGGACTTCACGTCCTCTTTAGCTTCCCAAGTAGCTTCTTCCACCTTATGGTTCCTCTAAAGGACCTTCATCGAAGCTACATTTTTAGTCCTCAAACGACGGACCTGTGTATCAAAAAGCTCAACCAAAACTTCCTTATAAGATAGGGAATCTTAAATGCCAACACTCTCAATATGCACAACCAAAGAAGGATCGTGCACACACTTCTTGAACATCGATACATAGAAAATCAGATGAATGGGACCCAAACTCGAAGGCAAATCCAATTCATAAAAAACATTACCCACTCTCCTTAAAATCAAGTACAGACCCACATAATAGCGACTTAGCTCCCCTTCTTCCCAAACCTCATCACTCCCTTCATGGGAGATACCGTCAAGAACACCCAATCACCAACCTCGAACTCCAATTGTCTTTGCCTCACATCCACGTATGACTTTTGGCGACTCTGATCTGTCTTAAGCATACCCCTGATCACCTTCAACTTCTCCATGGCTTGATGAACCAAGTTCGGAATGAATAATATAGTCTCACCAACCATAAACCACCCAATAGGATATATACACCTCCTACCATAAAGAGTCTCAAAAGGAATTATCCTAATACTAGAATGATAATTGTTATTATTTACAAACTCAATGAGAGTCAAATAATCCACCCAACAAGCTCTTAAATCAATCACACAGGCCCTTAACATATCTTTTAAAGTCAAAATGGTCCTCTCCACTTGTCCATCCATCTAAACGTGGAATGCGGTGCTAAAGTTCACCCGTGTACCCAAGACTTTCTAAAATAAATGCCAAAAGTGAGAAGAGAACTACGTACCTCGATCAAAATTGATGGAAACTAGAGCACCATGCAACTTGAATATCTCCTGAATAAATAATTTAGCATAATCCTCTCTAGAGTAAGTATTCCTCACAGGCAAAATGTGAGCACACTTAGTCATCCAATATACGATAACCCAAATCGAATCATGTTGATTTTGAGACCTCGGAAGATCGGTAATAAAATCCATATTTATCATCTCCCACTTCCAAAAGGGCAACTCAATCTCTTGAGATATGCCATGAGGACTCAAGTGCTCACCATTCTCTTGCTGACGCACCATACACTTATCCATGATATTAGCCACATTTCTCTTCATGTTGTTCCACCAATAGATCTTCTACAAGTCATGATATATCTTTGTCGAACCTGGATGAACTATATATCTCGACTCATGAGCCTCACAAAATCCTTTCTCGCATCCCATCTAATATCCGAAACACACAATTTGCCTTGGTACCTTAAAATACCCTTACCACCAATCTCAAAGGCCATGACTTTGTGCTAATCAAAATCATCCTTGATCTACATAAGAATGGGATCCAAAGATTGCATCTCCTTCACCTCAGCACCGGGAGATGATTTAACCACTTCTTGAATAATCACCCCTCCATCCTCAACATCCAAAAGACAAACTCCTAAACTAGCCAGCCGGTGGATATCCTTCACCAATCCTTGCTTCTCCTCATCTACGTGAGATAAGCTCCACATAGACAACTGTAATACCCCAAACTTTCTTTAAGTCAAATCTAGTCTCCAGAAGAGTTAGTGAAGACTTTCTAAATGATTAATATTTAAATCAACTAGAATTTTTTCAATTTCAACTTTTTATCATGTGGGAAATTGAATTAGCTTTCCAATGATACCAATTTCTCCAACGATACCAATTTTGTCTAAATCTGGTATCGAAATAAAAAGTTATGGACGTTTTATAGAGAACTGTTGGAACTGCGCAAAAGCGACGGTCAGACCGACGGACCATCGAGCTAGCGATGGACCATCGCCTAAACCGTCACAGTTAAGGAAGTGAACCAATATTCTGGCCAAGTGTGATGGGCAGGACGATGGATCGTTGAGCTAGCGATGGACCGTCGCCCAAACCATCGCAGATGAGGCAAAAAGTTTAGGTTCTGGCCAAGTGCGATGGTCAGGACCGACGGACCATCAAGCCAGCGATAGACCATCGCCCAAACCATCGCCAATTCTGATCAACAATTTTAAGCCATTTTTAAAAGGGTATTTGGATCTTTTTCCACCCGTTTTAACAAATAATTATACTAGACCAGTGCTTATAACTTTATTATTCATCTATAACACCAAATTAGGGTTTCTCTCAAAGATCAATACCCAAGAACAAGAAACCCTAGGTGTTTAATTCCAAGTCAAGAATTCAAGCTTTCCTCCACCAATCTTCGAGAAATCATCCACCCAGTTATGTCAAGTGTTGATTCATGGGTTTCTTTCACCCATGAAGCTCAAGAAACCCTATTTAAAATATAAACTTTGGATTCCATGGTATGAATTAAATTATATCCATATTTATGTTGCTGTTTGATTTCCAAGTTGAAGTCTTTAATGACTATCATGAAAATATGTTAGCATGTGGTTGAAGTTCTTGCATTGAAAATGTAGAATGTTGCCATGATATATTATTTCAATATTCATGCCTAAGCCTAAAGATATGCATGCAAGGTGTTTAATAAAATGCCTAAAAGAATAGGAATTATGCCTTATGACTCATTTGTGACCAAAATTGATGAATCCATGTTTCTCCCTTATGTTTGATATGACTCCTACATTATTGTTATGCTTTGTAATGGATTGACGTAATACTCATGAGATTAGGCTTATGTAATTATGATATGTTTACATGCATTTCTATTCAGGTGTAAGCTTATAGCATGCTAATACTTCATGAAAATCCCCAATGATTGTACTATGAATTGTTGACTATGGTCATGTGTCAAGAAGTGTCATGTCTTATCAGTTTCATGCTATTGTGTCCTAGGGTACTTGTACCCGACAATTTAGTTGTGTGCCTAGAGCCAATATCATGTTTTCTAGATACTATCAGTCAATCCATGATTTATAGAACTCAGTCAGTCATGTGACTCAGGAAAACTCAGTAAACTCAGTAATCTCAGAAATCACAGAAATTCAGATCTCAATAATATTCCGTCAGTCAATGAAACTCAATGAACTTAGTCCAGTCAGTTCAGTATAATTAATTCAGTGTCTAATCAAATGGGAGTAGGATTCAGCATCGAGTGAGCCCAGGGATGGGAACTCACCTACGAGTAGAGGGTGTGATTCTTAGAAGCAATCCTTGTGCTCCAGAACTACGTAGCCAACATAGGTTAAGACATCAAACCTTCTAAATAAGGGTAGATAATGTGGCTTAACCTGTTAGATGAGCATTCCACCACTATTATTAGAGTACCTGTTAGATGACGGTCACTCACAGCTTATCCTTACCAGTGGTGCGGTATTGACACCCTTCCAATTGGGGTTACAGATTGGACCCCAAATCAGCTATAATAGCTTATTAGGGGCATGTTGATTAAATGACTACTTCCCACAGTTACAGTCTCAGTCTCAGTAATAGAACTCAAATAGTTCTATGAAATTCAGGACTGTCAAATACAGTAGCCCAGTTCAGTACGAAACTCAGCTAGTTCCATCATAAATAGGACTATTAGACATAGTCATTTAGATTATAGTATATTATTTATATGAAACTTATGTTATCAGCATTCAGATTTAGTGATGTCATGATCTCAGTAAAATTTTATGTATTCATACATGTATTCTCACGTTCATGTTAGTCAGTCAGTCAGTATTGTTCGTGCATATGAACCCTTGTATTCAGCCTACCGCACTTGCATACCAGTACATTCAATCGTACTAACACATTTGCACTATGGTGTTTTATACCATAGGTTCAGAAGCACGAGCTCCAGAGCATCCTTAGTAGATCAATCGTTCAGCAGACAGACTAGCAGTGAGTCCTCATTATTCGAGGATGTTATTATTTGACTATTTCATTCTTTTAGTACTTAGTTTATTTCAGTAGTTGGATTTAGTTGGGGATATATCCCATCAACTCCTTATTCAGACAGTTTAGAGGCTTTCAAACTAGCATGTTTAGACAGTTATTTCAGTTTATTTTTTGATATTGATATACCATATTTCCAGATGTTATGTTTTATCAGATATTCGAACCTCATGGCCTTTTAGCCTTTTAGCCTTTTTTCATATTTATACAGTATATTATGCAGTGCTCAGTTACAAATATCAGTCATGGGCTAGCTTGTGGTCCTTCGGGGTCATGAGCACCATGTAGCATTTCGGGTACCAAAATTAGGGCATTACAACAACCTGCTTAGATCATTAGCAACCATATTAACTTTATCTGGGTGATAATGAAGACTCATATCATAGTCCTTGAGCAATTCAATCCACCGCCTCTACCTGAGATTTAATTTTTTTTGAGCGAACACATAATGTAAGCTCTTATTATCTGAATAGATATCCACATGAACCCCATACAAATAATAATGCTAAATCTTCGCAAAAACCAGAGCCGCCAACTCTAAGTCATGAGTTGCGTAATTACTCTTATGCACCTTAAGCTGCCTAGAAGCAAAGCCATAACGTTACCATGTTGCATTAACACACAAAACAGTCCCACACGGGAGGCATTGGAATAAACCACAAAACCATCAGTACCCTCGAGTAGGGTTAAAATCAGAGCAAAAGTCAACTTATCCTTCAACTTCTCAAAACTACCCTCACAAGTATCAGACCACAAAAACTTTACCTTTTTTTGACTTAAATTAGTCAACAGAGCAGCAATAGAAAAAAGCTTTCCACAAACCTCCTATAATACTCGGCTAAACCCAAGAAGCTCTAAATGTCAGTTGAAATCGTGGGTTTAGGCCACTTCTTTAACACCTAAACTTTTTGTGGATACCATGATCCCCTCACTAGAAACAACATGACCCAGAAAGGTCATAGCATTTAACCAAAACTCACACTTCAAAAACTTGGAATATAATCATTGATCCTTATGAGTCTACAACACTACTCAGAGGTGATTGGCATGATCCTTCTCCCTCTTAGAATATACCAAGATATCATTAATAAATACTATCTCATACAAATCCAAAAATTACCTGAATTCCCAGTTCATAAGATCCATAAATACAGCTGGAGCATTAGTCAACTCGAATGACATAACCAGAAGCTCATAATGACCATATCGTGTTCAAAAAGCAGTCTTAGGGATATACGCCTCCCTAATCTTCAACTGATGATAACCTGAATGAAGATCAACCTTAGAAAAGCATCTAGCACCCTGAAGCCAGTCAAAGAGATCATCAATTCTAGAAAGAGGATATTTATTCTTCATAGTTACCTTATTCAATTGTCGATTGTCTATACATATCCGAAGAGAACCGTCTTTATTATGCACAAAATGGACTGGAAAACCCCATAAAGAAACACTAGAGTAAATGAAACCCTTACTAAAAAGATTATTTAACTGCTCTATAAGTTCTCTCAACTCAGCTGAAGCTATTCAATATGGAAAGATAGAGATAGGTGGGTATCTGGTACAAGATCAATCCCAAATTTTATTTTCCTATAGAGAGGAATACCAGAAAGATCACCGGGAAACATTTCAAGAAATTCATTAACCACCGGGACAGATTGCAAGGAAGGACTTTCAAAACCAAAATCCTTAACACAAACTAGATGATATAGACATCCCTTGGAAATCAACTTTTAGGATCTAAGATGAGAAATGAACTCTCTCTTAGGAACTAAGGAACTTCCCTTCCATTCTATTATCTATTCATTAGGGAACTGGAAACTGACCTTACGAGTTCGAAAATCTAGAGAATCATAGCACGAATGGAGCCAATCCATCCCCAAGATCATATCAAAATCTACCATATCCAACTCTATGAAATCCACCAATGTGTCCCTATGAAAGGTGGACACCACACAGCCCCTATTGGCTTTCATAGCCACGATAGAATTACCCAATAGGGTAGACACAAAGAAAGGCTCAGAAATACTCTCGGGATCAAAACCAAAATGAACATCCATATAAGAGGTCACATAAGAAAGGGTAGAACCCGAATCAAGCAGATAATAGACATCACAAGAGAAAAGTTTCAACATACTAGTAACGACATTAGGAGATGCCTTAGATTCTTGATGGGTGGAAAGATCATAAAGACAGTTTCGACCAGTGTTGCTACTATAAAAAGCACCCTTTGGCATAAGAGATGAAGTTGTAGAAACTGAAACCTTATTAGTTCTAATAGCAACATTTACTAATAAATAGTTCCATCAAATATAACCCAACTAGCCACATTTGAAACACAGATTCCTCTCATCATCATAATAACCATGTTGAATCTATCTACAGAATCTGTAAGATGGATAAGATGGGGCTAACTGAGCTCCATAGCTTGAGACTAGGCACCTTATTCCCTAAACCCACTATTAGTCTGAAAGTGACGATCATCAGATGGCTTAGGATATGGAGCACTAGCCATAGAATATGAACCCGAGTTTCCCCAAGTCCTCTTCTTGCTCCACTACCTACCATCTCTATAATTGTTGTATTGTCCTCCACCCTGCTCTGAATATCTAAACTTTTTATTCTATCTCTTTCTAATTTTTGCTTGTTTCTTCTTTTCATCTTTTACTTGTTGCATATACACTACAAGCCTAGAGATGTCCATGTCATTATTTAAATTTGTGGCCTTGAACTCTAGTAACAAGTCTAGACAAATTTGAATCAAACTTTCTCATTCTCACCCTTATACTAGATGTAATCTCCGGTGCATAATGAGACAGCTGGTGGAATTTCAATGCATACTCCTTTACAGTCATCCTTTCCTACTTCAAATTCACAAACTTCTCAGCCTTAGCCTTCCTCAACTCCTGAGGAAAGAACCGCTTAAGAAAGGGAACTCAAAAACTTATCCCACTTAGCTGACTCAACACCATCCCCTTTCAACTTCTCCCACTCCTCATACCACTGATATGCCATATCTTTTAGCTGATATGCAACAAATTCCACACCTTCTGAGTTAGTGGAATGCATTACCCTTAATATCTTTTCATCTTATCCATAAAACCTTAAAGATCCTCCTCAACCTTAGAGCCTGTAAAGGTTGGGGGATTTAACCTCGTAAACTGGCCAACTCTAGTGACCTCAGAATATGCAGCAACAAAACCAACACATTCAAGCTGATAAGACCGAGAAGTCACTAACTGAGTCAACAGATGAATATATCGATGAAACTTGACTTTAGAAATGTATCCTTAGGGTGGAGGGGCATGAATATCGTCAGCCCGAGAAGCCCGAGAAGGACTAGTGAGAACTGGTGAAACACTATAAGGGGCAGTATAGTCAGGAATAAGAACCTTAGACTAGGTTTAAACTCCATAAATAGGGCGAGTCCCATCCATATTGTCCTCAAGTGGGACAGAAGAGATTTCTTGAGTATCAGATCCTCGAAGAAGCATGATCTGAAATGTGAGCAAATGAAAATTAAAGAGTTTTCAAGACCTTAAACTCTATAGCCCAAAAATAGATCACAAGAAAGGAAATATTCCTAAATGTCTCGTAGCCTCTTCCTTATAAGTGTGCCCGCTACATACCCATAAAAAAGACTCTACTTGACATGGCTTTATGGACACCCAATGACCATGAACCTAGGCTCTGATACCGAGCTTGTCACAACCCAAATTAGGGCCTAGTCATGATGGGTATCTCAAGTCTACCAAGGACCGAAGACCACCCCTATTAGCCTAGCCAACCAGAACATAATATAACTAGCAGTGGATAAGTTCCAAACATATAACAAGATAGAACTAAGTTTTGAACATATAACAAGATAGAATTAAGTTTTAAACATATAACAAGATAGATAAATCAATTCCAAAAGGGATCTAAGAATCCATAAAATAATCCACCCATACTTCGTTCACAAAATCCTCTAAGAAACCAACCATCAACCAAAGTGGGTACATGCCTCCGACCATAGCTAAAAAGGAACCTAGCAAAATAATCTAAGACATAAGTAAAGACAAGACCATAAAATGAGGGCCTTCCGAAGAATGGAAGCTCAACACATAAAAGCCGACTCGCAGACAATTCAGAAACAACCTACCATTGTGTAAGAAAATAGAAATGTATTTGGACCCTGCATCGCATGGGGATACAGCATTCGGGGACGGTTAGTGGGGTGAGTGCTAGCATGTAACTCAAGAAAGGGATAAAATAATGTCATTTTAAAAAAAAAATTAAAACCAATGTACATGTTACATACATACATATATATATAATGATACTGGGATAGGGTACCGGGTTTAGCATGAAGTTTAAAATCATTAACCTAAACTGTGTAGCTCTGTCCATCCTATAAGTACCTATGGGCTATATGGGTTCGGCTTCCCCCACCGAAAGGTCCCAGTATGTATTGGTCGCACGAACTGGAGATATCTAATGAAGGCCAGGGAATTCCCCGACCTCATGCCATTCCATGATACATGTATGTATATATATCAAGTATGAACTGTGCACACGGTCATCATGACCCCCACGCCGGTAAACGTGATTTTCAGTATTGGTCCCCCCGTAACCTCCACCTTTACGGTGAGCTACACAACCCCCTTTAAGCCCAATTAAAATATTGTAACACAACCCAAACATTTAGATAAGGAATCATACGTTAAGGCATATACCATAGGTATCGTCATACCGTCATGCTTGCAAGCTTATACTATGCCATTCAAATTCCATCAACTTGGGGAAATTCCATGACCCCCTTTAGTTTATTAAATCAAGTTGGGAGAATGCCACGACCCCCTTTAGTTATCAAATCAACTCGGGTGAATGCCATGAACCCCGAGCTTTCAATTTAAAACCAAAAACCATGGCCAACAGGGCCTTCAAAAACTATTTTGTCCATTTAACCTTGTATACAATGCATTAGTTTAGGGGAGTAATCTAAATCATGTGATTATCCATATTTCAAAGCCAATTATGCAAGTAGATTGAGGGAAACACAGTTTCCAAAACTAATTCCAAATCAAAATCACCAATTTGAGGGAGTTCCATGATCCCCATCCCATATTACCATACCCATACACCCAATCAATTCAAAAACCATCAATAAAGCATAAATAATGCATTTAAAATCATGGGAACACTATTCAAACAACAATCATCCAAAACCCTCAAACCAAGTTCCAAAATCAACATTTAAAACCACATGAATATCAATATTTCATGCCATGAATAAAACATAAGTTTGTAGGAAAGAGATACATACCTGAGAATATCAAGTATTTGGAGAAAAAACACCCAAATTGACCCCTAGATAGTCAATCCCTTGAAAATCCTAGTTGTTCTTACTTGGTGAATTAGAGAGAGTTTAAAAGTAGTTTATGATTGTCTAAGTGATTAAAACAATTCCCTTAAGATATTTTATGAGTGTGGGTTATGATTGGGGAAAGAGTGAAATGGCTAAAGTACTCTTAATTAAAAGTACAAGAATTTGGTCGCCAGTCATTACGGGTCATGTCATGACTCATGACGACTGGGTACGATTCATTGTCTAGACTCGTAACCTGGAAAATGACTCAGGAAAGCCTTCACTGGTTTGGTCATGAGTCACACCCTACGACTCGTTACTAGACCTTACGGTTCGCAGAGTCCTAGTCGTACTCAAGACAGAAATATTGGCTACTCTATTGGTTTGGTCACGAGTCCCTCCCTGTAACTCGTGACCTCATCTTATGACTCGTGAGGTACCAGTCATAACCTAGGAAGTGATCTCAAAACTCAAGAACTTCAGAGGTAAAAATTCAGGGTGTTACAGTGAAAGAATAAAAAAACTGGCTAAAATAAGGTTGAGTGATGGTTCATCTGACGAACCGACAGAAGTATGATGAACTGCCACTTCATCCATTGCACTGGGATAGAACCAACATTAGAGGAGATTAGTGTGATGACTTGGACAAACGATCTAACAAGATCATGATAAGCCATCACACCCAATTTTTTTATCAAACTAGATTCTGCTACTTCACTGCATTCGTGACGGACCATTGTGGCAAACCGTTAGAGGGATAACAAATCATCAGACCTCATGTCAATGCCAAGGCGGACAACTTTGATTTAATTTAGGATTCAAAATTTTTTGGAGCCTATAAATACCTAGTTTAGGGTTTAGAATAAAGATCTTTCACTATTGTGAAGAATATTATATTATTTTCTCTAAGTGTTGAGAGCTTTGAATTTTAAACTTGCTACTTAGGTTTTTGTCAAGGATTCAATTGTTGAATTTTATCTTTATAAGCATTCTTCTTTTAATTATGAAATACATTATTTTTTTCATCTCAAGAATCATGTATGGCAAAAAACTCACAAGTAGGATTGTGGGATACATAGTAAAATAACAACTCTAGGGTCGATGTGGATTCGAATAATATATGTGAATGTATTGTTATTATTTTTGTTTGAGTAGATTTTCTAATGGTTGTAAATATTAGGACAAACTCTAAATTTAAGTTGCTTTAAATAAGAGGTTATAATTAAAAAAAAAAAAAGGGGATTAACAATGAGGAGTTAGGGTTTTTAACCTCCATCTAATAAGTAATGGTCTAGTGAGTTTTCTATTTCCATCTCTTTAAGTTCAAAAGAATTAAAGAATAATAATCTAATTAGGTTGACAAACGTTTAGACAGATATTTGAATTCAATTGCCTTACATTACTTGCATTTAAAAAATCTATTATCGATATTAACCTGAAAGTGTTATAGAGTCATGGTGAACACAATCCTAGTTTGCTTTCTCTACTGATTCATATTCCTTAAATTTAACTTTTGTTACATAAAACAAGTTGGAAATTGATTCCACATTGGTCATTACACCCCACCCCCACCCCCCACCCCAATTCTACAAAAATTATAAATCAGTAGTCATTTAAATTATAAATGACTTGGTGTTCATATCTTTTGTGAGTTCCGACCTCATATATTTGACAACGACCGCTTATACTTCTTAAGGGGGGTGAAATTTGGACATATCATTTATCAATATGAACATCAACAACTATTTGGTTAGTACACGTTTCTAATCCTAGATAGCATTTTTTTAAATCTTTTTTTCTCCTAATTCATAACTTTGAAGAACTTCTGAAACTTTTCTTGAAGAATTATGAGAAAAAGTTCAAGTTCATAGTTTTACTATCTAAATTGCTTAATTTTATTATATATTGCACTTGAAATATGTTCTTATACTTAACATTAGTAAATCATCTTTTATATGTTCTCGCCAATTAATATAACTTTTACCTGAAATACATGAATTTTTGTACTTCTCTAAAGTTTTGATAAAAAAAAAATTACTTCAGATTTATCCACTCAATTTTTACTATAATTTAAAAGGGAATATATATACATATACATATATATATATATACACACACACACACAATCTTAGATTGTTTATTGCAACTTATAACAATATTTATAAGATTGCAAGAAATAGCAAATTTTTAAAAAAATGTTTTTTTATATATAAAAATTGAAACTGAAATTACTTTTACTAATAAAAACAATTACATACAGATTTCATCCACCCTATTTTATTTCTAAATCTGTTTTTGCAAATTATTATATATTAAACAAAAACTGAAAAAAATATTTTCATAACAACTGGAATCCTTAATAATAGAAAACACTTATCCATTAGATATCATACACCCCTATTTTATCTCTAAAATGGTTATTTTTATTTTTCAATAAGTCACGTCTTTTTATTTTCATCTTCTTCGTACAGCAAATCAAAGACATATAGAACCTTCTTTTCTTTCTTAAATATTCCAACAAACTATCTGATATCAAAAATTTAATTTCTTTCTCTTTCAAACCAAAATATTTTAAAATACATATTTTTGTATTTTGATTAAAATAATTTGAATTTAACAGTTAAAAAAAAGAATCAAAAAATGATATAAATTGATGCATTATGGATGATACTTGTTTACATTCAATTATGATACAATATGAAGGAATTCAATTATGATACAATATGGAGGAAGATGGGACGTAAAAGGTAATATATTTTATGAAAAGAAACAACATATTTTTTAAAAAAAATTACATTACTAATATGTTGTGTTGCGTTCTGTGTTAATATATTTATACAGCCAATGTGTTGTGTTATTTCAATATGCTTATATTGTCAATTTTATTTGATTTGTTACTTAACGAGGTATTTTTTTTTTTAATATTGAAGCTTTACTTTTACTAATGCTTTTATATTTTTTTAATATTGTTCTAAATTGTAATGTAATATTATAGTATTTGTTGTGATTGGCTTTCTGATGTATAGTTTTATATAATTTTTTCAATTATTCAATTACATCTTACTAAAATTAAAATATTCAACAATCATATATACATTATGACAGGAAGACCCAGAGATTTTTGTGTTGACGGAATTATGTATGATTCAAATACTAAATATAATGGGTTGGTAAAAGCAATAGCAACTCAACTGAAGCTAGACACTAATTATGTTCGGATTGATATTTGATACATAGTTAGTGATAGTTGTCCACCAATGATCATACACAATGATACCGGAGTTAAAGTGTATTTGGACCAAAAAAGAACAACTTCAGATTTTTTTCATTAAATATCCATTGTACATCACATACAATGATTTATCAACGAATCCAATAGAATGCACAGAAGGATCAATTATTTGTGTTGGGAATGAAAGTTATAATGAAGTAAATATGGAGCGACAACATCTATACACAAATAATTCAGTTCGTTTAATTGAACTAAGTCCGAAGAAAGAATTATTTGGTGAAGAAAGCATTGAAATTATATGTGATCCAAGATATTCAAAGATAGTTGTTAATCAAGTTTATAAGGACAAGGAGAAACTTGCAAATGTTATGAAACTTCATGCATTTGTGAATCAATTCTCATTTCATGTCGAACGGTCTAGTGTCAACAGATAAAAATTTTGGTATTTTAATATTTCTTGAAAATAATAAATTATGATTTAATGTATTAATTTGGTTTGATTGTTTAATGCTCGTTTATACTGCATATTAAATAGCTATTACCTTGTTTGTCTGGTGAGTGATTGTACATGGTTCTTCGAGCTTCAAGTATGAATGAATATGAGGTTTTCAAAATAAGAAAGTATTGTGAAATACATGCATGCTCAATAAAAGATCAGATATATGCGAGGCGACAAGGAATGACAATTGTTATCGTTGGATTAATATTGCGCAATTATGTAAATGTTAAAAAAATGTACACCCCAAATGATATTGTTGTTGACATAAAGAAATAACATGGGGTGTCTTTAACTTACAATCAAGCATGGCGTGCAAAGAAAAAGGCAGTTAAGATGTTACGTGGTGATCTTACAAAATCATATCAAAAAATTCCACGTTACTTGTACATTTTGGGTGAAACTTATCCTGGATCTGTTCTTAGTTTACAAAAAACAGATGAAAATCGATTTTTGTATGCTTTTATTGCATTGGATGCTTCTATTAAAGGTTGGAAATATTGTAGGCCAATAGCAGTTGTTGATGGAGCTGCTCTAAAATCACTATATGGTGAAACTATGTTGATTGCATGCACTTTGGATCCTAGGGGTAACTTTCACTATTGCTTTCTATTCTAACTGTATGTTTGTCTATGTTGCTGATTTTGATATGAATCTGGTATGAATCTGATATGAATTTTATTATTTATCTGTTATTTTGAATTATTTTTTTAATGAACACTTATCTTGCATATACTTATTGGATGAAATCAGGTCATATACTGCTACTAGCTTATGCCGTTGTTGATTCTGAGAATATTGCATCTAAACATGGTTTTTTGAAAAATTTAGAGAAGCATTTGATAAAAGAGAGGGTATGTGTATCGTATCAAATAGAAACGATAACATATGAAAAAGTACTTCAACAGTATATCTCAATTTTTACATCATGCATGCATTTGGCATTTGTGGGGAAATATAAAGACGAATTTTTGCAAAAATATTGATGAAATGCGAAAAAAAAATTTGCCATAACAATGGCTACACTCTGCAACAATTTGAAGAAATAATGAGGAGAGTGGATCAAATAGATAAAAGAGCGAGGAGATTTTTGTTTGAAGTTGGATATCACAAACGGGCAAGAATTTATTCTACAGTTAAAAGGACTTGGACATTGACATCAAACATAGCTGAATCAATAAACAATACCAATAGAATTGCTAGAAGATTGCCTGTTTTTTTAGTAATGGATTGTATGAGGTTGACTGTTGAATCATGAAATGCAAAACATAAAGAAGAAGCAGATAACACATTCACAGATCTAACAAACAAGTACAATGAAATACTCAAGGAAAATCGTGAAAAATCTTACGATATGACAGTAAGTTTTTAATTATGCAACAATACATTATATAACTATTATGAATTATTTATTAATATTTTTTTAAAGATCATTATATGTTTTGAGCATGACTAATATGTTTTATTGAAGGTAAGAGCATCAACTAAATTTTTGCATGCAGTGATTGGTGGAGCTAAAAGTTTCAGAGTTTGTCTGTAAAGTCGAAAATATAATTGCGGACAATTCAGTTAGATGAGATACCTTGTAGTCATGTCATGGTTGCTATTACGTACAGAAATCAGCATGGAGAGAATTATTGCTTCCCGTACTATAGCAATAAAAAATTTTGGAATGCATATGCAATACCAGTTGAACCTCTTCCTTGTGAAAGCATAAGAAAAATACAACAAGAAATGCTGGATGAAATAGTATTGCCATCAGATTATAAAAGGCCGCCAGAGAAACCTTCTACAGATAGATGGAAAGCACCAAATGAAGACAAATGCAAGAGGTCAAGGGTGACTTGCAGTAGATGCCATAGAGAAGGTCACAACCGAACAACATGCCACAAACATCCACCATGTGTTTAGTCAAAAACACATTTTAGTTCTTTCAGTTGTTTATTAAACTAGTGATATGTTTTTTGGATGATGTTCTTTAAATAACCTTTGATGCTTATTTTTCTGAAGTTTTTAATTTTTAAATTCATTCAATTGAAGTTTTCAATACATTTTTATTTATGATGTGAATGGTATGTTTCAATAGTTTTATTTGATAATCTGGCAACCAACAACTTGATTTCATGAATGTGTTCCCTATTGAATATAATATTATATTATTTGAGCTGATGGATTTGTTGAAAATGCCTGGGATAAGATGTAATATCCTCCCCCTACTTGTAGAACATACAAACCTTGATGGTTATTTAATTCAAAAATTAAATTATCCCATGTTAATGCCAAGATTTTGGTACAACATTTATGCTGCTATTAACTAATATCACTAATCAATCTATTGTTTATATAGACAGTGTTTTACACACAAGTAACTACATATCAAAATTCAGATATGCACTAGAATCAACCAAATCAAAATAATACTTCATTATAAAATTTCTTGATAAATCCGATTCTAAAAATCTGACGATGAAATATATCATTCCAATTTTGTATAAATCTTTATCCATGAAAATAATTTTTTTCCCAGTAACTTTTTTTTCAATATCTTTTTCACCAGTAAAATCTAAATAGAAATTCAATATCTTAATCTTTTCTTGTCCGGGATAGTATTTTTGCATCAATCTATTCGGTACTATCAGATCAGAAAAAAATCATATTTCTTCCCACATTTCAATCCAGTAATAACAGAAAACTTCCTTTTTTTCAAAGTGTAACTCCTTACAATTCAATCTGAAAATAAACATGTCATCTCTATCATTAACAGTTTCTACATTCAACAAATTACAAAGAAGCTGGGGTTGCAATTTAACAAATTGCTTGTTCATAAAATCACTTTAACAATATAGAGTTTTCCACAGAAGATTTTTTTAAAAAAAAATCAATTTTTTTCATAACTGACTCACTTTGCTGAATCAAAAGATGCTCACTTTCAACATTCTCCAAACTCTTAATCTTAACTGATGGTGAAGGAGTAAAACATCCCAAATCAAAAGATGGCCTTGATAGCAAGATCGGACTTCTGTCTTGTACAAATCTAGGACTCTTCCTAGTAGGAGTAAAATCAAATTTTGATTTATAAGACATGAAAATTTACTAAATCATACAAAGTTCATAAAATAACCATGAAGAAGAAAGAAAAAAATTAAAAAAAAAAAAAAAAACACGATTACAAATCCTAATATTAAAAAAAATAGTAGAAAAAAACAAGAAAACTAGAAGAAAATAAAGTTCATACACAATTTTTTTTTTTTATAGAAACACACGCCCAGATGACAAATAACAAGGAAAAGAACTTTACTCGTGTAAATTTGATAAAGAGAAAAAGTAGTGTAACAAAATGCACTGACAACTATTATACTTAAATATCGTGTAAATATAATTAAGGTAAATAAAATTTTAAATTTTCTGACAAAGATAAAATCTCTCCCCTATATAGTCTTTTCAGAATACATGTTAACATATGCAAATTATTTTTTAATAGATAAATATGAACCTATTAAGATACATATAGAATTATATTATATATAAATATAAATAAAAAAAGTCAAGTAAATGATAAGTTTTTCTGAAAAGTTAAGTCTACACTTTTAAGACTACACATTAACCAATGTTAGTATGTTTTAAAAGATAAATATGAAACGGATACATATAGAATAATATATATTATATATAAAAATGTAAGTATTTGAAAAGTTTTTCTGAAAAAGTTAAAACCTACACGCGGTAATCTAAGATATTGATATAGATAAATATGTGTATTAGAATAAATATAAGATTACAACTAAAAAGAATTTTTTAAATAAAATTAAATAAATAATACTTAAATTTGTTATAACTTGCAATTAAAAATATATTTCAATAATTAAGAAAAAATAGTGTTATAAGTTGCAATAAAATTATCCTTTATCCGGAGCTACATTGAGGTTAAGAGCATAAATCAAGTCTTGTTCTAACGGTAGAAGTAATATGGAAATAAAAGTTTAGAGAAAGATAAAATTACTTAATTTCGAGTAGTACATGACCAAATTTAAAGTTCTTATTAAAGAGTCACGATTTTTTAAAAAATTTATCCATGTATATCATTCAAAATTGCTAGGGGAGGTCCGATAATCAAACACGTGAAGCTGCACGTGTCTAGTTTTATCGAATAAAAAGTTTTTAACTTTAGTTCTCATGAATGTTTGGATGTGATATAAATTATTTCTCATTGGAGCTCTGTTAGGGTTTAAGAGTAAAAATTGAGACTTTTCGTAAGAATATTATATAGGAGATTTGACGACTTCATCAAGAATTGTTGGTCGAGAATATGATTGTATACTAATTTGGACTTTTTACTTGTTAGAATTTGCTGAAAAGGGGGGGAGAGACGCATGCACTACTTTATTTTATTTCATTAATAAAGAAGAATGACATTGGAGCAAAAATTGGAAAAACTATACATTCAAGAAAAGATTTTTAGTGAGCATCACAAGCACATAAAAATTTATGCAGAAAATGATAATTTTGATAAGCATATGTGTGAGTCTAACTTTCAATTCGTGAAGAAGGAAACGAAAAGAGATGTACGAATTGAAACAAAAACATCTCGTCTGCTATGAATCAGGTCCATATAATTTGAGTGTCAAAAAACACTTCCTGACTTATCGAGTGTGGATTTTTTATGAAACTTTATCCTCTATTATTATTTAATGGTGTACTTAAATTTCTTATCGCAACTTATTTACTAGGGAAAATGATAAAATTTGCACCTCTACTTTGAAAAATTGACTAATATATCCTTCATCATATTTTGGAATCAAATTTATCCTCGTTGTCATACTGTGAGGCCAAATTTACCCTCTGCTTTCAAAAATTGACTTAATATACCCTTTGTCGTACTTTCGAGTCAAATTTAATCCCTTTGTCATACTTTCGAGCCAAATTTAATCCCGCTGTCATACTTTGGAGTCAAATTTACCTTTGTTATTAAGAAATTTTCCACATATACCCTTGTTTTAATAGAAAATATCAAATCCACGTTAAATGCCCAGGTTTTTAAAAATAAAACACACTCTAATCTAACCCGTTCAATCCGACTCGAGCCATAAAAAAACATAAACAAATATACCCCCTCAATTCTATTGGTCAAATTTTCCACTTAAGCCACTGGATATTCATCCGTGCATAGCTTATAAAAAATAGATCTGCATTAGTGCCAACACAAATAAATATACTCATCCCTCAGTTCACCAGATCTGCATCAGTGCAGATCTCATGAAAAATTACACTTAGAGGTCAAATCTAATGAATTAGCCACTGGATATTTCTCTGGATGATTGAGTTTAGAGATCTCCGTATGTGTCAATTGTAACATCTCTTCATTCTTATGTTTTTACATACAATTTGGATGTACATAAATTTTTCATTATGTCATTTGCTCAAAAAATTTAGCCACTAATTCTAGAATCAAGATGTACATAGAATTGCATACCAAATTTTGAAATTTAAATAAAATTGAAACAGAATTAGAGTTTGCAATAGATATTTTTTTCAATTCCCTGCTTCTGTGTTATCCCATTTCATTTTACTTTTGTTTCATTTGTAAACAACCTAGCTTCTGTGTTATCCCATTTCATTTTACTTTTGTTTCATTTGTAAACAACCTAACAGTGTTGCACGTTGAAAGAAAAGTATATTTATTCATTGAAAAAATTCGACCAATAGAACTGAGGGAGGAGCATATTTGTTGTGTATTTTTTTATGAGTCGAATCAAACAGATTAGATTAGGGTGTGTTTTATTTTTAAAAAATGATTAATTTAATGTTGATTTGGGCTATTTTGTTAAAGGAAAGGTACATGTGAAAAATTTATTATTATCGAGCGTAAATTTGGCTCAAAAGTATGATATCGAGGGTAAATTTGACCTCAATGTACGACGAAAGGTATATTTAACCAATTTTTCAAAGTAGAGAGATAAATTTGACCTCAAAGTATGACAACGAGGATAAATTTGATCTCAAAGAATGACGAAGGATATATTTAGCCAATTTTTTAAAATAGGGAAGCAAATTTGACCCTTTTCCCTATTTACTGTCGAACTTGATTCTTTACCATTATTCAATGTGGTACGTAAAGTTCTAATCGTGCCTTGTGTAATTTTCTTTTAATATACTTTTTTTTAATCATCAAAAATTGATAAAATTTGGCAATGCAATATTTGTTGTGTTGTCTATGTGAATGAAAATTGATATGCTA